>NC_133660.1:147933158-148534538 GCF_037893015.1 Macrotis lagotis | reverse complement strand
AGTACAACAGATCACTTCTTACTGGTAATAATCAGAGAATGTTTCTTGACCAAAGATAACCAAAGAATCCTATGATAGATGGATAGGATTTCAAAATATAGAGATGAGGAAAAATCATTATGATAATGATAATAACAATAATAATAATGATAAAACTTGAACAAGTCTGTTTGACAAGGGTTTTAAATTCTAGAATGAGATGCTAACATTTAGCCAAGATTTAAAAGGAAACTCTTTAATTTATGCAAATGAGAGTAAATCAAAATAGTGTGGTAAAGAGATTAAACTGAGTTGCTCATTCAGGTAAACAAAACTGAGAAGAGACTAAGAAACAAGTATCAGCTTGTAAGTTTTACACATTACTACAAGAGAAAGATATTAGTTGAAAAGAGAGGAATAAACCCAAAGACTTTTTGAAATGAGACATATACTAAATTCTGATTTTGCATATATATTTATTCTATTAACCAAAAAGAAAGAAAGTCATTGAGAAAGGATGTTGAGGTTAAATTGGGGGAAGATAATATGTTTGACTTTAAATGTCAAGCATTGGCAACAGTTATTGTACCAAGTAGACATATCTTGCAGAAAATTGGAAATATAAATCTGAAACTGGAAAAAGAAAAAGTTAAGTCTAAAATGTATACTTAGAAATCATCTTTAAGAAAGTTAGAGTCTAAAAATGATTTGGTACAATTTAATTTAAGCATACTAATTGCTTGGTATTTACAAGATGTTATGTGATGAACAACAGAAACAGAAATAAAAATGAACCAGTAATTGTTTTCAAAAATACTTACCCTGATGTTATTATCACAGATGTGGGAAGTAAGGTAAAAGCTGGTATATTTTTGTTTGTTTTCCTGTTTGATATTTTCCTTCCAGATTAATCATTAATTGGTCTTGATAAGATTTTTTTCCAGATTAGATCCCTGTCTACCATTTGATTTAACCCTCAAAAAATGTTTATAATCTTCTACATTCTCCTCTACAATGATTAATATAACAATTTTTTTTAGCTTCTTTTTGCAAGGCAATTAAGTGTCTGAGACCAGATTTGAAGTTAGGTACTTCTGACTCCAGGTCCAGTGCTCTATCCACTGTGCCACCTAGCTGCCCCAATATAACAGTTTCTAAAGTAAGCTATTGTTATCTTTGATTGATTTTAAGATGTAATAAGAAGTTTGCTGTCTATAGAACTTTCTTTTATAGTAATGATTGTTTTAGATTAATTTAACTTCAAATTTAAGAATTTTCTGAGTATATCCTAATATAATAATAATAATAATAATAATAATAATTTGTCTTTCATTCTTGAAGAAGACCATGATATCAGGGAGGTGATGCCATGACAAGCAGGTGAATTGGATTTGAGTGAACTTTGAGTGCTGCACTGTCAACAGCCTCACTTTCTCTTCCAGAGCCTTCCTGATCCAGTGCCCAGATATGAAACAAAATGACTAGCGATGGTCCTGAATGTGAGGCAATTAGACTTAAGTGACTTGTCCAGGGTCACACAGCTAGTTAGTGTCAAGTAACTAAAGGACAGATTCTAAGTCCTTGGAGCACTCCAAGATCAGTGCTCCATCCATTACACCACATACTACATGCCAAGCATTGGTGAATAAAAGCAAACTCATTGGAATTTCCTCAGAATAATGTGAATATGTTTGTATCTATATGTGTATGTGTATTTTTAACGAGAGTTCTGTATTGGGGCAACTAGGTGGCAAAGGGATAGAGCAATGTTCCTGAAGTCAGGAGGACTTGAATTCAAATTTGACCTCAGTCACTTAATAATCACCTAGCTATGTGACCTTGGCAAGTCAATTAATCCTGATGTCTTTCAAAAAAATAAAAAGTTCTATATTCCCTTCCATGTTTCATACCTGGAATCTTAACACATGAACATGTAGATTTATCAGTACTCCTGATATTTAAGAAAAAAATAAAATTAAAAAGAAAGGAATCTATGGGGTATTCACAAAGGATCTTTCTAAATAAATAAAATCTTCCTTCAAAATGGAGAATTGTCCTTTGTACAGCAGAACTTCTGGATACTTCCTTAGCTGATTCCAATTTATTGGTAATAGTGTTGATGGAATGGGATATATTAGATGAGGGATATCATCCATTTTTATCTTCTGCTGGTTTTGAGGGAAATAACTTTCTCCCAGATTCAAAGTGTTTGGAAAGAATTAAGAGTTTCTAAACAAAGATGCTCACTAGATATTTAAACAGCAGAAGGAAAAAAAAAGTCTCTGGTCCATGTGAACATGTGCCTAGACACTTTCTCTAATCTTCCAATTTCTCAAACTTCTCTTAAAGAGTAGTTATGTGCAAGAGAAATGCACTTCCAGTTGTCTCCACAATCCAAGATGAATATTAAGAATCTGAATGAGAAAGCTGTACAGTGAGCTAACAGTCAAAAAGACTGATCATTAACTCTAAATTGCTAACTAAATATGTACCCCCAAGTGATTTTATGATCTATTAGGATTGTACAAGCTAGCTCATAGATTCTCAAAAATTAAACAAACAAATAAATGAATACATTTTGTCCCCATTTTCTCCCTGCACTGTGGTAAAACAGAAAGAAAATGTTGTTCTTCCTGGGACAGCAGCATGGCAGCACTCTGCTAGCTCACATGCAGGGAAAGGAAGAGGGGCAATTAGGTCGAGGATACCAGGGTGTGTGTGAAACATGTGTCATGATCACTAGAAGAGGATACTAAAATGCAAGTGTGACTTGTTCTATCCCTCTATTGGTTGCATAATGATCTTAAAGAGAGAACCATAGAGATAACTTAAGGATTTTAGTTCTCCCAGAAGAATACCAGCTCAAAATACCAAATACCAAAATGCATTAAAATGCAAGAAAATTTCCCAGAACACATGAACATGGAAACAGGTTGTTTTCATAGAAAAAAATCTAAAAAGTTAAAAAAATTTTGCTGTAAATTTAAAGGCACATAACAATTTAATTTTATAACTGCAATGACAATAAATTTCACAAGTATACAAAAGAAGCACTTTCAAAAATAAATAAAAGAAAATTAAATAACAAAATCTATTTACCCTCATCAAAAATATTAGAATGAAATTGAATAATGTATTTCCAAAGAGCAAGGGATCTCAATATATAACACAAGATGATATACTCTGTGTACATGAATTGAAGCATTATTAACAAATAAATAAATAAAAGGCATAGTCAATAAAAAGGATGATTTAGAACATTCTCACAAAGAAAACAAGATATGAACACATCATTTACCTTGTAAATATCTAAGACAACAGAAAAGTTAGAAAAGCAAATTAAAGTGGCAACCAAGAAGACAATGAAATAAATTAGCCAGGCATTTGGGGGAGAAGCTTAAAAAAGAGAAAGACAATAATAGGTCAACAAAAGCAATAATAAGTAAGAACAAGATCACTGAGAAATTCCTTTTTAAAAAGTGTACAATTCAGACAAGAGTAAAAGCAGAAGCTAAGTAAATAAGCAATGGTAAAAAAAAACAGTTCTATAGCACTTTGGATTAAGATAATAACACATCAATGAGAGGTGAATCAATGTTTTATTTGTTGGGTTTTTTTTTTACAGAACTTAATTGAATGGGAGAAAGAAATCAGGGGAAAGTGATGGACTCTAATGGAATGAAGTTTTAACAGAAAAAAGTATTCACTCAGGAAAAGGGAGGGGTATAAAGGAGAATGGATAAGGAAACAAATGGAAAGTTGAAAACAGGGAAATTAAATGTGGAATTTTATTTCCATGGTGAGAGAGGAGTCCCACTGCAGAAGATTTTCATGAAAAGATTTAATATAAATGGAGATGGAAACCTTACAATAGGTATAATCTACAGGGATTTGGTGCTCATAGAAACAATTCATTGTGCTTCAGAAAGAGGGGAATTAGACTTCCTAGAAGCAACTAGTAATATACAGAAGAGTGAGGAGATGAACCAAAAGAAATGTCAAGGAAAATGAGTAAAAACAAAAGTGATTACATGGAAGACAAAAGATAGTGAATGACTGAACAGTAGTAGATGAAATGAGAAAATTCTCCCCATAAGGCAATATACTATTCTTATCTATCACCAGGATTCAAAGAGTGATACACAACAGAAAAGAGGTTTCAATAATGACAAAACATGTCGAAGAAGGAATTCAAAATTGACGCACTAAAAGTTTTCATTCCTTATACAATGGGGACTGAAGAAAGAATCAATTATTATAAGGACCATGAATCAAATAATAAAAATATAAAATGACAGAAAGAAAAAATAATGAAGATAATGAAGTAAAATTTGGAGAAAATGAAAATTTTAAACAAACAAAATGAAGTGAAATTGGAGGGAGGATTTTACTTAACTGAGAGTTTAAAAAAGTAACAAATAAATAATTAAATAAAAGGAAGAAAGAAAAAGTATCTCATAAAATAAGCAAAAGTAAGACTCTATAACTAATGTAAAAGGTAGCCTGTAAGGAAGGGTATAAATTGAGGGTAAGGAAGGCATATAGGGTAACCTTGAGAATTTCTATTATTATTTTTCTTGTTTTTTTCAATGAAAGATTTTATTTATTTTGGGTTTTAAAAATTTACCCTTATTCTTGCTTTCCTCCCCCCACCCCCCACAGAAAAAAGTCTTTTAGTCTTTGCATTGTTTCCATGGTATGCATTGATTTAAGTTGAATGTGACGAAAGAGAAATCATATCCTTAGAAAAATAAAGTATAAGATATATATATAAAGTATAAGATATAGCAAAATTACATAATAAGATAATTTTTTCCCTAAATTGAAGGTAATAGTCTTTGGTCTTTGTTCAGACTGTAAAATTCTTTTTCTGGATACAGATGGTATTATCTATCACAGATAGCCCAAAATTGTTCCTGATTGTTGCACTGATGGAATGAACAAATTCATCAAAGATGATGATCACCCCCATGTTGCTGTTAGGGAATACAATGTATCTCTGGCTCTACTCAACTTGCTCAGCATCAGTTCATGCAAATCCTTCCATATTTCCATGAATTCCCATCCCTCCTGGTTTCTTTTTATTTTTTTTTTTTTTGGTTTGTATTACAAAAATATTCTTGTGTAGGAGTTAACATAATACCCCCTGCCCCACAAAAATATAAACTCATGAAAAATAAAGTAAAAGAAAGGAAAAAATGTGTTTCAGTCTGTTTTCTGATACAATCAGCTCTGTCTTGGGTGGATCACATTCTTTATCATAAGTCCATCACAGAAATTACTTTCATATTTTTCCACAATTTCTGTTTCTGATTGTAATTCCCTCCATTAATTTTCCCCACTACCATATTTTTTATTTTCTCTCTCCTTTCACTCTGTCCCTCTTCTAAACTGTATTGTTGGGTAGCTGAGTGGCACAGTGGACAGAGCACTGGACCTGGGGACAAGAGGTCTCAAGCCCAAATACTACCCAGCACTGTGGTCCTGGATAGGGCACCCAATCCCAGCACCTTACAAAAAGCAAAAAAGAAAAAGTGTTATATCTGACTATTCTCTCCCGTGATCTACCTCTATCACCCACATCCCCCCTCTTCACTCCCCCCTTCTCTACTTTTTACTCTAGATGTCTGTACCGTATTGAGTGTGTATGCTATTTCCTTCTCTGAGACATTTCTGATGAGAGTGAAGGTTCCCTCATCCCCCTTGCCTTCCCCGCTTTCATATCATTGCAAAAGCTCATTGCCAATAAAAACATCTTTTTATATGAAATATCTTAGCCTAGTCCACCTGTCCTTTCTCTTACTCCCAGTACATTTCCATTTTAGACACTGACTCCATTTTAGCAATTTTCATATCTTCAAATTCAGCTCTCTCCTGTGCTTCATCTATAATAACTCCTTCTACCCGCTATATTCAATGAGAAGTTTCATCTGAGTATTATCAGTATCATTTTTCTATGTAGGAATACATACAGTTCATCATCATTAAGTCCCTCATAATTTACCCTTCTCCTCCACTTTCTATGCTTCACCTGAGTCCTGTATTTGAAAGTCAAACTTTCTGTTCAGCTCTGGTCATTTCAACAGGAACATATGAAATTCCCATTTCATTGAATGTCCATCTTTTCCTCTGGATGAGGATGTTCAGTTTTGCTGGGTAGTTGATATTTGGCTGCATTCCCAGCTATTTTTCCTTCTGGAATATTATATTGCAAATCCTATGAGTCTTTAAGGTAGTTGCTGCTAAGTCCTGTGGGGTCCTGACTGCAGCTCCACAATATTTGAATTTTGTCCTTCTGTCTGCTTGTAATATTTTCTCTTTGACTTGGGAGTTCTGGAAATTGGTTATAATATTCCTGGTGGTAGTTTTTATTTGTATCTCAGTGAGATCAGTGGATTTTCTCAATTTCTAGTTTGCTTTCTGCTTCTAGGATATCAGAGAAATTTTTCTGTAGGAACTCTTTAAAAATGAGATTAAGGCTCTTTTCTTGATCATGATTTTCAGGTATCCCAATAATTTTAGAATTATTTTTCCTGAATCTGTTTTCCAGATCAGTTCTTTTTCATGGAGATGTTTCACATTTTCTTCTAATTTTGCTTTCTTTTGGTATTGAAGTATTGTGTCTTGATTTCTCATAAAGTTATCAGCTTCCTTTAGTTCTTTTCTACATCTGAAGGATTTGTTTTCCTCAGAGAGCTTTCTTATCTCCTCTTCCATCTGAACAACTCTACTTTTTAAAGCTTTCTTCTCCTCAATAACTTTTTAGGCTGTTTTATCCATTTGACCTAAGCTGGTTTTTAACATGTTATTTTCCTTAGCATTTTTTTTGGATCTCGTTGACTAAGCTGCTGACTTCATTTTCATGTTTTTCCTGAATCTCTCTCATTTCATTCCCCAATTTTTCTTCTATCTCCCTTACTTGATTTTTAAAATCTTTTTTGAGCTCTGTCATACCCTGAGCCCAGTTTCCATTTTTTTTTTCTGGAGTCTTTAGATGCAAAAGCTTGTACTTCCACATCTTCAGACTGAGTATTTTTATTCACCTTGGGATCATATAGGAGGTATTTGTCAATGGTCAGGTTCCTCTATTTTCTATTTATTCATTTCCCTAGCCTATGCCTAGCTTTGGGGTGCTTCCTGAGCTTTTGAGTTTCATTGGGACACTCACAAGTACCTCAGTGTGTGAGGCTCTGACTGCTCTCCTGCTCTGTGAATGAACACAAGTTCACCCTTCTTCCATGGGGCTGATGTGAGGAGGTCCCTGTTCTATGGGGTGCCTAGACTGTGATCAGGATCTGAATGTGGTCAGAGACCCAAAGTACTGCTACAGGGACAGAGGACAGACCTCCAAAGTCTCCTTCCTTTCCCTTATCTTCAGTGGTCTGAACACATAGTGCACAGCTGCCTAGAAGCTCCTGCTTGCTTGCTCCACAGGACCTGTTTCTGTTTCCTGGATTTGGGATGCTGGTTATGCAAAGTGCCTTGGCTGTGCTGAGTGCGCTATCTGCCACAACCATGCTCAGGCCTAAGCTTCATATTCATTCTGGCAGAGGTCTCCCTGCTGATTTTCCACATTTTTCTTGGTTCTCCCTGGGGTGCAGGTTAGGAAACTGTTTCTGCTGCAGGTAGCCAATGCTCCCAGGCTCCTTGGGGCTGTTCCAGGGAGGCTGAAGTTTCTTCACTCTGGGAGGGGTCACCCCTCTAGCATGGTGGAACAGAGTTTTGCCATTTTCCAGTTTACCTTGCACTGGGGAATTGCCTCACAGGATCTTTCTGTGGGTTCTGTCTCTCAAAAATTTAGTTAGAGTTATAATTTTAAGATTTTTTAAAAATATTTTGGAGAAAGCACCTAGGAAAGGCTCTTCTGTCACCATCTTGGCTCCTCCCCAAGAATTTCTATTATTACTGAGGAAGAAGGACAAAACAAAATTATTATAGGGAAAATATGAGAAAAATGTTTGAAAATATAAATCTACATCATAATTGTAAATATTAAGAGATTAAATACCCTAGCAAAATGAAATCAACTGACAGAATAAGGAAATAAATATAGTACTTACAAGAAACAAACCTTAAAAACAAAGACATGCACAAACTAAAAACAAGACAAAAAATAAAATTTACTATGGTTCAGATGAATTCAAAAAAGAAGTAATTGCAATTATACTATCGGTTAGACACTGCATGTGATTTACTTCTTTATAAATTAAAAAGATATCACATTATGCTGAAGGAAATCATAGAAGACAAATCAATATCAATATCAATAATAAACATATGATTTAAACACTTTAATGTTTAATCCATAAAAAGAAAAGTTGTTTGAATTTTGAGAAGTGAAATTTACATTAGATGTAACAGAGGCAGAGCAAACTTTGTCAAAAACCAGGAAGCTCCTGAGTTCTCTTCACTTTTCCTCATGAATAGCATTAATCAATAGATTTTAGAGGGACATAATTCACAAAAAGAGAGGAGAGATGCTCCAACTGAAGATATCTTGGAAGAACTTCAGGAAAGGTCTGTCTATCTCACTCCCTGGAAGGGGGTGTGTAGCTGAGCTAAAACACAGAGAAGTCAAATGGTAGCTCTCAGCTGCAGCAAATATCAGCAACTGAGATCCCTTGTTCCCAAATCAATTGTCCAGCAGCACAGCAGGCCAACTATGAGGCCTCCAATCATAGAACAAAAGATATATTCTGAGTCCCAGAATATCAGTGCAGCAGTCAGGAGTGGGTTAGGCTACCCCAGAGCACTGAGCAAATATTTAGCACCTAATGTCCCAAGGATTATACACCTGGTCCCTAGCACAAAAAACTTGGGACAGCAGTCCCCTATGGCCCAGTATTAGAGCACAATTTTCAAGAGCACAAAATAGACCAAAAATGAATATGAAACAGAAGAAAGCCCTGTCATTAGAAAGGTAATATGGTGACAAGGAAGAACAAAACACTTACTTAGAAGATAACACTGAAAATGATAAACATGTAAAGCCACAAAGGAGAATATTGATTTGTCTCAAGCCCAAAAAGTCTTCTTGGAAGAGTTCAAAAAAGATTTTTAAAATCAAGCAGAAAAGTTAGGAAAATAAAAGATAAATGCAAGAAAAAAGCAATAGCTTGGAAAAGAAAGCTCAAAAATTGACAAAAATTTTAATCCTTAAAAAATATAATTGACCAAAGAGGGGAAAATATCTATTGCAGAAAACAACTCCTCTAAAGATGGAATTGGCTAAATGGAAAAGGTAATTCAAAAACTAATTGAAGAAAATCATTCCTTAAAGAGTAGAATTGGGCAAGTGGTAGCTGAAAACTCTAAGAAATATCAAAAATCAGTAAACAAAATTTTAAAAAAAAGGGGATAAACAGAAGAAAATGTAAAATACTTCATTGGAAAATTAACTAAGCTGTAAATAGATTCAGGATTCATAATTCAAAAATTACAGCCATGAATTTAAAAAAAGAAGAGTCTGTATAGCATATTTCAAGAAATTATCAAGGAAAACTACCAAGAAATACCAGAACTGGAGGAGAAAATATTCATTGAAAGAATCTACTGATCGTGAAAAGGATTCCAAAATGAAAATGCCAAGGAATATTATAGACAAATTCTATAAAAAGGTAAAGGAGAAAATACTGGAGCTGCCAGAAAGAAACATATCAAATACAAATGAACGAAACTCAGAATCACATAGGAATTGACCACTTTGACATTAAAGATAGTAGGGCCTGGCATATGATATACTGGAGAGCAAAAAAAAAAAAAAAAATGGATTACAAGCAAGAATTACCTACCCAGCAAAATAGAGCATGCTTTTCCAAGGGAAAAGATAGACATTAAATGAAAAAGGGTTTTTCTTTTCAAATTTTCCTGATGTGAAGACCAGAGCTGAATAGAAAGTTTGATATTCAAAAATATAGTTAAGAGAAACATAAAAGGTAAACAAGGTAAAAGGGAAAAAAAGTTTATTCAATAGTGTTAAACTGTTTACTCTTGAGAATTCTATTTTTATTAGGAGCATACTTAGAGAGAGGATATGGGGAGAAGTTGATTTTTATATGATGATATAAAAATGCATAAAACATGAAAATTAATTATGCTGGGAAAGAGGGAATAAGGAGAGAGAATAGAATAACTTATATCACATACAAAATAAACCTATTACAGTTGAAGTTAAGAAGGGTGGGTCTGAAAACAGTTTGAATCTTATGCTTACTGGAGTTGAGTCAAAAAGTGAATAACACATACCCTCAACTGGGTTTAGAAATTTATCATAGATTAAAGGGAATTAAGATAGGAAAGGTAGAAGAAAAGGAGAGGCATTGATAGAAGGTGGGGCAGAAAAGAGAAGAGGAATAAGAGGGAAAACAGGGAAAGGGTAAGAAAAGAAAGGTTAGGATTATAAAAGGGAGGGCAAATTGAGGGAGGTGGTAGTTAAAAACAAAACACTGTGAGGAGGGAAAGGTTAAAAGGGGAGAGAAAACAATAAATGGGGGGAAATAGGAAGGAGGGGAATACAAAATAATTATAAGTATGAATGGGATGAATCCCAATAAAAGAGGAACATGAGAGTGGATTAAAAACCAAAATACTAGAGTATTTTTTTTACAAGTAAAACATTTCAAGCCAACAAACACACAAAATAAAGATCAAACGCTAGAACAGAATACTCTAGCTTCAATTGAATTTAAAAAAAAACAAGAAAGAAGGAATTCTTTTTTTAAGTATCAGAAACAATTTTATTACTGTTGTGGGTAGTGATGATGAGAAGGAGGAGTAGGACTTATCCAGCCAAATCATTCTCATAACCAGGATGCTGTCCAACAGATAATATTTTTTCCCTTATATTCTGAGGATTGAAATATTTGCAAGTGGAGCAAATGATTACAATAATTCAAAATCAGTCCTATCACAGCTCCAGAATGTAAATCATTATGTAAATGTGGATAGTTGAAAGGATGTGTTGAATGCAGATATCAGAAGGGTCTACCTGACTTTGATTCAATCTGTGATGAGTTTTTTGTTGTTTAGTTTTATTTTTTAAAGATTTTGTTTATTTTGAGTTACAATTTTTTACCCTAATCTTACTTCCCTCCTCCCAACCCCCAAAGAAGGTAGTTTTCCAGTTTTTACATTGTTTCCATGGTATACCTTGATCCACATTGAATGTGATAAGAGAAGAAACAAAAAGTAAAAGAGATAGAAAGATCAGACAATAAGGTATCAGGTTTTTTTTGGAAATTAAAGGTAATAGTCCTTAGTCTTTGTTCCAACTCCACAGTTCATTCTCTAGATATACATGGTATTCTCCATTGCAGAGAATTGTTCCTGATTGTTGAACTAAGGAAATGAGCAAGTCCATCAAGTTTGATCATTACCCCCATGTTGCTGTTAGGGAATACAATGTTTTTCTGGTTCTACTCATCTCAATCAGCATCAGTTCATGCAAATCCCTCCAGGCTTCCCTGAATTCCTGACCCTCCTCATTTCTAATTGAACAATATTGTTCCAAGACATACATATACCACAGTTTGATAAGTCATTCCCCAAGTGAAGGACATTTACTTGATTTCCAAATTTTTGCCACCACAAACAGGGCTGATATAAATATTTTTGTACAAGTAATGTTTTTACTCTTTTTCATCATCTCCAGGGTATAGATACAGTAGTGGTGTTGCTGGATCAAAGGGTATGCATATTTTTGTTGTGATTTGAGCATAGTTCCAGACTGCTCTCCAGAAAAGCTGGATGAGTTCACAGCTTCACTCACAATGTATTAGTGTCCCAGATTTCCCACAACCCTTCCTACAATGATCATTGCCCTTTCTGGTCATATTGGCCAGAGGTGTGAACTGGTACCTCAGAGAAGCTTTAATTTGTATTTCTCTAATAAGCAATGATTTAGAGCAATTTTTCATATCACTATGTTATAGATCACTTTGATTTCCTCATCTGTAAATTGTCTTTGCACATCCTTTGGCCATTTATTAATTGGCGAATGGTCTTTTTAAAAAAAAATTGACTTAGTTCTCTGTATATATTAGAAATGACTCCTTTGCCGGAAATACTAGTTGTAAAGATTGTTTCCCAGTTTACTATATTTCTTTTGATCTTGGTTATTTTGTCTGTGCAAAAGCTTTTTAATTTAATATAATCAAATCTAGTTTGTTTTTAGTGATGTTCTCTATCTCTTAATCATAAACTGCTTCCCTTTCCATATAGATCTGACAGGTAAACTACTCCTTGATCTTCTAGTTTGCTTATAATATTGTTTTTTATGTCTAAATCCTGAATCTATTTGGCTCTAATCTTGTAATAGAGTGTGAGGTGTTGGTCTAATCTAAGTTTCTTTCAGACTAACTTCCAATTTTCCCAGCAGTTTTTATTGGAGAGAGTTTTTATCCCAATAGCTGGACTCTTTGGGTTTATCAAACAGCAGATTACTATAATCATTTTCTGCTATTGCACCTAGTTTATTCCACTGATCCATGACTCTATTTCTTAGCCAATATAAAACAGTTTTGATGACTGATACTTTATAATATAATTTTAGATCAGGTAGGGCTAGGCCACTTTCTTTTGCACTTTTTTTGATTGAATGCCTGGAAATTCTTGACTTTTTGTTTCTCCATATGAATTTACTTACAACTTTTTACTAGATCAATTTTTTTTGGAATTTTGATTGGTAGGGCACTAAACAGGTAGCTTAGTTTTGGTAGAATTGTCATTTCTATTATATTAGCTGGACCTATCCATGAGCAGTTGATGTTTGCCCTGTTATTTAAATATGATTTTATTTGTGTGAGAAGTGTATTGTAATTGTTTGCAAAAAGTTTCTGAGTCTGCCTTGGCAAATACAAACCCAGGTATTTCATATTGTCTGAGGTTCCTTTGAATGGAATTTCTCTTTCTAGCTCTTCTTGCTGTATCTTCCCTGTCATATATAGAAAACTTGAGGATTTATGACAGTTTATTTTATATCCTGCTACTTTGCTAAAGTTGCTAATTGTTTCCAGTAGCTTTTTTTTGGATCATCTCTTGGGATTCTCTAGGTATACCATCATGTCATCTGCAAAAAGTGAGAGTTTTGTCTCTTCCTTTCCAATTCTAATTCTTTCAATTTTTCTTCTCTTATTGCTGAAGCTAACATTTCTATACAATATTGAATAGTAGTGGTGATAATGGGAATACTTATTTCACCCCTGATCTCCTTGGGAATGCCTCTAGCCTCTCACCATTGAATATAATGCTTGCTGATGTTTTCAGATAGACACTGTTTATTATTCTAAGGGCCAGTCTATTTATTCCTACACTCTCTAGTGTTTTTCGTAGGAATGGGTGCTATATTTTGTTGAAAGCTTTTTGAACATCTATTGATATAATCATATGATTTCTGATAGGTTTGTATTTGATATAATTAATTATACTAACAGGTTTCCTAATATTGAACCAACTCTGCATTGCTGGGATAAATCCTACTTGATCATAATATATTATACTAGTGATAGCTTGCTGTAACTATTTTGCTAAGATTTTACTTAAGATTTTTGCATCTATATTCATCAGGGAGATAGGACTGTAATTTTCTTTCTCTGTTTTAACTCTTTCTGGTTTAGGTATAAGCACCATATTGGTGTCACAGAAAGAGTTAAGCAGAGTTCTGTCTTCCACAATTTTTCCAAAGAGTTTATATAGAATTAGAACCAATTGCTCCTTAATGTTTGATAGAATTCACTTGTGAATCCATCAGGCCCTGGAGAGTTTTACTTAGGGAGTTCAATGATGGCTTGTTGAATTTCTTTTTCTAAGATAGGATTTTTTAGGTATTCAGTCTCCTCTTCATTTAACCTGGGCAACTTATATATTTCTAGATATTCATCCATTTTATTGGCATAGAGTTGGGCAAAATAATTCTGAATTATTAATTTAATTTCCTCTTCATTGGTGGTGAGTTCACCTTTTTCTTTTATGATAATAGCAATTTTTTTCTTTCTTTTTTTAATCAAATTGACCAGAACTTTATCAATTTTATTGTTTTTTTTCATAAAATCAACACTTGGTTTTATTTATTAATTCGAAAGTTTTTTGCTTTCAATTTTATTAATTTCTCTTTTAATTTTTAGAGTTTAAAATTTGTTATTTAATTGGAGGTTTTTAATTTGTTCCTTCTCTATTTTTTTTAGTTGAATATTTAGTTCATTGTTTTTCTCTTTCTCTTATTTATTCATGTAAGCATTTAAAGATATCATATATCCCCTGACAGCCACGTTGAGTGAATCCCATAGGTTTTGGTATGTTGTATCACTATTGTCATTATCTAGGATAAAATAATTAATTCTTTCTATGATTTGCTGTTTGATCCACTCATTCTTTTAAATGAGGTTATTCAGTTTCCAATTAGTTCTAGGTCTATATCTCCCTGGCCTAGTATGGCATATGATTTTTATTACACTATAATCTGAGAAAGATGTGTTCACTATTGCTGCCTTTCTGCAATTTATTTTTAGGTTTTTATGCTATATTACATGGTCTATTTTTGTGTAAGCACCATGTACTGCAGAGAAAAAATATATTCTTTTCTTTCCCCATTCAATTTCCTCCATAAATCTATCATATCTAGGTTTTCTAACAATTTATTTACCTCCTTAACTTCTTTCACAAGAAGGAATTCTAATCTCAAACAAGAAAAAAGGAAAATAGATCTAGTTAAAAGAGATAAGGAAGAAAATAACAACTTGCTAAAAGGTAGCATTATATAATGAAATAATATCAATACTAAACCCCTATGCAAAAAATGCATGGAATCTAAATTATCAAATGAGAAATTAAATGTATTAGAGAAAGACTTAGGCAGCAATACTATAGTAGTGGGGATGTCAACCTCCCTCTCTTAGAATTAGATAAATTTAACCACAAAAGAAACAAGAAAGAAGTTTAGGAGATAAACAGAATTTCAGAAAATTTATATATGAGTAACTTCTGGAAAAAATTATATGGGAATAGTAAGAAACATACTTTTAGGGTATCATAACTTCACAATCAAAATCAGAACCACAGAAATCTTTTTATGATTATGATGCAATAAAATTATGTACAATAAAGGAACATGAAAAGATATACTAAATAACTTAATTTAAAAGATGATTGAGTCAAACAAGAAATCATACAAATACTTTCATCCAAAACAATGACATTAATAAGAAAAGATATCAAAACTTATGGGATGCTGGCAAAATAGATATTATAGAACATTTTATATCTCTTATCTCTAAGTGCTTATATGAATACAATAAAGAAATCAATAAATCAATGAATCATGCAACTAAAAAAGCTAGAGCAAGAATAAATTTGAAAAAAGCCAATCAAATAACAAATTAAAAATTCTGAAAATAAAAGGATAGTTTAATAAAATTGATAAGAATAATAGTAAATAAATATATGTCCCCTAATAACTGTTTTGACTGTATCCCATAAATTTTGGTATGTTGCCTTGTTATTGTCATTGCTAGGATGAAATTATTAATTCTAGCTATAATTTGTTGCTTGATCCACTCATTATTTAAAAGGAGGCTATTTAGTTTCCAATTAATATTAGGTCTGTCTCTCTATGGTTCATTATTGCTTTATGGCTTGAGAATATTTCTTCCTTTCTGCATTTGATTTTGAGGTTATTATATGATAGAACATGGTCAATTTTTGTGTAGGTGCCATGAACAGCAGAAAAAAGCAATATTCCATTCTATTCCTTTCAGTTTTCTCCAAAAGTCTCTCATGTCTAGCTAGTCAAAGAAATAGATAAAACTGTGGTTAATTTGATTAAAAAGAAAGAAGAAAAACCATATTACCAGAATTAAAAATGAAAATGATGAACACTATCAATGAGAAGGAAAACAATTGATAACTCAGAGCTATTTTGTCCAACTTTGCCAATAAATCTGACAATCTAAGTGAAATGAAGGAATATTTGCAAAAATATCACTTATCATTATTAACAAAGAAGGAAATAAAATACAATAAATCCATTTCACAAAAAGAAATTAAAAAAACACTTCAGGGAATTCCCTGACAATAAAACAACAGGGTTAGATGGATTCACAAGTGGATTCTATCAAACATTTAAAGAACAATTACTTCCAATCCTATTTAAACTATTTGAAAAAAATTCTCAAAGAATTCTGCCAAATTCCTTTTCTGATACCAATATGATCCTGATGTCTAATTTTTTTGGTTTTTGCAAGGCAGTGGGTTAAGTGACTTGCCCAAGGTCACACAACTAAGGAATTATTAAATGCCTTTAGTCAGATTTGAACTCAGGTCCTCCTGACTCCAGGGCCCCTGATCTATCCACTGTTTCACCTAGCCCCCTGTGATGCTGCCATCTAAACCAGGAAGAAACAAAGCAAAAAATAAAATTATATCTCTAAAGAGTATTGCTGCAAAAGAATTACATAAAATATTAGCAGAGACTTTAGGATAATACACCATGATCATGTAGTATTTATAGCAATATGAAGAGATGGTTCAGTATAAGTAAACAATCAACATAGCTAACCCTATCCATTAAAAAACCCATTGGAAGTCATATGATCATCTCAATATATGCTAAAAATGTTTTTAAGAAAAATCAATACCTATTCCTATTAAAAACGCTAGAGAGGGGTGGTTAGATAGAGCACTGGTCCTGAAGTCAGGAGTCCTTGAGTTCAAATCTGGCCTCAGACACTTAATGATTACCTAGCTGTGTGGCCTTGGGCAAGCCACTTAACCCCATTTGCCTTGCAAAAACCTTTACAAAAAACTAGAGAGCATAGGAATAAATGGAATTTTCCTTAAAATGATAAACAGTCTGTCTAAAAGCATCAAGAAGAATTATATGAATTGGAAAGAAACTAGAAGCATTCCCAGTAATATCAGGGGTGAAACAAGAGTGACCATTATGAGCCCTACTATTCCTTATTATATTAGAAATGTGTGCTTTAGCATTAAGAATAGAAAAAGAAAACTGAAGGAATTAGAATATTCAACAAAAATGCTTACTCCTTTCAGATGATATGAATTCTAGAAAAGCAACATAAAAAACTACTTGAAACAGTTAACAATTTTAGCAAACTTTCACATTAAAAAATAAACCTATATATATCTTCAGTATTCCTTTATATTAATAATATAGCCCAGCAGCAAGAAATAGAGACATTTCATTTAAAGAACTGAAAGCAGCATGAAATACCAAGGTGTCTCCCTGCCAAGACAAACCCAGAAATTATGTGAAAACAGTTACAAAACACTTTTCACATACATAAGGTCAGATCTAAACAAATGGAAAAATGTCAGTTGCTCAAGGTTAGACAGAACTAATATAATGAAATAATAATTCTACGTAAAATATTATTTATTCAGTGCCATACCATTGAAACTACCAAAAATTATTTAAAGAGCTAAAAAAAGTGCAGCATTATGCATCTGAAGGGAAAAAATAAAGACTATAATAGGATTTAATGGGAAAAAGTACGAAGGATAGTAGTCTAGCTGTATCAAATCTAAAATAATTAAAAATGACATAATCAAAACTTCAGTACTAGCTAAGAAATAGAGTCATGGATAAGGGGAATAAATTTGTAACAAAAGAAAGAGTAGTAAATAATTATAGTAATCTACTGTTTGATTAATCCAAAGATACTATTTCCTTGGGTAAGAAGTCCCTATTTTATAAAAAACTGTGGAAAGAACTAGAAAATAATAAGGCAGAAATTAGGCATGGAACCACATCTCATATCCCATGCCAAGATAAGTTCAAAATTGGTACTTGATTTTGACATAAAGGACAATGCCATAATTCAATTAGGTGAGTAAGGATGATTATCTGTCACATCTCTGGAGAGTGGAGGAATTTATTACCAAAAAGACAGCGCACACATAAAAAATGCAAAATGAATCATTTTAATTATGTTAAATTATAAAAGTTTTTTGCACAAATAAAACCAAGGTAATCAAGATTTTAGGGAACACAGAAAACTGAGAAACAGTGGTGGAAATTGCCTGTCACATTCAGAGAAAAAACTATGAAGTCTGAATGTAGAACAATGTACAACATTTTCACTTTTTAAAGATTGGTTTTATTCTATTTTCCCTATCATTATATTTTTTCTCTTTATTCAACTGCTTCTTTCACAACAAGATTAATATTGAAATATGTTTAAATATGATTATACATGCATGTAAATTTAATTTGAATTCAAAAATAATACAGAAAATATTGAAGACTATTTTAATAAATAATTGGAAAAATAAAGCAAATATTTTTTAAATCATTAAATATAAAAAATAGTGTTACAAAAGAGAGATGTGACAACAATACACTCCACCCTCTGGACAGATGGATTGTCAATTGAGTAAAATACAGTGAAAATTATTTTCAAACTTTTTTAATGCAATGATTAGTTTTACTGATTTATTTTCCTCTTTGTTTTCTTTTGCTTTCTGTTTCTTTATTATACAAAAACATACTGCTAATTTTTAAACATATTATTTGTTATAATATATAGCTGTTAATTGATTCAGGGTATAGAAGGATGAGCCTAAAGTCAGGAAGGTCTGACTTCAAATCATATACTTTCTAGTCATATCAACCTGGTCAAGACTCAGTTTTCCTCAGTTTCTTCATTTGTAGTATGAGATGGAGAAGGAAATGGTAAACCACTCCAATATTGCTGTTAAGAAAATTTTAAATAGGATCACAAATCAGATATAACTGAAATGATTGAAAAACAACAAACTCAGGAAATGAAGAAAAATATTTAATAAAGGAAATGGCAAAATAAAACAATAAAAAACTTAAATATTAGGAAGCAGAATGACAAGTAGGTGCATGCTAGAACCTTAATCCAGAAATTTGTGAAACAAATGAGCTTACCCAAAAAGCTCTAGCTTCTTTAAAGTTACTCATAGATACCATTTCATGTTCTATGTGTGTAAATGTATAAGTTTCTACTATCCTCCCAACATGTGGAATATGCACTACCTTTCAATTTTTATATTTTAAAATGTCTTGCTTCCTTCAAAGGTCAGCTTAAGCATTGCCTTCTCCATGAGCCTTTCCTCAATAATTGGAACTCTTATTAGCTTTCATTAAAATTATCTTGCATAAATTTTATAAAAGCTTAAGTATATATGTGTCATTTTTATTGATTAAATGACATTAAACTTTTACTTCATATTTCTAGTTTTTAGAACATAGAAATTAATATGTGCTGGTGTTGGAGGGAAGTGTTAAGTGTCAGACAAATAAAAACCTTTCTAAATTTGTTTCCTTTGTTTTCACTTTTACTGATGTGTGTGTGTGTGTGTGTGTGTGTGTGTGTGTGTGTGTGTGTATTATCTGCATAGGGAGCTTGCAGTGAGAAAATATCTTCTAAAATGACAAAATAATACCTGATTTGCAATTTAAAGTTTTAGAGAAATGTGTGAATTTTTTTTAGATTTTATATTTTTTTTGCAAGGCAATGGGGTTAAGTGGCTTGCCCAAGGCCACACAGCTAGGTAATTATTAAGTGTCTGAGACCGGATTTGAACTCAGGTACTCCTGACTCCAGGGTCAGTGCTCTATCCACTATGCAACCTAGCCAGCCCATAAATGTGTGAAATTTTAAGAGACTTTCAGTGTCAAGTAGCCAATATATGTTTTGATCCCAGGTCATGCTTTCTCTAAGGTAAGTTGTCTATACTCTGCAATGGAATTACTGAGATTTTGCCATTTACCTTGTCTTATATAGCCTCCAAAGACAGATTTCAAATCCAGATATTTAGGGACTTAATTTTTTTAACATTTTTTTTTATTATTTCTTAGTTTGTTTTTTATTTATTTTGTATTTAATATTTTACTTTTTATCAATTATTTATAAAGGACTTCTGAGGCAGAGCCAAGATGGTGGCTTGAAGCTAAAGGTCCTGGAGTTTTTCCCTACCAAAGATAAATGAAGCCTCTACTGCAACATTGACACTACAGATACCACCAAGAAAAAGAGAAGATTCAAAGACATTTTCAACTGTAGACATTGTGGATAATCTTCAGAGAAGGTCTGTCTCTTTTGGGGGAAAAGGTTAAGTAAAGTCCAGGAGGCAGGAGATCAGGAGAGCCAGCAGGACACTTTTATCCACAGTGCAATCCAGGTCCCAACAGCTTTAACATCAGCAAAAGTCATGGCAACTAGATGGCAAGTCAGCTGGGAGGACCCTAATTCCAACAAACTCTGAAAACACTGGGCTAAAAGATAGAATTGGGTCAGGAACAAATCACTGTTAAGTCAGAACATGGACATAAAGGAGGAAAAAAATCCATGCAAAGGAAAGGCCTGGAGTACATAGGCAACATTTTGGCCAATGACAAGTCAGGTATCAGACCTCAGACCCAGCAAAAAAAAAAAAAAAAAAATCTTGGATCTATAGCCCCTATACCCCAGGAGCAGAACTAAAACAACAAAAATGAATGAAAAAGCTAAAAGGTCTCATTATAGAAAACTACTTTACAGACAAAGTTGATAACAATGCCATGTCTGAAAACATGAAAACAATGAAAAATCACTCACAAGGGAAGTATCAAAACAATCTATAACTTGGACTCAAATACAAAAGTGAATAACAGAATGGATTAAAAAACAGAATCCTACAATATATTTTTTATAATAAACACTTTTGAAGCAGAGAGATACATGCAAGCTAAAGGTAAAAGGTTGGAGCAAAATATATTATGTCTCAGTTGAAGTAAAAAAAGATTCTAAGGTAGTAATCCTAATTTCAGAAAAAGTAAGAGCAAAAAATCAGTCTCATTTAAAAGAGATAAGGAACGAAACATCATTACTAAATATATGTGTACCTAGTGGTATAACATCCAAATTCCTAGAGGAAAAGATGAATGAATTATAAGGAGACATAGAAAGCAAAACTTTAATAGTGGGAGACTTCAATCTTTCTCTCTTAATCTAATAACATAATAACCAACATGGTTGGTTGAAATGTAGTGCATATTCCACATGTTGGGAGGATAGTAGAAGCTTATACATTTAGACACATAGAACATGTAATGGTATCTAATAACATATCACCAACATGGTGGTGATAATCTAATAACAAAAGAAAAAAGACAGAAGTTAAGAAGGTGAATGAAATCATAGAAATCTTAGATATGATAGACCTCTGGAGAAAACTTAATTGAGATAGAAAAGAACATGACTTTTTTCTCAACAATACATGGCACCTACACCAAAATTGACCGTATACTAGGGAACAAAAACCTTATAATCAAGGGCAGAAAGGCAGAAATAATAAATACACACTTCTCAGACCATGCTGCAATAAAATTTATGTGTAATAAAGGGTCATGGAAAGATAAACCTAGAACTAATTGGAAATTAAATAATTTTATTTTAAATAATGGGTGATCAAGTAAAAATAATAGAAAAATCAATAATTATAACCAAGAATTTGAAAATAATGAGACCATAGCAAAATTAATGGGATTCAGCCAAGGCAAAAAAACCTAATATTTTTAAATGCCTACATGAATAAAATAGAGAAAGAGATCAATGAACTGGGTATGCAACTAAAAAGCTAGAAAAAGAACAACTTAAAGATGCCCAATTAAATATCAATTTAGAAATTCTGAAAATCAAGGGAGAGATTACTAAAACTGAAGGCAAGAAAATCATTGGCCTCATAAATAACATTAAAAGTTGGCTTTATGAAAAAGCCAATAAAATAGATAGGCCTTTGGTTAATCTGATTTAAAAAAAAAGAAAGAAGATAATCAAATTACTAGTATCAAAAATGAAAAGGGTGAAATAATCACTGATGAGGAAGAAATTAAAGAGATAATTCAGAGCTACTTTTGGACAACCTAAGTGAAATGGATGAATATTTACAAAAATACAGACTCTCCAGATTAACAGAAGAAATAAATTACTTAAATAACCCCATTACAGAAAAAAGAATTTGAAGAAACCATCAATAAACTCCTGAAGTAAAAGTCTCCAGTTCCAGATGGATTTACATTTAAGGAACAGTTAATCCCTATTCTACATGAACTATTAAAAACATAGGACAAGGAGTTTCATCAAACTCCTTTTATGACACCAACATGGTGGTAATAACTAAACCAGAAAGAACCAAAACAGACAAAGAAAATTATACACCAATCTCCCTAATGAGCATTGATGTAAAAATCTTAAATAAAATTTTAGCAGTGAGACTTCAGTCAGTTATTGCAAAGTTTATACACCATGATCAGATAGCATTTATACCAGGTAGACAGAGATAGTGTAACATTAGGAAAACACTGAACATAATTAAACATATCAATAGTAAAACTAACAGAAATCATATGATTATCTGAATAGATGCTTAAAAAGTCTTTGAAAAAATACAATATCCATTCCTATTAAAAACACTAGAAAGTTTAGGAATGAAGGGAATTTTCCTTAAAATAATGAATAGTATCTATCTAAAACCATCAATAAATATTATATCTAATGGATATAAACTTGGAGCATTTCCAATAAAATCAGGGATGAAACAAAGATGCCCATTATCACCATTACTATTCAATATAGTATATGAAATGCTAGCAGTAGCAATAAGAGAAGAAAAAGAAAATGAAGTAATCAGAACTGGCAGTGAGAAAGCAAATCTTTCATTCTTTGCAGATAAAATGATGATATACCTAGAAAACCTGAGAAAATCATCTAAAAACTCATTGAAACAATTAACAAATTCAGGAAAGTTGTAGCATTTAAGAAAAATGCACACAAATCATCATCATTTCTATATATGAACAACAATGCCCAAGAGCAAGAAATAGAAGGAGAAGTTCTATTTAAAATAACTATAAACAACATTAAATACTTGGGAATCTACCTCCCAAGACAAACCCAGAAACTGGATGAACATAATTTTAAAGTGCTTTTCACCCAAAGTCATATTTAAATAATTTAAATTTTAAATTTAAATTTAAATAATTAAAAAATATCAAGTGCTCATGATTAGTTCGAGCTAATATAATAAAACTGACAATTCTACCCAAATTAAATTACTTATTCAGTGCCATACCAATCAAACTACCAAATA
Source organism: Macrotis lagotis (assembly GCF_037893015.1). Taxonomy (NCBI): domain Eukaryota; kingdom Metazoa; phylum Chordata; class Mammalia; order Peramelemorphia; family Peramelidae; genus Macrotis; species Macrotis lagotis. The sequence goes on along the minus strand of NC_133660.1, from coordinate 148,511,447 downwards.
ACTACTCTTTATCAAGCTAGAAAAAATAATAACAAAATTCCTCTGAACAACAAAAGGGCAAGAATAGCAAGGGAGCTGATTTAAAAAATGTAAAGGAACATGGCCTAGCTCTATCAGATCTAAAACTATACTATAAAGCAGTAGTCATAAAAACTGCCTGGTATTGGTTAAGAAATAGAGTAATGGATCAGTGGATCAGGGTAGGTTCCAAAATAGACACAGTAAATGAATACAGCAATCTATTATTTAAGAAACCCAAATACATCAGTTTCTGGGACAAGATGTCATTATTTGACAAAAATTGTTGGGAAAACTGGAAAATAGTATGGCAAAATTGCACATCGATTCACTTCTCACATTCTACGCCAAAATAATATTAAAATGGGTACAGGATTTTGACATAAAGTGCAATAGCATAGATAAAATAATAAATCAAGAAATTATCAGATCTATGGAAAGGGGATAAATTTATAATCACACAAGAATTAGATAACATTATAAACTGCAAAATTCATGACTTTGACTATATTAAATTAAAAAGTTTTGCACTAACTAAATCAATGCTACCAAAATTAGAAGGAAAGCAGAAAGCTAGGAAATAATCTTCACAACTAGGAGTTCTGGCAAAGGACTTCTAAAATACATAGAGAATTGCATCACATTTTTAAGGTCACAAGTCATTCCCAAAATAAAAAATGTTCAAAAGATATGAACAGAGAGTTTTCAAATGAAGATATCAAAGTTATATATAATCATATGAAAAAGTGTTCCAAATCATTACTGATTAGAGGAAAAACAAAATTAAAACAACAATGAGATATCATCTCACACCTTTCAGATTGGCCAAGATGAGAAAAAGGGAAATGATCAATGTTGGAGAGATTGTAGGAGGACTGGGACATTGAGGCATTGGCAGTGGATTTGTAAATGTATCCCACCTTTCTGGAGAGTGAAACGGAACTATTCCCAAAGAGCAATAAAACTGTTCATATCCTTTCACCCAAGAATTCAAAGTCCAGGTCTATATCCAGAAGAAATTATAGAGAAAAGGAAAAGTCCTACATGTTCAAAAATATTCATAGAAGCTCTTTTTGTAGTGTCAAGGAATTGGAAATTGAGGGGATAGCCATCAATTGGGGAATGGTCAAACATGTTATGGTGCATGAATACTATTATTCTATAAGGAACCATAAATGGTCAGACTCTAGAGGAGCATAGAATGACTAATGGGATCTGATGTTGAGCAAAGGGACTAGAAGCAAGAGAACAATATACAACAACATTGTGAGAGGAACAACCTTGATGGAAGCAGCTCCTAAAAAACAATCCTTGATAATCTGATGAACACTTATGAACTATCCCTTGTGTATCTCTTTTCCTTTAATCTTAATTCTTCATACAGAAAATGACTAATCTGAAAACATGTGCATCAAAATGTATGTATAATGCTAACCTGACTTTTTGCCACTGAGGGGAAGGGGGAGGTGAGGGAGCAGGGAAGGAAATTTTGTAACCTAAAAATTTACAAGTACTTATCAATAAAAATAAATAAATCTTTAAAAATTACTTTTAAAAACCACTTTGATCATTATTTTTTTCCTGTCTTTTTTTACAAATTACATGAAAAGAAAGTTTTCAATAAGTCTTTTTCAAGGTTTTATGTTCAATATTTTTCTAACTGCTCTTCTTTTCCCTCCTCCCTCTTCATGAAAGCAAACAATTTGATATACATTTTACACATACAACCATTTTTAACATATTTCCATAATAATCATGTTGTGAAAGAAAAATTAGAACTAAGGGAAAATAAATAAATCCTGAGATGGAAAGGAAAGACATAAAAGAAAATTTAAAAAGCACACATAGTATGCTTTGCTCTGCACTGAGAATTTATAGTCTTTTCCTCTGGATGTGGATGACATTTTCCTTAATATGTCTCTCTGCATTGTCCTTGATCATTGAACTGCTGAGAGAAGCATATTGATTATTCTTGATCATCTTCCAGTGCTACTTTTTAAGGTGTACAATATTCATCTAGTTCTACTCACTTCACTCAACATCAAATCGTTGCAAGTTTTTCCAGGCTTTTCTGAAATTAGGCCACTCAAATTCATACAGAATCATAGTGCTCCATAACATTAATATCCTTTAGCCTGTTCAGTTATTCCCCAAATAATGGACTTTATAAGGAGTATTTTAAAAAATTTCACAAATGTCTCTGTCAGCTAGCCTTAGTTTTACAAAGGTTCTCTCCATCCTTATCCCCTTTCCTTATTCATTTTTTCTTTTTCTTTTTTTGCGAGGCAATGAGGTTAAGTCACTTGCCCAAGTCACATAGCAAGGCAATTATTAAGTGTCTGAGTCCAGATTTGAACTCGGTACTCTTGACTCCAGGACTGGTGCTCTATATACTGTGACAACTAGCCGCCCCATCCTTTTTAATTTGATGAATTTTTACTTTTGCTTTGTCTGAGGTCATGATTGCTATCCCTGCTTTTTCTTTTCTTCACTTCAATTAGTGAAATATATTCAGCTCCAACTTTTTACTTTCATCCCATGTGTAACACTCTGCTTCAAATATGTTTCTTATAAATAAATATTGTAGAATTTGGGTTTTAATCCATTCTACTATCTGATTCTCTTTATGGAAAAGTTCTTCTCATTCACAATTACAGTTAACAGTGCTAATCCTCTATTTCCCTATAGTATCTTCTTCTTCTTGTACTTTTCTATCTCTTTCCCCTTGTTCTCTTCTCAATAATGTTTTGTTCATAACTGTTGCATCTCTCAATCTGCCCTTTCCCCTCTTTTTCTCCATTTTCCCTTTTACTTTAATGTTTTTAACTTTAATATAACTTTAACTTTTCCTTTGCTTTTATTTTTCTCTTCCCTTTTTTTCAGCCTCTCCTTTCTTTCCCATTCCCCTCCTATTTTCCAGTAAAGGCCACATTTCTAAACTTATTTGGGAATGTATGCTATTCCCCAGTTCAGCAAAATCTATTGAGAGTAAGATTAACTCACTGCTCACAAAATCTCTTCTTTACTTTTACTATATTAGGTCCTTAGTATTTCATTATGTGAAATTATCTATCCTCTAATGCCTTCTTCTCTTAGTATATTCCTCTTTTTCAAGTCTTAATTGTTTTATACCTGTTTGTACCACACCCACTGTCAAAATATAATTCCTTTCAACTGATTTGATATAAGTAAAATTCTCAGGATTTTTTTCTTCTTTTTTTTTCTTTTTCTTTTTTCTTTTTTTGGTTTTGGCAAGGCAGTAGGATTATGTGACTTGCTTAAGGTAACACAGCTAGGTAATTAAGTGTCTGAGGTCAGATTTGAACTCAGGTCCTCCTGACCCCAGGGCTGGTGCTCTATCTACTGTGCCACCTAGCTGGCCCCTAGAAGGACAGTTCTCAAGTCATAAGCATCCTTACATCATAATCATTTTATGATTGTCACAGTCAATTTCAAGAACAATCCCTCCAACTTTCCCAATATAAATCCAACTTTCATGAGCTAAGATTTCTACCACAATAATTCATTTATACCCACACCCACTTTTCAAGTTCCCTTCCTTCCACTGACTAATATGAATACAACCTCTCAAGAACTAAAAGTTCTATCAAATCACGTTCAACTTACATCAACACCCTCTGTCTAAATATGCTCCTTTCAATTGTTCTAAGATAAATAAAGTTCTCAAGAATTAACTAACATTTTCCCCTTCTGCCTTTCCACTCACCTTTAATACAGCTATTCAGTATTGCATTTGAAGACCAATTTTCTGTTCATTTCTGGGCTTTTGAGCAGGTAACTTTGAAAATCCTCTGTTTTAGAAATGTGTACTTTCTCAGAAATTCTACCAGTCAAAATTGTTTCCCAGCTTTCTGCATTCCTTTTAATATTGGATACATGGTTTTATTATTGAAAGAATATTTTTATTTTTATTGAATTTTAAAATTTTCCTCTGATGATACCTCCTTCCCCCTACCACCCTCAGGAGTCAGTCTGTTAGCCTTTATATTGTTTTTATGCTAAACGTTGATCTAAATTGAAGGTGTTGAGAGAGAAATCATATCCTTAAGGGAAAAAAAAGAGCAAAATAAGATAATGATAACTTTTATGAATTAAACTTAATAGTCTTTGATCTTTTTTTTAAACTGCATAATTTTTTTTCCTTTGGATACAGATGGTATTCTCCATAGCAGATACCCTAAAATTGTCCCTGATTGCTGCACTGATGAAATAAGCAAATTCATTAAAATTTATCATCAACCCCATGATACTGTTATGGTGTACAATGTTCTTTTGGCTCTGCTCATCTCACTCAGCATCAGTTCACGCAAATAATTCCAGGCTTCTCTGAATTCCCATCCATCGTGGATTCTAATAGAACCATAGTTTTCCATCAGGTACTTTTACCATAATTTGTTCAGCCATTCCCCAATTCATGGGTATTCTCTAAATTTCCAATTCTTTGCCACCACAAACAGGGCTGCTATGAATATTTTTGTACAAGTAATGTTTTTACCCTTTTTCATGATCTAGTCAGGGTATAGACCCCGTAGTGGTGATGCTAGATCAAAGGATATGCACATTTTCTTGCCTTTGGGAGTAATTCCAAATTGCTCTCCAGAAAGGCTCCCTGAGTTCACAGCTCCACCAAGAAAGTATTAGTGTCCCAGATTTCCCATATCCCTTGCAACTTTGATCATCGGACTTTCTGGTCATATTGGCCAGTCTGAGAGGTGTGAGATGGTACCTCAGAGTTGCTTTAATTTGAATTTTTCTAATAAATAACATTTAGGACAATTTTTCATATGACTATGGATCGCTTTGATTTCCTCGTCTGTAAATTGCCTTTGCATATCCTTTGACCATTTGTCAATTGGGGAATGACTTGGATTTTTTTTTATAAATTTACCTCAGTTTTCTATATATATTTTAGAAATGAGTCATTTGACAGAAGTACTATTTGTAAAAATTGTTTTCCAATTTGCTACATTTCTCTTGATGTTGGTTACAGCAGTTTTGCCTGTGCAAAAAAAAATTAATTTAATGTTGTCAAAATATCAAGTTTGTTTTTAATGATGCTCTCCATCTCTTCCTTGGTCATAAACTGATTCCCTTTTCATAGATCTGACAGGTAAACTAGTCCTTGATCTCCCACTTTGCTTATAATATTGTCTTTTATGTCTAAATCCTGTACCTATTTTGATCATATCTTGGTTATAGGTTGTGAGATGTTTGTCTAATCCAAGTTTGTGCCATACTAACTTCCAATTTTGTCAACACTTTTTATCAAAGAGAGTTTTTATCCCAGAAGCTAGACTCTGGGTTTATCAAACAGCAGATTGCTAGAATCATTTCCTCTTATCTCTGTTGCTCCTAGTCTATTCCACTGATCTACCACTCTATTTCTTAGCCAATATGAGACAGCTTTTATGACTGATGCTTTATAATATAATTTTAGATCTGGTAGGGCTAAGCCACCTTCTTTTGTACTTTTTTTCCCATTACATCCTTGGAAAGTCTTGACATTTTATTTCTCCATAAAAATTTACTTAAAAGTTTTTTCTCATTCATTAAAGTAATTTTTTGGAAGTTTGATTGAGTAGGTCACTAAATAAGTATTTTAATTTAGGTAGAATTGTCATTGCTATTATATTAACATGGCCTATCCATGAGCAATTGATATTTGTCCAGTTATTTAAATCTGATTTTATTTGTGTGAGAAGGGTTTTGTAGTTGTTTTCATAGAGTTTCTGAGTTTACCTTGGCAGGTAGACTCCCAAGTAATTTATATTGTCTGAAGTTACTTTGGTATTTCTCTTTCTAGCTCTTGATGCTGTATCTTGCTAGTAATATATAGAATAGCTGAGGATTTATGAGAGTTTATTTTATATCCTGTGACTTTACTAAAGTTCCTAATTGTTTGTAGTAGATTTTTAGATGATTTTTTTAGGATTCTCTAGGTATACCATCATGTCCTCTGCAAAAACTGAGAGTTTTGTTTCTTTCTTCCCATATGGAAAATTTTTTTTCATTTTCATATAGTCAAATCATCCATTTTGCAATTTAGCATCTTCTCTATGTTTGCTTCATCATGAATTTCTCCTCACTCCATAGATTGAGAGACAGAATATTTCTTATGCTATTAATTGGTCTATGGTATCATAATTTATGTCTGAATCTTATATTCATTTTAACTTTATTTGGGTATAGGGTGTGAGATATGGATCTATGCTTAGCTTTTGCCATACTATTTTCCAGGTTTCCTAGCAGTTTTTGCTGAACAGTGGGTTCTTATCCCAGAAGCTAGTGTTTTGGGGGTTTCTTAGCATAAAATTGCTATTGTCATTTACTACTGCCTTCTTTTATACCTACTCTAATCCACTGGTTCATTCTTCTATTTCTTAAGCTTTACTAGGCAGTTCTGATGAATGCCACTTATCTGGTAGAATTTGGGCATCTTCTTGTGGAGTTTTTTCCCCCATTAATTCCTTTGATGTTCTTAATCTTCTGTTGCACCGGATGAACTTTGTTACTATTTTTCCTAGCCTAGCAAAATGGATTTTTGATAGTTTAATTGGTATGGCACTGAGTAAGTGATTTGAGTAGACTTGTCATTATATTCTATTAGCTTGTCCTCACCATAAGTAATTGATGTTTTTCTATGTGTTTAGATCTGATTTTGTGTGAATAATATTTTGTAATTACATTAATACATTTTCTGGGTTGGGAGGTAGATTCCAAATTATTTTATGTTGTCTAGAGTTACTTTAACTATATCCTGCTATTTGGCTGAAGATGTTAATTATTTTGGATAGTTTTAATTGATTTTCTAGGATTCTCTGAATATAATATCATAGTGCCTACAAGGAGTGAAAGTTTTACTTCTTATCTTAACTATTTTTTATTTTGAATCAGTATTCATTAGGGAGATTGGTGTATAATTTTCTTTATCTGTTATAACTCTTCCAAATTTAGTTATCTGACAATATTGATGCCACAAAAGGAATTTGGCTGACCTCCTCCTAATTTTTAAATAGTTTATATAGAATAGAAATAATTGATCCTTAAATGTTTTGTATAATTTATTTCTAAATTGATCTGATCATGGAGATTTTTTTCCTTATGAGTTAATTGATGGTTTCTTTAACTTCTTTATGTGAAATGAGGCTGTTTAAGTATCTTCTGTTAATTGGAAAGTTTTCTTGTGAATATCATACATTTCATTAAACTTTTAAATTTTATTGTCATACAGTTGGGCAAAATAGTTCCAATTTAATACTTTAATTTTCTCTCCATTGCTAGTTAGTTCATTTTCATTTTTGATTCTGGTAATTTGTTTTTTTTCCTTTCTTTTCTTACTAAGATAAAGTAAATGTTTTCTATTTTTACTCCTTTTTCATAAACCTACCTCAATTTTATTTATTAATTCAATAGTTTTCTTGCTTTCTATTTTATTAAATTACTTGTTAAATATACTTCGGTTTTCAGAATTTCTACTTAGATATTTATTTGTGATATTTAATTGTTTCCTTTAATAGATTTCTAATTTAATACCCTAATCATTGATCTCCTTTTTTATCTGTTTTATTCATATAAGCTTTTAGAGATATAAAATTTCCCCTAAGTCTGATTTGGCTACACCCATTTTTTTAACTTCTACTGAAGCATAATATAATTTGCTCCTGTGTATAACTCTGCTTCAAATATGTTTCTTATAAAGAACATATGGTAGAATTCTGTTTTTTAATTCATTGTACTATTTAACTTCATCTTATGGGAGAGTTCAATCCATTCATATTTAAAATTATGATCACTACATCCACATTTGTTTCCATGCTATCTTCCCCTTTATATCTTTCTTTTTTTTGTTTTCCCTTATCCTTTGCTCCCCAATGCTTTGCTCCCTTTCCCCTTTAACTTTTCTTTTTAATTTTAACTTTTACTGTAAATTCCATCTTTCCCTTATCCATTCTTTCTTATCTTTTCTTCCCCCGCCCAATTCCTTGTATAGTAGAAAAATTTTAAACCTAATTGAGAATATATGTTATTCTTTTTTTTCAAGCCAAGTCTTTTGAGAATAGGATTTATTCATTGTTCACAGCATCCCTTCTTTCCCTTTACTATTATAAGTCTTTATTCCTGTATGTGTGGTGTTATGCATTCTCTAATGCCTAGCCTTCTCCTACCATGGCTCTTCTTTTCATGACTTCCTTATTTGAACTGTGTCTTGTAACTACAACTCCTCTGTCAAAATATATTACTTTTAGCTGATCTGATAAGAAATACATTTCTCAAATATCGATTGATTGATCAGTCAGGAACATTGTCTGGCAATCACGTCCAAGTATACTCCCCTCTTCTATCCCATTTCAGATACACTTCTCAAGAGTCATAAATAACATATAATTATAACCAATTCCATTTTATATCCCAAAGATCACATAAAATGGCAAAAGTTTCAAATATTCAAAAATATTTAGAGTAGTTCCTTTTGTAGTGGCAAAGAATTGGAAATTGAGGGAATATCCTTCAATTGAGTAATGGTTGAAAAAGTTATGGTATATGAATGTTAGGGAGTACTGCTGCTCTATAAAAAATCATGAGCTGCCAGACTTTAGAGAAGCACAGAAAAAAGCAAGAATTAATATTGAGTGAAGTGAACAGAACCAAGAGAACATTGTATACATTAATCACAACTTGTGAGATCAACTATGATAGATGCAGTTCCTTTCAGCAGATCAGAGATCCAGGGCAACCCTGAGAGACCTGAAAACCACATGCCAGAGGGGAAAAAATGGAGTCTGAATGCAGAGCAAAGCATAAATACTCACTTTTTAAATATATTTAATGTTTTTCCTTTCTTTCTCGTGTTTTTCTTTTCCTTAGTTATATTTCCTCCTTCACACCATAACAAATATGTAAATATATTAAACATGAATGTATAACTTTCATCAGACTATTCACCACTATGAGGAGGAAGGGAGGAAAAAGAGGGTGGTAGAAAAATACTGAACTCAAAATTTTGCAAATGGATGAATGTTGAAGAACTACCATTATATGTAATTGGAAAACAAAACTATAATTTAAATAAAGAAGAAGAAAATCCATTTGACCCTGAAAGAATATGCTAAATTTTGCAGATCAATTGATTCTTAATTTAATCCAAACTCCTTGGCTTTCCAGAATATTGTGCTCCAGGCCCCCCTATCCTTTCATGTTGAAGATGATAATTCCTGTCTAATACTGACTGTGGTTTCCTGACCTTTCAATCGTTCCTTTTTTTGCTGCTATGATATTTTCTCATTTAACCGGAATTCTGAAATTAAGCTACAATATTCTTTGGCATTTTATCTTGGGATCTCTTTCTGAGGGAGATTAGAGAACTATTTTATCTACATGTTCTAGGATATAAGGGCAGTTTTCCATGATATTTTCTTGCAAGATATCATACATGCTTTTTTCTGATTCTGACTTTTAGACAGATGAATAATTCAAAAATCATTTCTCACATGTTCTTTATATTTTTTTCAGTCTTTTGTTTTTGTTTGATGCAACCTTGTTTGCTGGAATCATTGTTTACTGGAATCTCAGCATCATTCATCTTCATTTTTAAAATTCTTCAGTTTAGCTGTTTTGTTTTTGTTGAGTTAGTGTTTTGTTTTCTTTTTCAGCTGGTTAATTTTATTTTCCAGCTGAACAATTTTATTATTATCTTCATTAATTTTTCAGAATTATGCTGCATGACTCTCATTTCTTCATTCCATTTTTCTTCTGTCAATCTCCTGTTTTCTTCCAATTGATATTTCATTTTATTATTTCAATTATATGTTATGAAAGGTTTTTCAACATTGACCCTCTTCCCTCTTGGCAATCAGTCTGGGGAATATAGTACATTCATATTTGTGTTAATGATTAGTCATTTTCTGCATTAAGAATTAGGATTAAGGGATAAGGAATAAAACCATAAGATAGGAAAGAAAAACATAATAGGAATTTTTAAAAAGTGAATTTAATGTTCATTCAGATTCTGTAGGGTATTTTTGTTTTGTTTTGTTTTGTTTTCTCTGGATGTCAATAGCATTATCCATAACAGGTCCCATAGGGTTGCCCTAGTTCTCTGAACTTCTGATCAGAGTTGCAAGTTGATCAACTCACATATTATTGGTAATGTGTATGATGTTCTCTTGGTTCTGCTCCCTATTTTCAGCATCAGTGCCTGTAATTCATTTCATGTTTTCTTCTTTGGCAAAATCCTTATTGAGCTCTTCCAAGAGGTTTTGGTGGAATTGAGACCAATTCATCAAGCCCTTTGAGGCTTTTCTTACTCCTTCCCTCTTCTGAGATGATCTTTTTATCCCCATCAGATTTGCAGCTGCCAATGCTTAGTGATGTTTTTGTTGTTTTTTTGATCATTTTGTCAGTTGAGTTCAGTTCCTGTGGTATAGGGTCTATATACTTTAGCAATTCTTGTATTCCTAATTTGCTCCCTGAACTAGGGAGCTGAACTCTTAGCTGCACTGTGAATAAAATCATGTCACTGACTTCTAAGCTCTTCCACCTACACTGGGCTATAGTCCCCCTTTGCCCACAAGATAGACTTTTTTTCCTTAAAGACCTCCAAGATAAGTTGCAAAGAAATTGTTTCACTATTTTTGGTGGGTATTGTCACTTTAAGACCTCTTTAGCGGGTTCATTGAAAACTGTTTTGGGAAAATCTCTGGGTGCTTCCTAACTTTGCACAACCATCTTGGCTCCACACTTGGAAGCTTTCATTCATTATTTTTTAATTTTGAGTGACAACTTCTCTCCCTCCATTTCTCTAATTACTTCTCAATGGGAAAGCAAGCAATTTGATATGTTATGTTTGTGAAGTTGAGAAAAACATATTTTCCTATTAGTCATACTGTGAAAGAAAATGGATCAAAACAAAAAGCCAAAAAAGTTTGCTTCAACTGGCATTCAAATACATTCAGTTCTTTCTCTGGAGACAAGCATAAGATTTTTTAAATCATAAATCTTTCCTCATTGTCTTGGTTCATTGTATTACCGAAAGTAACTAAGTCATTAACAGTTGACCTTCTGCCAATTTTGCTGTTACTGTGTCCATCCACAAAAATGTTTTTCTTCTTGCTAACACCTCCCCCAATATTTCTTCCCTTGCATCAACTCCCTCCAAACCAATTTTACTATCCCTTTCTCCTCATGAGTTTTTGCAGGGCAAAACAGATTTCCCCTACTCTAATACATTTGCATGTTATTCCCCCTTTGAGTCAATGTAAACAAGAAGAATGTTTAAGTCCTCACCATTATAACTTTCCCTTCTTTCCCTATACCCATAAAATCTCTTTGGATCCTCTTTTTGCTTTTTGAGATTATTTATCTCATTCTACATCTTCTTTTCCATTTCTCCCAGTGCATTCTTTTTTCATTCCATTAATTTAATTTTTATACAAATCATCTCAAGATATTTAATTTATATCCATATCTTTTGTCTATGTATATTATTTTTAAGTAGAATAATGACAAAATTCCTTAGGAATTTCAAGCACCTCTTTCCAAGTAGGAAGTAAAGAATTTAAAATTATTGAGTTCCTTATGAGGTCTTTTTTCATGTTACTTTTTTATACTTCTCTTGGGTCATATATTTAAACATCAATCATTCTGCTTAGTTCTGGTATTTTATTTAGAAATGCTTGAAAGTTCTAGATTTCATTGAATATCTATTTTTCCCCTGGAAGGATTATACTGTTACATGAAGTGTGTTATTTTTGTTTCAATACTGCCTCCCCTGTCTTCCATAATATCACATTGCATGCCCTCTGATCCTTCAGTTTAAAAACTGCTAAATCATGTATAATCCAGAATGTGGCTTCAGTAATCTGTGATTTTTTTTTCTTCCTGGATATTTTCAGTGATTTTCTCCCACTCTGATCTAAAGCTCTAGAATTTGGCTATAATATTCCCCTGGAATTTTTATTTTGAGATCTCTTTTAGGATGTGATCAGTGGATTATTCCAATTTCTATTTAACCTCCATTTTAAGATATCAAGGAAGTTTTCCTTGATAATTTTTTAAATATGATAGCTAGGCTTTTTTTGACTCTTGGTTTTCAGGTCGTGAAATCATTCTTTAAATATCTATCTTGAATATATCTTCAAGGTCAGTGGTTTTCCAATGAAATATTTCATATTTTCTTGCTTTTTCTTCTTTTAATTTTGTTTTATTGTTTTTTAGTGTCGAAAAAGGTTTATTTAAATTGTTGGGGTTAGCAGAGACTAAAGAAAGATCAGCAGTAGCTATAACAAAAATAAAAGAGAGGCAGTTAGGTGACACAACAGATAGAGCACTGGCCCTGGAGTCAGGAGTAGCTAAGTTCAAATCTGGCCACAGAAATTTAATAATTACCTAGCTGTGTGGCCTTGGGCAAGCCACTTAATCCCATTGCCTTGCAAAAAAAAAAAAATAACCCCCCCCAAAAAAAACAACAGAGGCAACTGCCACCATGAGGCAATAAACAGCAATTAAATGTATGGCAGAAAGAGAGTCTATTTGGGGAAATTACACACTCCAATAGCAGGCTAGCTTCAAAAAGGAATACAAGTCTTTTTTATTGTTTCTTGATGATTCATTGCATAATGTTTGCCAGTGCCCAATTTTGATTTTTAAGGAATTATTTCTCTTCACTGAATTTTTGTGCCTCTTTTATTGTGTAACTTTTTCTCTTTTATAAGGTGGTGTTATTTTTTTCAGTATTTGTGTGCCTCATTTTCCAAACTATTTTTCCTGGTTTTCTTATATCACTTGCAATTCTCTTTCCAATTTTTCCTCTATCTCCCTTAGTTTTTAAATTCGTTCTTGGAATTCTTTTTAAGCCTCAGTCCAATTCACAGATATCTTTGTGGCTTCAGATATAGCAGTTTTGACTTTGTTATTTACTTCTGAGTTTCTGTTTTAATCTTTCTTGTCATGAAAGCAAACTTCTATGATAAGTCTATTTTTTGTTGTTCATTTTCCAACTTATTTCTTAATTTTAACTTCATATAGGCAAGGCACTAGCCCAGTTTTTAGCTTCTTTGTGCAACTGCTTTCAGAAATTAGTTCTGGGTAGTTTGATTGTATGATCTAAAGAGAGATGTATGGTTTGTGCTCTGGTCTATGAGAAACTACAAGCAGTTTTTTTTATTTTCCATCTTGAAACTATGACTAGCACTCTCAATTTCCTGTACTCACAAGCTCTGGTATACTAGTGTTCCTCCTTGCACTGGGATTTCAACCTAGAACTGTGTTTTGCATCTGAGTAGATAAAGTAACAGAATCTTGCATTCAGTGCTCCCCAAAAGTTCCCTGTAATCTCCTTTTGACCAATTGTCTGACCCCTTATTATCCATGCATTTAGAACCCCAGGAGCTACAAACACCATTGCTTGAATCAGCAATCAGTTACTACCCAGGCCAGCTCTTGGTTTGCTGGGTCTCAACCTATGGGGGAACCTCCAGAGTCAATTCTTCATGTTTATAAAGCCTGCTGCTCTTGTTGCTACTGCTACTACTGCTGCTGCTTTTGCTATTGCTACTACTGCTGCTGCTGCTGCTGCTGCTGCTGCTGCTGCTACTACTACTACTACTACTGCTATTACTACTACTACTTCTACTTACAATCACTAAATGTATTTTGAATATGTTATTCATCTTTGGTTCAAGTTCCTACAATGCTTTTGTTAGCCCATGTTACCTGCAATGAATCATATTCAAAACCAAGAATATTTAAGGGACTAAAATAAATTCTACAAAACAGACATGGGGCTTAGAAAGGTACAAAAGTACCTTTTAATACAAAAGGAAGTACAGCTATTTATAACTCATAATTTCTACTAATACTTATAACTAATAATTTCAGTAGCTAGATTCTGACTTCTTTAAGAAATTGCAAGTCAGATCTCTCTGTGTTAATATCTATTTCCCTTTACTTTGATTCAATAGTTTAATAAGTTTATGTATATCTATGATACTTTCTTTACTATGTGAAATCATCTTAATTCCAAGAGACTCGAATTTTATGAGGCTCTCAACTAGATTTTAAGCTTCTTGAAAAGTATCTGAATGCAGATCATAGATAAAGTTTTAAATTCATCTAGGTTTGACATAATGATATGATTTTTTGCATTGGTTTTTCTCTTTACAACCTTTTAGCTTTCATTTATAACCTTTCATATTCCATCATTTTGATAATCTAAAGTGAACATCTATGCCTAGCAAATACATCTGGCACATCACAAAGTCTTCAAATCTAAGTCAACATCCCTAGTCCTTATTTAATCCACATAAGTGGAGAGGTTTGTGACATTTTTGATTATTCTCTCTAGCCCACCTTGTAAAAAGCAGAATAGACTCTTGAGTCTAAGCATCAACTCTGCCAATTGTTAATATAGGACAATTGTTTATTATTTGCATTTACTGTAGCCTACAGAAAGTCAGGCACTATTCCTCCTTGGATAAATTTGTCATATCCATTAATATTCAATTTTAAAGACTTTTTTAATAAAATAAAATATAATATAAAATCCATTAACTGAACTGAGGATGTCCCTCATTACTATGGTCCCACATTACCTTGACTCCATAGCTAGCAGATTTCATGTATATGTATGTATGCATGTATGCATGCATGTATGTATACATATATAAATAAAATCATGTATATGAAAAATCTAGATATCTAGATATATAAATTGATAGATACAACCTTTTAATCAACACCTGAATAAGTGGACAAAGGTCTTGCCCTGAAATTCATTGTCATTACTTTTAATAATAAGGTTATGAGAGAGGAGGATAAGTTAAAAGTACACCTAAAATAACTCTACATTTTTACTTGAAGAATCCACTAAAGGTTAGAACTAAGAAAAAATAGTGGAAAAAATAGGAATTGGGAAATATATCATATTAAATATATTCAATTCTGAAAAGAAATCTATAATTTTTATATATATAGTGTTTTAATATTTTTCAAATATATATGCAAGTACATGTATAAATTCATGAACATATATTATATATTATATATATCTAAACACACACATACACACATACACACACATATATACATATATATTATTTGTTTGTTTAGGTTTAAAATCATCATAGAAGTAAGGATCAAAGGTATTATTCCATTTTACAGATAAGAAAACTGAAAATCAAAGAAATTAAGCAGTTTGTCCTTGGGTATATAGATCCTAAATGTTACAAATAGAATATCACCTTGGATGGTTTTTAGATAGGCAGGCAGAGGTGAAGGTGACTTGCTCCATATCACAAGAATTGATTGTTAAATTTTCAGTGTATCTATACTTTAGAAATTGAAAACACTAAAAATCAGTATGTGTTAATTAGATTTAAGAAAGGATTGAAGTGGGGGAAATTCAAGATGGTGGATCAAAAAACACACTCCAGACAAGCTTCCCCAATATTTCCCTCCAAAATAACTTTAAATCAAAAATGCCTCAAATCAAATTTTGGTATGTGAGAGCCAACAAATGGAAAAGGAGATGATTTTTTCCAAGTCTAAGACAGCTTGGGCTGTCAACAGGAGAAGCTTGTGACACCAGGGTATAAGGCAGCAGGAGAAGCAACAGGAGCACCAAGGTCTTTCAGCCCAGAGATGGTAAGATAATTGGTCTACTGTCCAAAAGTGATTACATATGACTCATTGCTGACACTCAGGACAGCAGATGTTGACTAATTGTAATGCCCTGGTCAAAAAAAAAAAATCAGAGACCATGTACTCCACTCCAGAATGAAAAGAAGCAATAATGTGTATAGCTACAGTAGTATAGGCATCTTTTGGGGTGAAGAACATAGCACAGATGAGGAAAGAGAATCCTTAACCTGGAACAAAACTTGGAAACATTGAAAACTTGCAGACTACCAGAACAAACTCTGAAAACAGCAGCATAAAAATGTCTCAGAGTTGGGATAATGATTCCTCACCCCCAAGATTGTAGTATTGAATTTTCAAATAAAGTTCAAAATCAAGAGAAAGGCAGGAAATATTTGGAAACATCAACAGCAAAAAAAGAAGCCTTTGACCATAAAAAATGCTACATAATAGCAGGAAAAGCAACAAACAAATTGAGAAGACAATTTGAATATACCTATAACCAAAGCCTTAAATCAAGAAAAAAATGTTATTTGGATAAAAAGTTAGCAAAAATTAATGGAGAAGCTAAAGAAAAGATGAGATGGGGGGATTGAAAAAAAGATATAAGAAAGATGCAAGAAAATTATGAAAGGAAAATTAACAGCTTGGTAAAAAAAGGCACAAAAAGTGCTTCATAAATTAACACCTTATAAAATAATGTGCCTACTGGTAAAAGAGGCAAAAAAAAAGAAAAAGAAACACTGAAAAAATAACTATTTCAAAAAAAGTAAACCAATCAAATGGAAAAGGTGCTAAAATTCACTGAAGAAAAGAAATTGGAAAACAGAATTCAGTAAGTTGAATCTAATGATTCCATGAAATATTTAAAAATGAAAAACTAATAAAACAAAGTCAAAATAATGAAATTTTCAGTAAAGGTGAAATATTTCATTGCAAACAATAGACAGGAAAATAGTTGAAGGAGACATAATTTAAGCATTTTGGGATTACTTGATAGTCCTTATCTACAGAAGACTTAGATACAATTTTTCAAGTAATTATCAAAACAAACTTTTAGGAGGGATAGGAAAACACACACACACACACACACACACACACACATGAGAGAGAGAGAGAGAGAGAGAGAGAGAGAGAGAGAGAGAGAGAGAGAGAGAAATGGGGAGGGGGAAGGAATCATAACTCTTTGACTCTTTGGAAGGTAGGTAACAAAGTAAGTCCAGTTTCAAATATATCCTCAGATACTGATTCTGTGATTGTGCAATAATAATTTAACCTTGTTTGTCTTATTTTCCTCACCTGTAAAATGAGTTAGAAAGGACATGACAAAGCACTACAGTATCTTTGCCAAGAAAGCCTCACATTGGATCATGAAAAGTTGGTCATGACTGAAGTAACTGAACATTCAGAACATCAATCATAATACCTATGAAGGGAAGAACTTACTCATAAAATGGAAATAATTAACAGAATGGATCAGAAATAAGAATGTAGCAATATGTTTATAAAATATATACTATAAACAGAAAGATACACAGAGTTAAAATAAGGAACAGAATTGACTATTCTTCCACTAAAAAAAAATGGCAGGGTAGTAATCATAATCCAAGACAATGCAAAAGCAAAAATAGGTCCAATTCAAAGGTAGAGACTGAAAATACATTACATAAAAGGTATCATGGACAATGAATGATATCAAAAGCTTTTTGCAGTATTCTTATCTTACCCACCCTTGTCATTTCTGAAAGGTACTAGGAGATAAATCAGAGTTGTGCTAATTTGCATTCTCTAATCCACTGAAATTTAAAGCATTGTTCCATATGTCTATAGACAGCTTTGAGGTTTTTATCTGAAATGCTCCTGTTATTATCCCTTGAGAAATTATCAACTGGAGAATCACTTATTTTTTTTAAAATTTGACTTATTTCTCAAACATATTTGAGAAAATAGACCATGAGAATACTGCATATTTTTATAAAAATTTATCCAGATAATTGTACAGAGGAGTAGCAATATTTTAATGAAGATCAACTGAGAAAAATTTAACAACTCTACTCAATTTAATGACCCAAGAAAATTTCAAAGAAATCATAATGAAATTGCTATCCACCTCCAGAAAAAGAACTGATTAATTTCAAAAGCAAACTGGAGTATAATTTCTCACTTTGTTTTACTTGCCTTTTTTGCATTATATGGTTAGAATATAAATACATTTTTACTTTACTTTTAAAATTTTTTATTTTATTTAAGGCAATGGGGTTAAGTGACTTGCCCAAGGTCACACAGCTAGATAAATATTAAGTGTTTGAGGCTGAATTTGAACTAAGGTTCTCCTGACTCCAGGACTGGTGTTATATATACTACACTACCCAGCTGTCCCAAAATACTACTTTGCATTAATTTGAAGTATAATTAGTGTTATATTCCTTGCCTTCTCAGTGGATGAAGGAGCAATAAGAGGAAAGGAAAGAATTTTGAAATCAAATTTTTTAAAAAGTATGTCAAAATAAATTAAGAATAATTTTGATAAATAGATGATTCAGAAAATCTTAACAATAAAAATTGAACTTGAAAGTCTGTTATGTTCACATTCCTCCACCATGGAAAGTCATTGGTTAAAGATTTAATAGTATATTTTGAAATATAAAATCTCTTGAAATATTTAATTTCTTGACTCTTTTTTCTTGAAAGATAGACCATTAGGAAAAATTTATTTTTCTTTCTTTTCTCTCTATGTAGCATTATTTCCTGTTTATAAAGCTAAATTTAATCCAGAAAAATTGGTCATTATCACTAATGTTCATTGACTAGTACATTGCCCAGTTAGAGATTGGAGAATGGAAAGTTGAATAATGAAACCAAATTCCTTCTCAGGGGAATAGTAAGGTTATTATGTTTGGGGAAGAACAGAGTTATATTTTATTGTGTCTATTTTTAGTTGAAGATGAAATTTTAATTATGATTTTTCCCTCTAATATATATATATGATATATATGATCTTCCTCTACTACCATGTACCAGTTATAATTTCTTTATAAAAGAAAAAAAAACAATCAAACAATTAATTTAAAGCAATTTATGCATCAACCACTTCTGGTGATCTGTCCTTAGATTTTAAAAAGTTGGTTGACTGGGTCTCTGTTTTTTTTTGTATCTTTACATGATGCTAAAATATTCAAAATAAGCAGGTCAAAATAATTGGTCAACAAAAAAGTTTCAACTAGAATGTAAATTTGAAGACAAGCATTGTATCTTATACTTATTTACATTATTTATTAATAAATATTTGTTAAATAGTTGACAGTATTGCTCATAATAAACACTTGATGAATTGGTTAAATAGAACATATAGAATAAAGTCTTTATACTATTTTGCTTATAATATTAACATATGTGTACTCAGAGTGATAGTGTGCTGTCATTATTGATAAAGGCAAACAATTTTCAATAAAAGATATAGCATCTTTGTTGATAATTTGGAGGACTTCAAAAACATTATTTAACTAAGTAACTTCAGACATTTTTGCCTGAATGCACAATAGAAATACATTCTCTGTAACAAGGGATAACAATTTACAACAATATAAAAGGCACTCCTATCAACTAATATAGTCTTTAATTCATAATGAAATGCTATATGTGAACAAACAATTAATTAAAAATGAATTTAATTTTTATCATATTTCTCAAAGTTCTCAAATTTTCATATTTAATTTTATCATATTATTGTAACTACTATATTTGCATTTTACAAATGATCTTCTGCTTAAAATAATAGTTTAAAACTGACATTTCCAAATTTAGTAAATGTGTTTTTTATTACTACATATTTTCATTACACTATGACATAATGACACTAAAATAGGGACATGACTAAAACACAAATCATTTCTGATTTTGCTTTTTGCAATGATGACTTAAGCTCTATTATAGTTTTGAAGTTGAAAGCCTTCTTCAAAATTATAAAACTTTTTAAAAGTTTTATGAGAGTAATAAATGTATTATGGTGTATCAGTAGATTCACCATCTCAAGCCTATGGCTAAACAATTCCTCAAATCTTAATAGCAACATATTTTTTTTAATAATTCCCTGCAATATTGTGAGAAGAGAGGGAAAAATTAGTGTTAATGTTCTTAGTCTAACCTTTTTATTTCTAATGGTTTATCCTATTTCATGTTATATTTAATGCATATTTAAGGTATTCTTAGAAAGACTTTTTTAAACATACAGATTTTTGCAGACAGTCCTGAATAGCAAAGTATACATTCAAGTTATCCAATTCACATAGATGTATAAAGAAGATAAAATCTTTCTTTGCTTATTGTTTCTTTATTAGGATGAACAAAAAAGAGATATGGAAATGAAGAAATTAATTACTCCTTAAGAAAACAAGAGCTTTAGCACTTTGAAAAATATATATCAGGCAATATTGTATCTACCGAACAATCCAAGTATCATTTAAATAAGTGTTCTTCAAACATGCTGGAGAAATGTCATTCTAAGTTTCTGGCTTGTTATAAGAATCCTGCAATCTTTTGTCCTCATGAGGCAGTAAATATTGAAGTCATGGAAAAAGATGGACATTCACAGAAGATATCATTTAGAACTCTTTAAGTATTTTCTCAGTCCATGGGGAGATCAAGTATTAATATTTGGAGAACAAGGAAATTTTATGAATGACAACAAAAAAATTTCAAAGGGGAAACATGAATTACTCTTTGATGAGATTTACCAGAGTAAAGGAGGTCTCAGCAATTTGGACTTAAATCCTTTAACCCGGTAATTTACTCAGATCATTTATTATATCTCAACCTACATGGAGCTTCAGATTTGGTTAAATTATTAAGAGGGAATAAAAGAAAATAAGTGCTGGGAAGTAAAAGAAATAATTATGGGACTTTTCTGTGAGAATCAAGGCTGCTGGTATAGAAATTGATTTATACAAGTATACCTAGGTCAGAAGACTAGGTAGACTTATTGAAGTTGGTCAGGCAATGGATGGCAAAAGTTTTTTCTCAGAGTATTGTTGTTCAGTGGTAACTTAGTGATATGATACTGGAAAGAAAGAAATTGAAGAGGGTCCATGCATACATAAAGGGATGAAGCATTATTATAAAGGAATCCAGAAACAAGAAAGTAGAAAAGATTAAATTAATTAGATAAACAGTTTGAAGCAGAGAAACTCAGAGGATGGTAGTATGTATATACTCTGACAAGAAAACTGAAAGGAACCCCCCTGTTTTCAGCTGTTTTCAGCCAATTTTCTATATTTCCAGCTGAGTCTTCCCCCATTCCAAGTGGAGAGCATAACTCTCTCCAGAAGAAACACACGAACAACCCCAGTTGTTTACATCTTGTCCCCAGACCAAAGCCTGGGCAGCAGGTCTCCCTAAGCTGATTGCTGATTAAATTGATTAACTGTCTGGCCAAAGGGCCCAGGTGATCCTGTCACCACCACCTCGTCATAAGGGAGTAAACAGAGTGGGCCGCTAATCAATATCACAGACAATCCAGAGAAAGCTTCTGGCATTCCCTACTGGACGATTCAGTTGGAGTTCCTAAGTCCAGGGAGAAAGACCACTAGGGAGTTTAAAATTGTAGGTCTGTGAACAAGCCCCTCCCACCACCACAAGACCCTAGAAAAATGGCCCAAAATGAAGAAAGGACAGAAGAAAGAGGGGTCCATTGAATGTAACCTTGAAGATAAGAATACCAGATCAGAAGAAAATACAAATTTGTCTCTAGCCCAAAATAACTTCATAAAAGAGATTAGGAAGGTGTTTAAAAATGAAATGGAAAAATTGGGAAAAGAAATGCAAGAGAAATTTAACACTATGAAAGAGAAAACTAATATCTTGTAACAAAAAAACAAATCCTTTGAAAATACAATTGGACAAATATAAAAATAAAAATAGTTCTTTCAAAAACACAATAGGGGAAAATGCAAAAAAAAAGCTCCTTAAAAATAGAATTGACCAATTGGAAAAAGAGATGATAAAGGTAAACAAAGAAAACCCTTCTCTCCAAAAGAATCGGTTAAATAACACCAAAAAAATAGAAGAAAATGTGAAATACTTCTATTAGCAACCCAACAGACATGGAAAGTAGATCTAGAAGAGACAATTTAAGTATCATAGAACTTCCTGAAAACTGAAGAGAAAACAAGCCTGGACTCCATACTTAAGGATTTAGTGAAGGAAAATTGCCCTCCTGGAACCAGAAGGCAAAATAAACATTAAAAATACTCATTGATCCCCTTCTGAAAGGGATCCCAAAATGAAAGCACCAAGAAATATAGTGACAAAATTCCAGAACTATCAGATCAAAAAGAAAATGTTTAAAAGCAGTCAGAAAGAAACATTTCAAATACCAAGGAGCCACAATAAGAGTTACACAAGATCTGACTGCATTAACATTAAGGCATCAAAGGACTTAGTATATAACATTCTGGAGAGTAAGGGAACTTGGAATCCAGTCAACAATACACTTTCAGGGAAAACTGAGCCTTCTCTTCCAGGGGAAAAAGGTGGATATTTAGCAAAATAGGAGAATTTTAATGTTTTCTGATTCAAAGTACAGAATCAAAAGGAACATTTAGTCTTCAAAGAGGAGACAAAAGTGTAGCCAAGTTAGTGGGGTGAAGGCAGGAATTCCTGGAAATTTTTTCCCCAAAGAACTCCAAAACTGGTCAAATTATGACTCTAGCCAAAATTTAGAGGAGCAGAAACCACAGAAACACTGAGGGCTACAATTGCCCATTGCAAGACAATTTAGAAGTTACACACAAAAGGTCTGTTTCACTGGAACTGAGGGGAGGGGGGCTGGGAAAAAACCACTGCAATCTTTGCCACAGTACAGTACAGTGGGGCTGTATGCCTAGATACCTGGGGGCACCTGGGTCCATGTCAGAGGGGGCAGTTTCCTGACCTCTTGGCCCAGGGATCACTGGGAATAGCTTGAAGGGGTGATGAGAAAAATTCAGAGGAAAAATGATAGTGATACAGAAAAATCATGAAAACCAAACAAGCAGCTTGGTGAAAGAAATACAAAAAAAAATTGAAGAAAACAATGTTAAAAACCATTTTAAGCCAAATGAAAAAAGCAACACAAAAGGCAAATGAGGAGAGGGATGCCTTAAAAAACAGAATTGGCAAGCTGGAAAAGGACATAAAAATGCTTTTTGAAGAAAATAACACCTACAAATGCAGAATGGAACTAAAGGAAGCCTATGACTTTGCAAGAAATCAGGAATAAATAAAACTATACCAAAAGAAAATAGAAGAAAATGTGAAATATCATATTGGAAAAACAACTGACCTTGAAAACAGATGTAGAAGAGAGAATAAAAAAATTATTGGGCTACCTGAAAGTCAAGACGCGGAAAAAAGCCTATACTTCATTTCTCAAGAAATAATATAGCAAAATTACCCTACAATCCTAGAAGCAGAGGGTAAAATAGAAATTGAGGGAATTCACTGATCATCATCTGAAAAGACCCCTCCAAAAAAAGTACCAGGAACATTATAGCCAAATTCCAAAACTCTGAAGTCAAAGAGAAAATACTAAAATCTGCCAGAAACAAACAATTCAACTACTATGGCTCTATAGTCAGGATTACACAGAATCTAGCAGCATCTGCCTTAAAGGCTTGGAATATGATATTCTGGAAGGCAAAAGATCTTGGTTTGAAAGGGGGAAAGATGGGTTTTCAATAAAACAGGGGACTTTCAAATTTTCCTATTGAAACAACCAGAGCTGAATAGAAAGTTTGATCTCTGAGTACAGGACAAGGAGAACTATAGATAGGGTGGATTGGAAGGTGTAACTAAGAGGAACTTAGTGATGTTAAACTGTTTGTATTCCTAGATGAGAAGAAGATAGTGATAACTCATATGAGCTTTCTCATTTATAAGAGAAGTTAGAAGGAATATATATATATATATATATATATATATATATATATATATATATAGAGAGAGAGAGAGAGAGAGAGAGAGAGAGAGAGAGAGAGAGAGAGAAGGAAGGAAGAGGAGGGAGCTGAAAAATAACGGTATAATATAGTAAAAAGATGGAGTCAATGGGTGATAAAGGAAAGTATAGGGAGGAAGAGAAAGGAGAGGAAGAAGGGGCTAAGATATTTCACATAAAAGTCATGGAAAAGCTTTTTCAGTGGAGTGGAATAGGGGAAGGCAATGGGGAATGAGTGAGCCTTCATTCTGATCAGATATCAGAAATGGCTCAGAGAGGAAATAACATAAACACTAAATAGGGTATAGAAATCTATCTTGCCCTAGAGAAAAATGAGAAGAAAGGGATGAGATAAGGGGCAATGGGGAGTAGGGAAGGGGGAAATGGAAGAGAGGGAAGATCATGGCAGAGAGAACTCAGATACAGCACACTTTTGACCATGGAAAGGGTGAAAGGAGAGAGAGTACTATCAAGGAGAATGGGAAGGAATAGATTGGAGGGAAATACAGCCAGTAATTGAAACTGTGGGAAAAATATTGAAGCAATTTCTTTGGTGGACCTATTATACAGAAGGCAACTCATGCAAGAGACAGAGCCATTGGAATCTGAACACAGACTGAAGTACATTTTTTCTCTCTCTCACTATTCTTAAGGTTTCTCATCTTTTGGGGGAGGGGGTTATGTTTATTCTCACAACAAGATTACTGTAATAATATAAATTAAATAAAGAAAAAAGAAAAAGAAGGAGAAAAAAGAGCTAAAATGAAAAGGGGAAACAGGGAAAGGGAAAAAAATCTGTTATGCAATGACATGAAACTGGCTATATTCCCACCTGAGAGAAAGATTTTCATAACTCTTTAGGGTAATAACTCTATAAGACAGAATATATTTAGCCAGAAGTAATGGAAACTCATGACTTGTCTGTGACTGAAGGAAAGATTTAAACATAATATCTTCTTTAAAAGGTGGGACAGTAAAGAAATGAGTGGAAGGAGGAGTTTGAATGTGGTTAATTTTAAGACATCAGGAAGTGCAAAGGACTTATTGCAATAGAACAGAAGGGGAAAGAGAAAGGAGGAGGAAAAAAGAGGAAGTAACAGAAGGAAGAAAAGGAAGAAGGAGCAAAAGGAAAGTGGACAGAAAGGGGAGGGATTTGGAGATAAGGGGGCAAAAACATTGAAGGAGGTTATATTCAGAATTAAAATACTGGGGAATAGGAAAAAGGTGAAAAAAGGGGAAAATACATACAAAAGAAAGATAGCATGAGTACCAATAAAGAGTTAATTACTTTGAATGTGAATGGGATGAACTCTCCCATAAAACATAATTAAATAGAGTAGATTGAAAAAAAAGAATCCTACAATATGCTGCTTTCAAGTAATGCATTTGAAGCAGAGAGATATATACTGAGTAAAGGTAAAAGCCTAGAACAAATATATAAGTAAATTATCACTAGGAAAATACACTATGACCACACAGAATTTATTCCAAGAATGCAGGGTTTCTTTAACATTAAGAATATTGATGGCAAAATTGACTATATCAATAACAATCCTAACAGATATCATAAAACTATCGCGATAGATGCTGAAAAAAACTTTGACAAAATACAGAACACATTTCTGCTAAAAACACTAGAGAGTGTAGGAATAGATTTTTCCTCAAGATGATAAGAAGTGTCAATCTGAAACTATGAAGAAACAGTATATGCAATGGGGATAAGTTAGAAACATTTCCAATAAGATCAGAGGTAAAACAAGAATGCCTGTTATCATCATTACTATTCAATACTGTATTAGAAATGTTAGTTTTAACAACATGAAAAGAAAAAGAAATTGAAGGAATTAGATTGGGAAGAAAGAAACACAACTCTCGCTCTTTGCAGATGACATTATAGTATATCTAGAGAACACCAAAAGTCATCTAAAAACTATTGGAAACAATGACCAACTTTAGCAAAGTTGTAGGTTATAAAATAAACCCACATAAATTCTCCGAATTTCTATATCTTGCTTAGAGGATACAGGAGCAGGAATTAGAAAGAGAAATTCCATTAAAATTAACTTCAGGGGCAGCTAGGTGGCATAGTGGATAAATCACCAGCCTTGGAGTCAGGAGTATCTGGGTTCAAATATGGTCTCAGACACTTGATAATTGCCTAGCTGTTTGGCCTTGGACAAGCCACTTGACCCCATTTGCCTTGCAAAAACCTAAAAAAATTAAATTAAATTAAATTAACTTCAGGCAACATAAAATTCTTGGAAGTCTATCTGTCAAGGCAGACTCAGAAATTCTATGAAAACAACTAAAATTGTTTGTCACATAAATAAGTTCAGATCTAAATATCGGGGCAAATAACTGCTCAAGGATAGTCTTGGCTAATATAATAAGAATGACAATTCGACCTAAATTTAATGACTTATTTAGTACCATACCAATCAAACTTCCAAGAAAATTATTTTAGTGAATTAGAAAAAAATTTTAACTAAAAAAATGCAAAAGAAGGTGGTCTAGCTTTACTTTTTTAAAAAGTTATCTTATGTACTACATAATTTTGCTATCTCTAATATTTTATTAGTTCCTCAAGGATATGTATCTTTTCTCAGCACATTCAACTTTGATTCATGCATATCATGCATATAATGTAAAGATTATCAGACTGCTTTCTGTAGAGGAGGAAAGGGGGAGGGAAGGTAAGTAGGGGGAAAAATTTACAAAAGTGATTGGTAGAAACTACTGTGGTATAAAAATGGAAAACAAATAAAATATTTATATTTACATATATATGTATATATATACATATATATATATATATATATATATGTGATGTCACATTAGGCCTCTCTTAAAATGCAGAGACAAGACCCAACTATACCCTGTAAAACCAATCTCTTCAATCATTTCTACCCTTCAATTATCCTAAGAGAAGATTTTTTTTTCAAGAATTAGAAGTGTTATATTTTCCCATTTTGGGTTGTATACAGTTTGATAGTTTTGACAATCATATTGTTTTTTTGTGATTTTTCCTTCCCCTTTACATTTATCTTTTTATGCATCTCTTTATCTCAGTCTCATGAGATTGGCAATTGTATTCTCTGTTCAGTTCTGGTCTTTGTGCCAGGAAATTCTGGTAGTCTTCTATTTTGTTCATCATCTTTTCCTCAACAGTACATGCTGAATTTTGGTAGTAAATGCTTGGTTGTAATCCCAGGTTTTTTGTCCTCCAATAGATGGTATTCCAGGTCCTCCAGTCCTTCAATGTAGAGGCTAATAGGTCCTATGTGAGTCTGATTGTGTTTCCTTTGAATTTAAATTGTTTCCTTGTTGCTACTTGTAATATTTTCTCCCTTATTTGAGAGTTCTAGAAAATGACTATAACAGCCTTTGGAGTTTTTATCCCAAGGTGTCTTTCTGGAGAGAGTCTGTGTCTTCTTTCAGTGGATATAATGTCTTCTTGTTCTTGCATATTTGGGCAGTTTTCCCTGATAATTTCCTGCATGATATTTTCTAGGTTTTTTTTTTTTTTTATTTAGCCTTTCTGGTAGTTCAGTGATATTTAGATTATCTCTCCTGGATCCATTTTCCAGAACTTTTCTTTTTCCTAAAAGGTACTTGATATTTTCTTCAACTTTTTCAACCATTTTATTTTGTTTAATGGAATCTTGTAATTTTGTAAATTCATTGGTTTCTATTTGATCAATTCTAATTATCATTTTATTTTCTTCAATTATCTTTTGTGTTTCCTTTTTAAAAAGGTTTTCAAGTCTCTGTTCAATTTTTCTTAATTTGCCTGGATGACTCTTATTTCTTTTTTCCATTTTTCTGCTTTTTTCTTTTGGTGTTTAAACTCTTTTTAAGCTTTTCAATGAGTTTTTGAATTTGAATCTAATTCATAAACTGTTTTGATATTTCCCTTGCTAGTGATATTTCACCTGTTAGTGATATTTCACAGACTTATACTTCCAACATTGCATTGTTACCAACTTTATCGGCAAAATAATTTTCTATAGTGAATGCTCTTTCAGATTTTTTGCTCAACTTTATTGTTTTCATTATGCTCCTGGGACAAGAGTGTATATATCCAAGCATTTTATGCTGGAGTTGGGGGCTGATCCCTGACTTTTCATTGGTCAACATGTTACCTATGCAGAGCACACCTTGCCTTTGTGGAGATTTTTTTTCTCCTTTGTGTTCAAGTTCTGATTTAACAGGGATCCTTTCCCAACTAAGTCCTATTTTTTGTCCTGGTATTCCCAGGGTTCAGATTTTTTGGGGGGTTGGGAGCCTCCATGCTAGCCTATCTAACTGCCAGGATGTCTGCTGTTTTCAGGCTTTCTGCTTCCCCACCTCCTGGCCTTTACTTCCCCTATCCACACAAAGAGACAGATCATCATTGAAGATTCTCCATGATTTTTACCATTGAAATTTTCTTTGAAACTTTTCTTTTTCATGGTGGGAGCAACTTGAATTTAAATGCAGAGAATTCATTTATCTTTGGTGGGGAAAATCTCCAGGAGCATTGAACTTCACTCTGTCATCTTCCCTTAAAGCCTTTACTGTAGATGCTGCTAAATACTGTGTAAAACTGACTATAACTCCATGAGATTTGCATTATTTCTTTCTGGATGCTTTTAATATTTTCTCTTTGACTTGGAAGGTCTAGAATTTGGCCATTATATTGCTGGGATCTAATTTATTTTGAGATCTCTTTCAGGAGGTGGATCCCCTCAATTTCTATTTTACCCTCTGCTTCTAGGATATCAGGGTAGTTTTTGTTAAGAAGTTCTTTAAAAATGAAGTAAAGCCTCTTTTCCTGCTCATGACTTTTAGGTAGCTCAATAATTTTTAAATTATCCCTTCTGGATCTGGTTTCTAGGTTATCTGTTTTTCAAAAGAGATAGTTCACATTTTCTTCTAGTTTTTCATTCTTGCAGTTTTTTTTATTGTTTCTTGATTTCTCACAAGATCATTAGCTTCCCTTAGCCCATTCTACATTATTCTCTTCAGAGAGTTTTTCCTCCCTCCTTTTCCATCTGGTCAATTCTACTTTTTAAGTTATCCTTCTCCTCAGTGACCTTTTGGACTGCTTTTTTCCATTTGAACTAAACTGGTTTTTAAGTTATATTATTTGGTGAATTTTTTGTATTTCCTTCACCAAGGTTTTTGTAATTTTCCTGCATCATTCTCATTTCTTTTCCCAAATTTCCCTCTACCTCCCTTACTTGATTTTCAAAATATTTTTGAAGTCTTCTATAGCCTTAGACCGAGCCCTATTTTTCATGGAAACTCTGGTTACAGAAACTTTTACTTTGCTATCTTTGAGTATTATTTTGTTCCTCCACAGGACCAAAGTAATTGCCCATGGTCAGATCTTTTTTCAGGTGTTGGTTGCTCATTTCTTCAGCCAATGACCTGATTTTAACTCTTTGTTATGGTGGAGCTCTATTTACAAGATGGAAGATGCACTTTCCCAACCTTCTGAGGGTTTGGAGGATACCTCCTCAGAGACCTTAATTGCTTCAAGGTCTTATGAGAGACTTTGACTACTCCCTTGGCCTGTCCTCTTTGGCTGGGGTTGGGGTAGACTGTTTCCTGGAACTACGTATGGACAAAACAATAGTCATGTCCCAGGGATAACAGAGAAACTGCTGCACTCTCGCTCAATTCCCTTACCTTCCATGGATTGAGTACTCTGGAAGCAGCTACTAGGTAGTTCTGCAAGTGTGAGACCACACTGAGGCCTATGCTGGTCTGGGCTCTGGGTTCACTGAGGTGCAGCAGAATTTTGTCCTTATCAATCTCTAGGATGAGAGGTCAGGAAACTTCCCATGCTCAAGTGAACAGAAATTCCCCCAAGGAACCAAGTACCTTGTGGGCTGATCTTGGAAAACTGGAGCTGGTTTGCTCTGGTGTACTGTGATGCATCTGTGGTCCACTCTGCACTGCAGCCCTTTTCAGCCCCAGTGTAACAGACCCTTCCTGTGGATCTTCCAATTTGTCTTGGACCGACAAATTGTTTTACTCAGTCTTTTGGTGAGTTCTCCCACTCTAGAATTTGTTTAGAGTTATAATGTTAAGGCATTTTGGAATGATCTAGGTAGGGGGAGCTTCTGGGAATTGCTGCCTCCACCTTGCCCTCTGGGCTCTGTTCCTTGTTAGATTATTTCTTAAGTTCAAAGGATACAAAGAAAGGTAAAAGCATGATGACAATTTTCAAGAAATTCACATTGTTAAGAAGATATTTTTATTATATTTGAATTACTATTTATACACAAAACATATGCAGTATAAAAAAGAGTATACTAAAGGAAGGTGAAAGGGGTGACCTGGAAAGGTATCTCAACTGAGTCTTGCAGTCATGGCAGTTAGGAAGAAGTTGTGAAGAAGAAAAGTATTTAATGCATATGGAAGAGAATAGTGGCAACTAGGGAAGAGGCATAAGTTCAGAGAGATGCTTTGGTATTAGAAGACTAGCATGGAAGCAAACATTGCAAGATTGCATAGAGTGTGGAAGGGGGTCAAATGTAAGACTGGAAAGGTGGGAAGTTGAGTTGTTAAAAGACATTAAATACAAAAACAGAATTTCATATTAGATTTTAGATGAGATGGGGAGTCACCAGAATTCATTGAACAGGGATGAGTAATTAGATAGATAGATAGATAGAGAGAGAGAGAGAGAGAGAGAGAAACACTATTCACATAAACAAAAATTGATGAAATTCCTAAAATAATATTCTGAATTGTCAAAATGCTTTTGAGTTCCATTATATTTAAAATAAACATATATAAACAAAAATACACACAATTCTGTATATGCATGTGAATGTAAATGTATAGATATACAAATACATATTCTATAGATTTTGAAAAGATGGGAAAGAGAGACAATAGACAGTTATTATTAATACTTTGCATTGTTCCCTAAATAGTAGGAAAATATCATCTATGAGTTCTTTTTACAGGAGTGGCATATTCACCTCTCTTTTAGATATCTTGAGAATTGATCCTCCATTGCCCTCAAAATTGTTTCAGTAACAGTACAGAACTCTCTATTTCTCACTCTGGAAACTGATATTAGAGTACAAATTTTTTATTTCATTGTTATTAATATTTAAAATAATTTCAATGTATTTCCATTATTTTCATTTTAGTTTTACTGTTAGTTTCATGATGAAATGCCATGAAACAAAAATGATTTCAAATTTCATTTCTCACCATTTATGCACCATTTTTCCTTCTCCTATTTCTGACAGGCTACAACTCATAATCTTCCCTCATCATCCTCTTAATTACTTTGTTAATTGATATGTATTTGAAAACTGTGCTACTGCTAGAAACCATATATATCTATACTGGAAAATAAATCAAATGTTTAATGTAAGAAATTTTGACCTCATTTGAAAAATTGACTTATCATATGAATATTTTTTCTTTTTTTGTAAATTTATCTATTTTGAATTTTTAAATTCTTCCTCTAATCTCAAGTCCCTCTCCCCAACACCCACATTAGTCTTTACATTGTTTCCATTGTATGCATTGATCTAAGATGAATCTGATGAGAAAGAAATACAATCCTTAAGAAAAAAATAAAATATAAGAGATAGCAAAATTACATAATAAGATAACTTTTTTGTTGTTGTTTTGTTAAATAAAAGTAATAGTCTTTAATCTATGTTCAAACTGCACAATTCTTTGTCTGGATACCGATGGTATTCTCCATCACAGATGCCACCAAACCATGCCTGATTGCTACAATGATGGAATGAATAAGTCCATTAAAGTTGATCATCACCCCATTGTTGCTTTTAGGTATACAATGTCCTTCTAGACCTGCTTCACTTTTCTCAGCATCAATTCATGCAAGTCCTTCAAGGATTCCCAAATTTCCATCCCTCCTGGTTTCTAATAGAACAATAGTGTTCCATAAAATGAATATACTAGTTGATTAAGCCATTCTCCAATCAAGGACATTCACTCAATTCCCTATTCTTTGCCACCAAAAACAGGTCTACTATGAATATTTTTGTTCAAGTGATGTTTTTACCTTTTTCATGATCTAGTCAGGGTATAGATCCAGTAGTGGTATTGCTGGATCAAAGGGTATGCACATTTTTGTTGCTCTTTGGGTGTAATTTCAAATTCCTCTCCACAAAGGCTGGATGAATTCTCAGTTCCACCAACAATGTATTAGTGTCCCGGATTTCCAACAAACCTTCCAACATTGATAATTATCTTACCTGGTCATATTGGCCAGTTTGAGAGGTGTTGAGGTGGTACCTCAGAGAATCTTTAATTTACATTTTTCTAATAAGTAGTAATTTAGAGCAATAATTCATATGACTATGTATTGCTTTGATTTACTTATCTGTAAACTGCCTTTACATATCCTTTGACCATTTGTCAATTGGGAATGGAATTTTTTTAAAAAAATTGACTCAGTTCTCTGTTTGTTTTAGAAATCAGTCCTTTGTCTAAAGTAGTAGATGAAAATTTTTTTCCAATTTACTACATTTCTTTTGATCTTAATTACAGTGGTTTTGTCTGTGCAAAAACTTTATAATTTGATGTAATCAAAATTATTGACTTTGTTTTTAATGATGTTCTCCATCTCTTGGTCCTAAACTGCTTTCCTTTCCATAGATCTGACAGATCAACTATTCTTTGATCTCCCAATTTGCTTATAATATTGTTTTTTTTATGTCTAAATCCTGTATCCATTTTGATCTTATCTTGGTATAAGGTGTGAGGTGTTCACCTAATTCAAGGCTCTGCCATACTAACTTCCAGTTTTCCCAACAGTTTATTTTTATTAAGAGAGAGTTTTTATTCCAATAGCTTGACTCTTTGGGTTTATCAAACAGCAAATTACTGTAACAATTTACTTCTATTGACCTTAGCATATTCCACTGATCCTCCACCCTATTTCTTAGCCAATGCGATACAGTTTTGATGACTGATGCTTTATAATATAATTTTAGATATAGTATGGCTAAGCCACCTTCTTTTTCTCTTTTTTTCATTAAATCCCTGGAACTTTTTATTTCTCCATATGAACTTACAACTTTTTTTAACTATCATTAAAGTATTTTTTTTTTGGAATTTTGATTGGTAGGGCACTAAATAGTTTTATTTTGTTAGAATTGTCATTTTTATTATATTAGCTCAGCCTATCCATGAGCAGTTGATATTTTCCCAGTTTTTTAATCTGATTTTACTTGTGTGAGACATGTTTTGTAATTTCTTTTCAAAAATGTTGTGAGTATGCCTTGGCAGATAGACTCTCTGGTATTTTATATTGTCTGAAGATATTTTGAATGGGATTTCTCTTTCTAGCTCTTTCTGCTGCATCTTGCTAGTCATATATCAAAATGTTGAGGATTTATGAGAATTTATTTTATATTCCATAAATTTGTTAAGTTATTAATTATTTCTAGTAGGTTTTAGATCATTTTGGGGATTCTCTAGGTAAACTACCATGGTATCTGCAAAAAGTGAGAGTTTTGGTCTCTTCCTTCCTAATTCTAATTCCTTTAATTTCTTATGCTTTTCTTATTGTTGCAGCTAACATTTCTACTACAATATTGAATAGTAGTGGTGATAATGGGCATCCTTGTTTCACCCCTGATCTTGTTGGAAATGGCCTATCCCATTATATATAATGCTTGCAGATCATTTCAGATCAATACTGCTTATTATTCTAAGGAAGAAATTATTTATTTCTACACTCTCTAGTGTTTTTAGTAGGAATGGGTGCTGTATGTTGTCAAAAGTTTTTTCAGTTTCTCTTGATATAATCATATGATTTCTGATAAGTTTGTTATTGATATAATTAATTATACCGACAGTTTTCCTAATATTGAACCAACCCTGCATACCTGGGAAAAAATTTTACTTGGTCATAATGTATTATTCTGGTGATAATTTGTTGTAATCATTTTACTAAGATTTCATTTAAGATTTTTGAATCTATATTCATCAGGGAGATTGGTCTATAATTTTCTTTCTCTGTTTTAACTCTTCCTGGTTTAGGTATCAGCACCATATTGGAGTCATAGAAAGAGTTAGGTAGTGTTTTATCTTCACCTATTTTTCCAAAGTTTATATAGAATTGGAACCAAATTTCCTTAAATGTTTGATAGAATTCACTTGTGAATCCATCTGGCCCTGGAGATGTTTTCTTAGGGCGTTCAATAATGAATTATTAAAATTCTTCTTCTGAGATAAGGTTATTTAGGTATTTAAATTCCCCTTCAATTAAACTGGCAACTTATATTGTGGTAAATATTCTTCCATTTGACTTAGATTATCAGATTTATTGGCATAAAGTTGGGCAAAATAATTCCAAATTATTACTTTAATTTGCTCCTCATTGGTAGTGAGTTTACCTTTTTCATTTTGATTCTAGCAATTTGATTTTCTTCTCTCTTTTTTAATCAAATTAACCAGAAGTGTATCAATTTTATTGTTTTTTCATAAAACCAACTCTTGGTTTTATTTATTAGTTCAGTAGTTTTCTTGCTTTCAATTTTATTAACTTCTTTAATTTTTAGAATTTCTAATTTGGTATTTACTTGGGGGATTTAATTTTTTCTTTCTCTAATCTTTTAGTTGCATGTTTAGTTCATTGCTTTTAATTTATTCATGTATTTAAATATATAATGTATCTCCTGACTGCTGCATTGGCTGTATCCCATAAGTTTGGTATGTTGTATCATTATTGTCATTATCTAGGAAGAAATAATTCTTTTCTATATTTTTGTTTGATCCCCTGACTCTATAAAATGAGGTTATTTAGTTTCCAATTAGTTTGGGGACTATATCACCCTGGCTCAATATTGCATTTGATTTTTATTGAATTATGATCTAAGGAAGAGGAATTCACTACTTCTTTTCTGTAATTGATTATTAAGTTTTTATGCCCTAGAGCATGGTCAATGTTTGTGTTAGTACTGTGCCCTGAAGAAAAAAAAGTATATTCCCTTCTACCCACATTCAGTTTCCTCCATAGGTCTATCATGTCTAGGTTTTCTAACAATCTATTTATCCCCCTTAACTTCCTTCTAGTTTATATTTTATGGTTAAATTTATCTAAATCTGAGTAATAGGTTGAGTTCCCCTGACTATAGAGTTTTGGTGTCTATATTCTATATCTTCCTGTAACTATTTCAACTTCTCCTGTAAGAATGTTCAAGTTATATCATTTGGTGCATGCATATTTAGTATTGAAATTACTTTATTGTCTATGGTAACATTTAGGAGGATATAGTGTCCTTCCTTATCACTTTTAACACTATCTATTTTTGCAGCTGCTTTGTTTGAGATAAGGATTGCTATCCCTGCTTCTTTTTTTTCACTTCAGCTGAAACAAAATATATTTTGCTTCAACCTTTTCCCTTTACTCTATGTGTATCTCTTTGCTTCAAATGTGTTTCTTGTAAGCAGCATATTGTAGGGTTCTGGCTTTTCATCCACTCTGTTATTTGCATACGTTTTAGGGGAGAGTTCATCCCATTCACATTCAAAATTATTATTACTAACTCTTTATTTCCTTCCATGCTATCTTCCCTCTGCTTGTATTTTTCCCCTTTTTTCACTTTATGTATATTCCCCTGTATTTTGTTTCTGAATATCACCACCTTTAATGTGTTTGCCCTCTTATATTCAACCCCCTCCCATTTCTTTCCCCTTTCTCTTTGCCCCTTCTTCCCTCCCTTCCATTAGTTCCTCATTTCCTTCCCACTCTCCTTATCTCCTTTTAATATTTGAAAAGTAAGATAAGTTTCTTAACTGAGTATATGTATGTATGTGAACTTTAAGCCAAATCTGATAAGAGTAAGATCCAGGTAGTTCTCCCCTTCTCCTTCCCCCCCCCCCCCTCTATTGCAATAGGTACTTTGTACCTCCTAATGTAATGAGATTTACCCAATTCAATATCCTCCATCCTCCTGTCTCTTTACTGTACCACTTGTTAAGGTGTCATTTTTAAATCATTCTATCTAAATCATAGAAAACTACTGAGTGTCCATCACTTCTGGCTAAGTATATTCTCTCTAATAGAGTCACAATTGTAGAGCGTTATTAGAATCTTTCTCCTGGATAGGGATATAGCCAGATTCATCTTATAGGATAACAGACTTTTTTTCTATACCTTTTTTAAAAATTATTTTTATCTTTGCATGAGTCTCTTGACACCCATGTTTGAAGTCCAAATTTTATGTTAAGTTCTGGTCCTTTCATCAGGAAAAGTTGGAAGTCTCCTATTTCATTAAATGTCCATCTTTTCCCCTGGAAGAGAAGGCTCAATTTTGCTGGCTAGTGAATATTTGACTGCATTCTAAGCTCCCTTGATTTGCAGAGTATCATATTCCAGGACCTTCAATCATTTTACTCACTGAGTTTAATAACTCCCTATGGGCTGGACAGTAGGGGTGCTGATTGCTTTCTCTGGAATGCCTGTGACCTTGATTTGAGGCCCTTTCCCTTGGCCTGGAGGGAGTGGGTGATGCTTCTGGATATTTTTATCCTTGAACAATGTGGGCTAAGCCCTGGGGCAAGGTAGTTATCCTCCCTATTCAGCTGATGGAGTTGTAGTGCCCATGCCTGAACCTGAGGGTGGGGAGGTGTGTTTGTACTAGAAAGAGGACTTAGCTGAAGTGAAAGTATGGAGTCTGAGTTTCTCCAGACCAGAGGAACCCAGCTGATTAATTTCTGCTACTCTCCACACCGGAACTCAACTTCCAGTCCTGCCAGAGTGCCCTAGACCCTCAATTCCACAGCCAAAGTCTCTGTGCCCCAGATGGCTCTTAAACTGTGGTTCCCACAGTCAATTCCTCCACTGCTGATCCTAGGTTAGTCTGGCTCTTACCCTGTCATGGGAGGCTCTTTGCTCTCTGCTTTGGCTCACCTATGATCCCCAAAGACAGACCATGAGGTAAATTTTCTTCTCCTAGCTTTATTTCAGTGTTTTGTTGATTGGATTTCTGTTAAGGGGTTGGTTTCATATTAAATATGAGGGAAGATCAGGAGACCTTAGCATAGTGCATATCTTCTCTCCACCATCTTGGCCCCAGATGAAGAATTTTTTTAGAAATAAAACAAAAATTTATTCAGAAATAGAATATAGGAAGGGCTAGTGGGGGGAGAGAGAGAGAGAGAGAGAGAAACAGTGAAGCAGTGTTGGCAGGATCATGGTTAGAGAAGACTGCAACCCTGAGCCAGGGTCTTACCCAGAGGGCAAAAAGTGGATTCCTTTTCACTATACTGGACCAAGAATTAGGTAGAGGGTAATGTCTAAGGAGATCAGGATACAAATTTTACATTAAACAATGAATCAATGATAGATCAAGAATAGGAGGGGGGGGGTCTCCACCCAAGCAGGTTTTAAGATTACAATTATTTCTGTTACAATTATAATTCTCTACTTACAGTCTTAGTCAATTTACACCAGATGAGCATTTTTAATAAACAGTGAATCAGTGTTAATGTTTCTTCTTTTGCCTATTTCTAATTTTTCAGTGTTACCACCATGTTTAAGTAGGTCAAGCTAAAGTTGTTAAAATTATTTGTACCATCTTCTCATTTTAATTTTTAATCAAATATTTTATTGCTTTTGCTGTTTGTCATTATAAGTCTGGGTATATATAAGGTAGATTAAAAATTGCTCCTATGTTAATAAAACTACATTTTCTATTCAAAATTATATTTTGGGTTGTCATTTGATATATGCTATATTCACCACTTCCATATCTCTTCTCAAAAAAATAATGGAACATTTAAAATTTTTCTGGATATTCTTTATGTGTTTTTGAATATACTAGGTTTGAACCATGTGTTTTATCAGTATATCTTTATCCATCCTTCCCTATGGACACATTTTCATTGAAATCAGTTACTTCTAAAATATAAATTGATTTAATTTTTAGGGTCTTGTCACATTAATCATGACTATATTTACTTCTTTATCCTCTTCACCAAAAATTGGCACATAAGCTACAATTTTTTCTGATTTTTTTTTTATAAATGCTTATCATGTGCAATGCAAATTTAGTTGACCAATTGCTGCATGGAATTTTATTTATGGCTGCTTTTGGAAGTGTGACAAAAACAATTCATCCAGCTCCTTTGTTTTTTCATAGAAAACCTAAAAAAATCTCCTGCATTTAAATGCTCTTCTTCTACTGAAAATGCCAAGATTGATATGAATCAGTTTTTCCAATAATGTTTACTTATTGGTCACTAGATGACTATCTCACATTTAAAGTACTAACAGCTAAGTTATATATTGTCCCAGGACTTGATCCTTTTTGCCCTACTTTCCCCACACTCTTTTTTAAATAACTGTAGCAGTGAATCAATCAACAAGCATTGTTAAATTCTTACTTTTTCATTCTATTGGACAGAGCACCTGAAGACAAGGGCAAAGAGAGATCAGAACAGGAGAAGACAATAGAAGATAGGGGAATAGAGGAGAGGAGAGGAGAAGAGAGGAGATGAGAGGAGAGGTAAATGAGGATGGTGACTTTGCCTAGCCCTCTCCCACTTGAAGTTTCATGTCAGTCATTACTTCTCTGATGTAATGGTCCTCCCTGAGAATAAAGAACAAACAACAATGACAACCATACTCAAGACAATATTAAGTCCTTATTATGTGCCAGTCAGTGTTCTAAGCACTGGGAATCAAAATATAAGTAAAAAGAAAGTCATCCCTTTACTCAAGATGCTTCCATTCCGTTGGGGGAATACAACATAGAAAAGTAAAGGACACAGTCTGGATTTAGACTCAGTTTGTATTTTTATTTGTTTCATGAGTGGACCTGACCAAAACATTCATTGAGCAACTGAGCATGAGCCTCTCTTTAATTAGCTAGGCTGGTCTTCAGAAACAGTGATTATCTATTAGAAGTATAGCATTCAGTTCCATTTAAGCACAGGAGAATCCTCCAGAAACTGTGCTCTCTTTGCAAGATCTTATAAAGCCTAGAGTTACTTTCATGTGAAATTAAACTTTTGTAGTAGGGTTTTGTGGAGATATATAACCTTTGGTCAACAAAAAGTTAAAACAAAAATGTAGTATAAAACTAATCAGGAAAAAGTTATACATCACAAATGTGTCACCCGCCCCCCCCAAAAGAAGATCTGCAATATTGACTCTGCCAGAGTTCTAACATTCAATAATATCCCATCAGTGCACACTAAAGAAAATGGAAAGCAAATGTCATGCCAAGATTAGACATTTGCAGTTCTGTCTGCTTTTCCAACTCTCATCACACAGAAGCACAGGGGACTGAAACAACATCATTTTAAACTTAAAAGTAAATTTTGTCATGTGAAAATTGAAGATGAAATAAATCCTAGATAAGCATGGCCTTTTCTCTTAGAAGGAAAAAAAAGTAAATTGGATTATAGGGATTAAATTGCTGCACTGCTTGGAGGGATCCAGAAGTGTTTTGATCTAGGTTAGACATTTGAATTGTGTGCATTTTTTATTTAGAAATGTTTCTGTCATGTACACATGCTAGATAAACAGTTAAGTAAAATAAATTATATTTAATTGAAGTTAAGATTACAATATAATCCCTTCCTCATCCCCCTCCCAAAATGCAAGAAATACAATGCTTAATCTGCCACTGTGCCCTTAGATTTCTCTACTAAAGAAATTAAGAATATTTCCAAAGACATAGTCGAAGACAAAAATTTAAAACTCTACTTGAACAGGTATTAGTCATGTTGAATTCTACTTGGGCCCCTTCCATCATTTTATCATTCATACTATTTCCAAAGTAAACTTGGTAGTTCTGAGATCTGATTACATTTTATCTGTTTAAAATCCTCCATTGACACCCCATTACTAAGAATAATATACAATCTGTACCTTGGAATTCAAAACCCTCCACAATTCCCCTTTAGTTTAGCATTTTAGCTTTATGTTCTTTTTTACTGTGTGTGTTCCATTGAACCTGGACTATTCACTTTTTTTCTTACCTTCCTTTACCCTTTATGCATATTGTCTGCATTTTATTTATCTGGATACATTTCTTTCTATCCCTTTTTCCAAGACATCCCTTCTCTACCCATTGGCAAGATTTTCTATTTTTTTAATTTTTATATTTTTTATGTTGATGTATTATTTTAATTTTTCTGTCACTTGTTATGAAAGTTTTTCAACATTCAGCCACTTGCATATTTATAAGTTCTACAGTTTTCTTTAGCCCTCCTTTCCCATCCCCTTCCCCTCAGTGGTTAACAGTCTAGTGAACATTGTACATAATATGTATATTGGTGTTTAAAATGTTTAGACATTAGTCAATGTGTGTGTGTGAGGAATTAGAACTAAGGGAAAAGAAAGAAAATCATGGGTAGGAACGAAAAATATTAAGAGAAATTTAGAAAATATGAGCAGTGTTTTTTCAAATTCTATGGATTTTTTTTTTATTTGGTTTTGTTGGTTTGAATTCGGTTGACATTGGATAGTCTCCCAGGATCCATGTTCTTTCTTATTTTTGAGACTTTCCCAAACTGTTCATATGGAAGTAATGTTCCATTTTTGAAAGTCTCAGGCCACTCTGATCTCTTCTAAGAATTTAATAATTTTCCAAAATGCAATATATTTTTTCCTGTATGTGTTACATACACAGTGCCAGATTACAGGGTCCTTGAAGTCAAGAAATGTGTTGGTTTTAATTTCCTTATGCCCAATATAATTTATATGTACCAGATACATAATCAATCTTCATTGAATTATTAAATTCATTGAATATAGTTCTTTCAATTTAATTGTCATTAAAGAATTCATGCCCCAGTTGCATATATATTCTATACCAAGTTACATAATAATAAATAGAGAGCTTAATTTTTAAATTTTCAGTAATTTTGAACCTAGTTTAATAATACTAAAAGATGCATTTTTTAGAAGATTGCAATCAATTTTCTATGTTTTCTGTCCTCAAGTTTTGCGGTTCTTTTTTGACAAAATATTCTTTGTTTCAAACACATATACATTCTTATTTTTCTTTAAAGGTTTTCAAGGCATGAAATTATTAGCTACTAATTTCCAGTTGGAAGAATAGAAGAGTAGATTAGATAAATATCTAGCCTTGGAGCAAAGAATACACTGGCTTGGGTCCACAAAGTTAATATAGTAAATTATACAATGGTATTGTAATAGGAAAATCACAAACCCCATGAAGTTCAGACAACTCCCTCACTGAGAGTTCGCACACTAAGAAATCATATAAGATACTTGATCTCCTAGAATATCATTGTAACAGAAATTGAAAACAAGGAAGGTTATATTGCAAAACTTACAAAGAAAATTTGAAAACTTTTAATTGTACTTTGTACAATCTATTTTAACTGGGTAGCTAACTAGTGTAGTGGATAGAATTCTCGGTCTAGTTCCAGGAAGACTCATCCTCCTAAGTTAAAATCTGATGTCAGTACTTATTAGCTATGTGACCTTGGGCAAGTCACTAAACTGTTTGACTCAGTTTTGTCATCTGCAAAATGACTGGAGTAGGGAATGGCAAACCATTCTAATTTCTTTGCCAAGAAAATACTAAAGACATCCATGAAGAATCAGATATGACTAAACAATAACAAAACGTTTTTCCTAACACAACCAAGAAGGAATAATTCTGGTGAAAAGAATGTTTCCAAGAAAACATATCATATTGCTAAAAGAAATAGAATGGATCTACTTAATATTAATATATATATATATATATATATATATATATCGAACATATCATTTGCCTTTGATATTTATAAGACCATAAGTGCTGTGGTACCTTAAGATAATTTGACAAATTTTTGTTGCTATAATGCGGTTGTCATATTGATATATGGCAAATAGTAAAATCTGATTACTAGAAATGCCATTTTGTTGTGACAATTTCGATTTTTTGCCATGACTAGTTCCATGATCTTAAAGCATTTCTAGGAGATATAAAATCTATCACAAATACACTGTTTAAATCAGGTATATTCGAGAAACCAAAGTTAAAACCTCTATTCATCTTCACTTAATAACTGAGGTTCAATTTATTATATGTTTTCTTTTTTCTGATTAACCTAATTTCTGAAGAATTTTAATACATTTATCAACTTATATTTGCTTATTATAAAAAGTTATTTGATCTATTCTACTATATTAGCTTCTAAAGAATCAATTATAGAAAAATGATCTTAGTGCTATTCATATCATAGTCATTTTATTTCTTTTTTCTTGATATACTAATAATGAAAACATTATATAGAAGATGACATATGACTGGGCAAAGAGGTCACATTGAAGTCAGTTGGTTTAGGGGTATTTTGTATTTTTGTAGAATTATTCTAACAATATAAAGAACAATTGACCTTCTTAAAATGGAGAAAGGGCAATCAATTTCATGATACATGTTTCTGTCTCTGGGATTTGGAGAATAGTTGCAAAGATGTACTCTAGTAGTTTTCAGCTAAAATTTCATTTTCTTTCCTATATGCCTTATGCAAGGAGATTAGCTATGCTGTCAAACCCTTCTCTTCACTCCATTATTATTATCAGCACTTATAGCAGCAAATAATTACAGAAACATGGATTTATTAGGTTTGGAGTTCAAAGGATCTTTTTACATCATTTAGTTCAATTCTTCTTTTATGCAAAAGTTAACATAAGCAGAAGAATCCCCAAATCCAACATTTGTTAAATGCTCACATCTAAACCAAACACTTTTAAAAATAGAAAATATCTCAAAAGTTTTCAGCACTACCACCCCTTTACTATTTATAATATAAAATACAAGTTCTTATCCAAGATTTAAAACCTTTCACAATCAGAATCCAACCTGCTCAATCTTTTTTAACCACATTATTCCCTCTTATTACTTAATTAGTCTTAATTGATCTTCAAGATTTTCTTTTCTTTTTCTCTTCTGTGTGAATCTATCCACCATACTTTGATGGGTTCCTTTCTCAATATTACCTCAAAATCTCTATTTTCCTTCAAATCTCAGTTCGATACTTACCTCTCTTTTCCCTCCTCCAAATTGTCTAGGACATTTTGTCTTAACTTCTTCTTTGCCCTGATAATATTACAACTGTAACCATTACACTTATATTTGCATATATTGAATATCCCCAGTTGGATATACATTCCTTGAAGATAGATTTTTTAAAAAAATTTTACCTTATTGGTATCTATTTTATTGCCTTGAACATATTACATTTTAATAAATGTATGTTGAATAGATTTGAATTGAATTTCATGCCAAGAGGTATTCTATTCCCTTAAGGAAACTTATAATCTAATTGAAATTTACTGTCTAGTTAGGTCTAGGTGATGATTCTATGACATCATCCTCAAATATTCATTCTAAATTCAGATGATAGTCCAGTTACCAAGGATGCCATGAAGCCTGAAAGAGACAGGTTAATTGAAGGAAAGCTTCTTATTATAGATTTACAATTTAAATAGATATGATAAAGCCATCTGGGCTTACACACAGATGCACAGCTTGGCAGCAAATTCAGTAGTTTACAGAAGGTCATATGCTAAGTTTGGTCATGCAGGCTTTCCCTTTGGACTAAATTTTTAGACGATGATTCTGAAAAAAAGAACTCAGAATTTAATGCTCATGTAAGTTAGCAATATTTCTATCTGACATATATGAAATTAATTCTACTTTCTCCATGCTGTGAAACCCTTTCATTGAGCATATCATGGAAAAACTCAGTGCAGACCATTTGCTTTTGGATCATGGTCCCTCTCAGAGTCAAGTTTAATTATTTGTTGAACAACTAGTTATTTCTGAATGGAAATATAAGCAGACATAATACTCATTGCTTATATGCAAGTACTTGTACAATACATCTCTTGTTATAATATTATGCAAAATGTTTTAAAAACTAGAGTGCAATCATTGATCAAGACCATATATAGTTAAAAATAAAAGAAACAAACAGCAAATATAGGGTGTAATTTC
The DNA here is from genome assembly GCF_037893015.1 of Macrotis lagotis. Taxonomy (NCBI): domain Eukaryota; kingdom Metazoa; phylum Chordata; class Mammalia; order Peramelemorphia; family Peramelidae; genus Macrotis; species Macrotis lagotis. The sequence continues at coordinate 148,467,845 of NC_133660.1, read as the reverse complement.
CATTTCATCTAAGACAATGCTCCTTGATTTTGGAGCATGTTAAATGAAAACCACATTATAACAGATAGATTATGAGCCAGTCTTGAAGCAACGAGTTGCTTCTGCATTGTACTTGATGTGTGAAAACTCTAATACTGTAAATCTACAGAAAAGTTACTGATCTATATCAGTGAAGAGGTATTGCAGAGTTAGGAACTCCTTAAATTTATATAATCATAGATCAAGACCCAAATAATCCACCAACACAATTCAATTTTTGTCATTTCAGTCTGATCACAATTTGTTTTTCCATTTGTTTCTGATCAATGATAATTATCAACAGATATATTTTAAGGAGATATTGGTATGTAGAAGTAGATGTTCTGTGGAGTCTTTCCTAAGGTCCCAACACTTTTGACATCTTATCTAGGGTAAATCTTCTTAATCTATTTTTTTGAAATTACAAAACATCATTATTTGATTTTTATCACATCCTCTTTTCAACCATTTTTCATATGTCATATGTAATATATGAATTTCTAATATTATAAAGGTTATTTTTAAAAGAATGCTATGATTCAACCTAAAGCTTACCTTGGTGTCACAAAATAGCTGTCACAACTCATTGATAATAAGATTTAGCTTTCCTAGAAATGATAATTCAGATTTATTAGTCTAAGCAAAACATTGCTCTTCTCAATTACTATGAATGTTTAACTAGTTTAAAGTCATCACCAAAACACATAGATCAAACAGTGTATCTGCCAGTAAAAGCTCAATTTCTTTGAGAAGAAAGGAGAGAGAGCATCAAAGGTCCTCACTAACTTAGAATATAAATTGGATGCAGTGGAACTTGCCTTTCATATGTGCTTCTGGTGGAGATTGGGGCTGTAGAATTATTGAATTTATAAGCATCAACAATAATATACAATGGAAGAGGTTAAGCAATATATTGGCTCATCAGGTGTTGCTTTGCATAAATCACAATATTCTATGAACATTAAGTACTGAACTTAGAGCCTAGTGAATGTGAGTCACAATCACTGTAAAACGTTTGCTTTAGTAATCTGGAGAGGAAAAACCAGATTGATAAAGAATTTCTATTTTCCAAATTGTGATATAAAGTTAAATAGGTAGCACATATCAGGTTAGTTCATCCGTATGTTTTTATATATACATGTATATATATACACATATATGTGTGTACACATGTATGCATATATACAATGCATGTATCATACACCAATAACACTTCATGTATAAATATGTTCATGGATGCACACATGTATGTATAGCTACATAAAAATTTGCATGCATGTGTGTTTTGAGTGAGCACACGCATATAGAAAGAAATTCTATATGGGCAGTGAATTGGACACAGAATTTGAACAAAGAAGGAAGAAGACAGCCTTTATTCTAGTTGAGGAATTGTGTAATACTTTCAATAATCCCTAATTACTTCTTGAAATATTATTGTCTTTTTTAATATTCTGGTTATATTCTGATGCTTTATGGATGCAGTAAAAATAATAAAAAATACTTAGAGTAGCAGGCTCTCCAGGGAGTAGAGGGGAGACATAAATTACAGCATTTTACATTGATGACATAAGTAGAAAATAAATAAATATTTTAAAAATATATTATTGAGTAAATGTGTTATCTTAATAGAAAATATTCTGGTCATTTGGGGAGTTTGAGTGACAAGGTTTGTACCATCCTAGTAATACTATGGTTTCTGTGTTATCTTAAAACATGTAGGGGAAATGCTGTAGATCAAGCTTTAATATAAATTTGATGGGTAACATGGGAATGATTCTTAAAATGTGAAAATTTATAAATGTTTCCTAATCTGCATTATTGAATGAAATATCCACATTGAAGGTCATAGAAGCCCAGACACATTGAAAAACTTCTTTCCTTACAAGAATTTTTATTTATTTATGTCACAGAAATGTGAGAGTCAAATAGATTCGTATAGGTAAAGTTCTTTGACAACTTTAGAATGTCATGTAAATGTCAAATATTATAGATTAGAAAGTAAGTTTTCTTTTGTTGATGTTGTTTTTTTATTATCTTTTCATTCTCATGTTCCACAACTATGTTGCTTTGTAGTCCAGAATTTCTCAAAGTCTATTAAAACAAAGCAAAAGTTCGGTGCAACTCTTACCCATCCTACATATATCTCCTGAATCCAAAGCTTTTCATTTATTACCAGTATACCTGAAAACTTTCCTGTCTCCCATCCATTTCATCACTTCCCAGGCCTTCTTCTATTACTAACTTAATTCACACCTTCTATAAGAGGTCTTTCTAATACCTTCTCAGAATCGTTACCATTACTACTCTTTTCCTTCAGAAATTACCTTCAATTTACACCATTTCAATTTACATATTTATGCATAATAATTTACATACTGAAGGCACTTGAAAATATTTGTTAACTGCTTGGAAGAAGTTAGAGTATCACACATACAGTTGTCTCATCACCTTGTCATGGACCTGCATCACACAACAAGACTTTTTTGCCTCTAGCTTTATCTGAAAACACAAAAAGCTAATGTCCTCATCTTAAATAGGAATTTTGACTTTCTCTAGTGGTCAGGTCACATTCCTTTGTTTCATCATATCCAAGTGGATTAGGAAGTTCACATGCTTTTTCTTGTTCACAGCAGTCCTCAGGGGGTTTGAACTCCATAAAGGTTATCTATACAGTAAAAGATAATTTGCAAATAGATTAAGGAAACTTCTGATATTGCCTTCTTGAATGTTCTCCACAGACCAGGACATCCTCATAAACAGATTAATCAGTGTATGTTTGAGGTCAGATTATCATTCAGAAAAGAATGTTTGAATGAATTTAACTGAGAGAAAGAAAAAATATTTCTCTTAATTCCAAAAGAGCAAGAGAACAAGAGTGTTCTTCTCTCTACCATACTGGGATTTTATTATACCATTAGGCAAACAGAAGAGTAAATAATGATGCTGAAAATTTCACAAATATGTGGTCTTAAAGATTACAGATTTAATGCATAAAGATGGGAAAGAAGAAAAAAGTTACCTTCAGCTGGGTGAATTACAACCCTCAAAATTATTTGCCAGGCATACTCATATGTGTGTGTGTGTGTGTGTGTTATCTCATTTCCTTATTCTGGTTACAGTAATAGCATTGAGGCTGCCAATGGAGGGCATATGATGCCCTTTAGAAAAGAATGTGCTAAAGCTGAAATTTTTGGCTCATTTTCATGTACTTTCCAGGGAGCCAAACTTCTAGATGTTGTGCCCTTTTACATGAGTGGAGCTAGCTGAGAAAAGTGGTTGGATCTCACACAGTAAAAGTGTACGGTTATTCCATTTGATTCCATGATTCATTCATGGGGAGTGTTTGGGAAAGAAGATAAGTTTACATAAATTTGTCAGAAGATTGGGTAAAGGGAATATCCATGGAATATTTTATTACATTTTAACAGCATTTAGAAAAAGATTATGTGAGGTTTTGATAATTATAAAGACACAAAAAAATAGGAAAAGTCCATATTTCAAGGATGATACTTTCAGCTATTTATGATGATAAATGACAGAAGGCTGATAATTAAAACAAGAGACAATACTGAATCAATTTCTCTTCAATGATGGAATGCATTTTTATTATTTGAAAGGAAGAAATTAAACCTAATTTGTTTTGACTCAGACAAATTAAACATTAAGTCAATATCTTATTATTTTGCTATTGGCAGTAGTTATAGCCATAGCTGTAGAAGTAGTGATAGTAGTAATTGAAGTACCAGTAATAGTAGTAATGGTTGTTTTTGTTGTTGTTTTACATGTAAGAGCAACAGCAGCAGGTGTTCTTTCTGCTAATGTGAATCTCAACATATCTATATAACAGTCTTAGAAATTGATTTCTGGAGCTAAAAGAGGATAAGTAAGAACTTTTAAGGTCACTGAGTTAGCAAATATGAGGAAGAGGATCACATCTTCTTTAACTTAATTCAAGTATTTGATCCAATCTTTTATCTTACCTTTATAACACATTTCAATGATATCAATTAGAATTTTATATATACATACTGACAGCCAGAACATAGAGGAAAGTGGACCTGAAGTGTGTAAGGATTTGACTCCACAAATTTGATAATGAATAACTGGCAAAGTCTGTACTCTACAAACATAAGAGATAATTTTTTTATATATATTTGATATATAATGAACTCAAATGAAGCTGTAATCTCATCAATATTCATATTCTCTTCTAAAATAGATTGGAATCCATTCATGCTCATTCACAATGACTACAGATTATATATTACTATGAATTTACCACAGTATGTCCATTCAACATATTGAAAGTTTCCTAATTTTATATTGACATTACCAAGGTATCAGTAGAAAATTTGAACTATCATCTTTTTTCACTTCAGTGAAGCATTTTAGTTCTGTTTTTCAAAGTTTCTCTTTGCTTATGTTGCAATAGGTTTAGCCTGCTTGTTCCAATGTGAAACTGTCCCTTGTCCTTAGCATGATATTCATTTTCAGTTACTCACAGACTATATTTGTTTCATGTTTCACGTACTATTATTGAAATTATAGTAGTACAATGTTGATATTAAAAAAATAGACCTACACTTCTTGAAGAATTTGGTGGTAATTAAGGAACTATTCAATATCCTCAAGGTAATAAAGACCATTATATTTTTTCTTAATAATTCTAGACCTTATTTGTTTTTCTTTTGCATTAACTATCTCAAGTATATATACATATGAGTAATAAATTTAGCAAAACTTTTAATTAAGTAATATTACACCAAGAGATTTAAGGATAAAAAAGTAAAGGAAGAAAAATTGAGATCTCTAAGTAACTATGGAGCAAATTGTTTTCACCATCAGTGAATATATAGCTGACTACTCTTGGTGTTACCTCTGTTGTATCTCCTAGAATGTTTGAAAAAATTAAGTAAATTTTTCTTGAAACCTACATTTTATCAGTCTTAGGATCTTAATAGAAATCAAAAATTTAATCTGGCCTGACTTCAATTTGAACTTCTGCTGACTCATAGTGATAAATTGTTCTTTCTGAATGGGCACAAAGGATCTATCTGTAAAAAAAAAATCCTATTTTGTATTAATATATTTTCCCAATTACCTATAAAAACATTTTTATATTCTTTTTTCAAATTTTGAGGTACTAATGATATTACTTTCCCCCTATTGAGAAGGTGAGAAATCTGACATAGTATATATATATATATATATATATATATATATATATATATATATTATATATATATATTATATATATATAATATATATATATATACACATATAGTCATTGATTGCTATTTCTTAATGTTGAGGGAAAAGCAAGTTTTAAATGTCATGTTTGATTCACCCTTTCCCACCACATAAATATTCTACAATGAGCAAATATAAAATTAGCTAAGAAATTTGTTTACCCAAGTTAATAGCAAAATATGTCAAAGTATACATGTGAATGAATATGTATCAAAGAATAGAGAGTGAAGGAGTTAATCCATTGTTCACATGCTATATGATAACTCACATTCAATCATGAGAGTCTTAAGTCATACCCTAAAGTAAAATGTTAAAATTTTCTATTGTAGCATGATGAGAATAAGGACATATTTTTTACTTCTATGTATTGACTTCTTCACATTTTTTATCTTCTTCATATCCCTGAAGGGAAATAGAAAAGAAATCTCTCTCTCTCTCTCTCTCTCTCTCTCTCTCTCTCTCTCTCTCTCTCTCGATGATAGAGGTTCAAATAACTGGATACAATAGAATATGCTAGATTTCTCTTCTCTCCCTTTCTCATCAATTCTACCCTGCTCCTTCTTCATGTCGAATGCATTAATTTCAACCAATGAGAACAGATTTTGACACAAGTGACTTTGGGACTGTGGTTACATTAAAAAAAAACAATAATCCTCATTACTTGCCTTTGCTGCCAAGATTTATACATATCCTTTTGTTTTTAGGACTCAGTTTCTTCTATGAGTTGCCTAGGCATTCACACATAGCATCATCATCCACCCTTATTGGAATCTTCTATGTCACAGTTGTGAAAATATTTGTAAGTAAGCCATATGACTTGATGTGATTTGTCCTATAGAAATCTAGAACATGATATATAATGAATTATTTATCTTAAATATTTTAAATCCGCTATCCTGAGTCCTAAAATGTGTCATAGAGTACTGTTTTTTTCTTTCTTCATCTATGAAGAACTTTAATATTCCACAAGTATTTTGCCTTGAGGTTCCATCATTTCTACTAGAGCAACTATTTCCTCATTATTGTTCAGAATCAGATTATAGAAATCCTTCTTATTTATTTAATAGAAGAATGGATACATAATTTAAACAAAGCAACAATAAGAACTTATTAAATTGAAAGGCAATTTATTAAGCACTTATTTTATGTCAGGCACTGTGTTAAGTTCTAGAATTTAAAATATCAGAAGAAAGTTCCTCTTCTCAAGAACTTATGATCTTCAGAGACAATTTACAATATTTTCAGCTCTGGTTTTAGCAGAAAGACAACTCTAATATAGTTGAAGTCTCCAATCATTTTTATGCCATCTCCTATCCCAAGTGTATGAATTTATTTCTAGAACTTACATTTCTAGAACTCACAATAATTTTGAAGGTATTATGAAAAAAATAGAATTCTGATTTTTTAAAAAATACATTTTATAGGTATAGTTGTTAAAAAATGTATTGCAAGGAGAACCAGTCTCTAGGCCACGGCAAGTAGGGATACTTTTGTCTGGGTTGTTTAGAAAGCAATGGGCAAAAATCTAATCAAACTGTTTCACCTTGCAATGGAACAATGTTAGTTTAAGAATGAAAAGATTTGGCACTGAGTCTACAGTGACCTTAGCCAAAGTCTTTGCTTTCCCTTCATCTTATTTTCTCATTTATGAAACTTAGATTAAAAACTTATATGATCTATTCATTGAATTGTTGTCAGGACTGAATAAGCCTAACCTACAAAAAAATGTTCCATGATAAGAAGTCAACTCAGATAAAAATAATAGAGAAGAAAAAGTAAGATGTTAAAGATGACAATAAAAGTAAACAGTTAATAAATTAAGTATTTATAAATAAAAATGCTCATAAATAAGTAAAGAATAAAATAAATGAATAGATAATGAAAACAATAAGAAGAAAAAGGATGCATATATGTGGGGTGGTGTTGGAGGAGTATAACATGATAGAGTGTATAGAGAATTGTCCTTGAAGCTTGCAAAACCTGACTTCAAAGTCCATCTTTGCCATATGCTAGCCATGCAATATTGAATTGAAATCACTGAATTTCTCAGTACTTAGGCAACTCTCTAGGTCCATAAGTTGTAAAGAAAGTAGTGGTCTGAAATTATGAAGATATGCCTCACCAAAAACTCCACATACCAATGAAATCACAGCATCTATACAATAAGAACGATACTTCAAATATTCATGACATCTAAATGCATTCATTCTTTTATTACTTACCATCTGACCCCTTCAGAAAATATATGATTTAGCAGTGTTTATGATTGCTGAGACCAAAATAATTCATTATATGATGGCTAGTCTTGATAATGAACTTCTTCAAAGTTAGTTACTGTAGGTCTGGTTCTCAGACCCTAGCCTATGTCTGTTGTCTACAGTGATAATATTATCTTTCACTGTGTCAGGGTTATAAACAAAACTTACCAGTCTAGTAGAATTTTTTTCCCAAAACTCTACTGCTATAGCCTTTGATAAAACAATGACATCTACATATCATCATAAGTTATTGGAGTAACAACTTGTACAAAATATAATAGTCAAAATAAAAATAACTAATATAAGAATGCTAAAAACAACGTGGAATTGAATAAGGAATAAAGGAAAATAAAGGAAAAAGAAGAGAGAAAACAGAATATAGATACTGGTGATTTTTCCATTTTCCTTTCATGAGCAGGCCAAGAAAAGATAGGCCATATGAATAAGATTCTTGGGGGAAAAGAAAAATGTAGAAATGATCCTCTTTCCAAGGAAATTAGAAGTAGAAAGGAAATTAGAGATCATCTAACTGAAGGATTCTTCACCAGGTCAAATTTTAGGGGAATCTATCAACTTAGTTGAGTAAAAATATATACATATATATATATATATATATATATATGTATGTATATATATATACATATATATATATTAAAATTCATCAATCTGTAACTTAATTTTAGTATTTCTTTCAACTATTTTTTTTTCTGGAAAGCAATCCCTAGACTTCACCAGACCATAGAGGGTCTATGATACCAAAAATAGAAAAGAAACCCTTGAGCAAATCAAATTCCTCATTTTATAAGTGAGGGATAGAAAGGATAAAGTAACTTGCCCAAGGTCATACAGGTGATCTGGTACGAGGTAGAGATTAATTACAACCCAGGAATCAACATTGGGCTTCAAATACTGTATTCTGGGAAGATTTCCAGTGAAAATTACCTTCATAAAGGATCTGAGTCCATTATTATTAATTTGCCTGGAATGAACCCAGAAACAAATATAGTTATTCAAATCCCAAGAAATAAGAAGCTAAGAAGCTAGATTTAAAAATCCAGCTCAATAGAAATATATGTGTGTGTGTGTGTGTGTGTGTGTGTGTATACATGCATACATATGTTTGGAGACCATAATAGAGGAGAACTTAGATAAATGGACAAACTTCGTGATGAATTTCAAAGCAGTGACTATAGCAGCAATTTTGCAATTTTCTTCAGAGAATAAAATATGAGTTTATAAGAAATAATATTATAGATTAAATTACATATTAATAATTACAATTAAGTTATCAATTTTGAAATGGGAATAATGAATGTAAAATATTGTGAAAAGGACATGACAGGGTTAAATACCTGCTTGTCTCAGTTCATTTAGCGAATAGAAGGATTACAGCCTATATAGGGAATAAGAAAAGATTTCTTATAGATGTGGATCAAGAAATCATTTGAGGACAATGAGCAAAAAGCATTTTAGATATGGAGAACAAGGGCACAGCAGTGCTTCCCTTTTTAAAAAATAGAAAGATTGTATATATTGTATATAACCTTTATGGGGGGAAAGGGCATATCTATTCAAACTGCCCAGGAACTCTTCATAATGAATGGGAGCCAGGAACTGCTGGGCCAACTTCAAGGGCTCAGAATGAAAAAGGAAAAGAACAATGTACCTGGTAACATCTGCCCAAATGAATGCAAGGAAATCTACCCTCACTGAAGGAAGAGCAAGATGGGGTTTGAAGAAGAGGCAGGAAAATAACTATTAGAGGTGTTAGTTTGTAGTAGAAAAAAAGAGAATCAGCAGAGCTAGAATTAAATAAATGATGCCAAAAGAACAATGTAAGAAGGTATTTTGCTTTAGAATAAACCCTTGAATAAAACACATATTGAAGAAAAGAAAGGGCATTTAGGGAAAGAAAAACTAATGAATATAAAGGTCCAATATGATAAGGATGAGGAAAATGAGATAGAAAGTCATATATAACTTAAGATAATGAAAAGATAAAGGGGAAAAAATAAGGGAGTTGGAGACAAAGTCTTGAAGACGTAAATAAAATTAGAAAGACAGGAGCAAATTAAAACCTATTATAAATTAGGAAAAGAACTAAATTTAGACTAAAAATACACTAGAGTTATTTCCAATGCCAAAAAATGAAATGGGAAGGTAAATTTACTCAGCAAAAATAAATGTCCATATTTACTATTGGGGCAGATAGAAAAGTAATAGGATAATATTGTTATTAGGAACTATGGGACCATGAGGCATCATGGCATAATAATTAGAAAGTTGACCTTAGAGTCAAAATGAATAGGAGTGAATTCTTGTCTCTGACACATACTATTATATAACTATGATAAATCACTCAACCTCTTAGTACCCCCAGACAACTCTCTAAGAAAATAAATTTCAGAGTAAGTCTTCAACTGCATTCATTTGGTCAAAGAAATACTTCCAAACTCCATTCTCCTACATTAACTTATACCAATGAAATCACAGTCTACTATAAAAAGATATACAAATGAAAAGATGAGAAAAGAACATATATATTCACAAAATTTATCCTTTCCATTTATAAAAGGAAGAGAATGAAAAGCTATTTTGAAGCACAGAGACATTTTGAAAAATATATATATATATATATGTATATATATATGTTTATATATATGTATATATATATATATATATATATATATATATATATATATATATATATGGAGATAGAGAGAGATCATATGGGAGAACAACTTTGATTCTGTTTTAGTGAACTGAGAAGGTACAAAAATTAATCTGAGCAGTAGCTATATTTAGCATTAATTGGTAAGAATATAGAAACAGATGGTTCTTGTTTAGTTGCCCTTTCTAAAAGTTTGGAACATTTAAAAATTAGAAAGGGACTAGTAATTAAGATTCGAGAAGAAGACACCCAACACACTGAGTAGGACAGCTATAGGGATTCTGAGGAAGAAAAGGTAATAAAGGAATTGTTATCTGTATCAATGGAAATAACATTTATGCCAAGGAAGTCAGTGATCCAAAATAACATCAAAGAATACAAAAGAAGAAAAAAATTGGGGAGCATGTTGACAATTTTTTTAAACTGGAAAAATTGGCAGAAGTATACAAGTGATGAAACCATTTCTATCATAACAGCTCCTATTTTCATTCTTTGTACACCTGGTTGCAGACCAAAATTACTCCAAGAGTTAATGGGTAAGAATCATATTGCTTTGCCAAGAGAAAAAGTAAGTCTCCAATTGTATTCAGCATGCACGATCATTATGGAAAAAATGTCCAGCATTGTTTTTTCTATATTTTTGTTGAAACATTTTCTATTATGTATTCTCTCACTCTCTGTCCATATATGTGTGTGTGTGTGTGTGTGTGTGTATGTATGTAAGGTATATGTGTTCTTGCTATACAAAGTAAGAATGTATTTGTAATTGCATTTGTCCTAGAAATGGGAACTAGTAAAAGAATATTTATCCTGAGAACTTAAAAAATATATTTTTTTTTTATGCTTGAAGATAGTTTTTTTGTTTTGGGATTTTTTTTGTATTTAGAGTGTTAATCTAAACTTACCTCCAAAGAAAACTGATGCCTCCTCATAGTATCGTAGTGATCCTGTACTTTTGAAGTCTATGTTAGCTAAATGCAAACTCTGGCATATTCTGTAGTGGAAAAGCTTTGTATATAGGCTTCTTGATCTTCTATGTATCATTATCTAAGTATTGGCATAATCATGCTTTGAAAGTTTTATGAAGTGAAAAACTGTTTATTTGGTTTTTACTTTTCCAGCAATGCTGGACCCAAGAGAATCTGCACCTATGCCTTTTTCTACTATGGAGCACCTGGAATCGGGACCCATGAATCTCCATTCCTATAGGACTTTTCCCCTAATTAGAAAGATTTTCTCATATTCATTGAATCTTAAAGTCTTACTTATAGATTTAGTAATGGGTTATATCTACAGATTCTCCAAAAAGGGTAAGGTGAAGAGATAATTAATTTACAATTAGATAAAGGGCAGGTAATTTAGTCCTATTGTCATGGCAGTGTAACTATTAAAAAAATAAAACCTCATAGGTACATATTGACAAAATAGGATTTGGGAACTTAATTACTGGTATGATATTCTAAGAAGATGATATATAAACTGCATTCTCCCAAAAAACAGTTTGTGGTATACTTTGACTTCCAAGTGTCATTCCCATCTACACCAAAATCTGCTCTGTTCTTCATGCTCTGCCATTTCCAATTTCAGTGACTACTGAATATGTCACCACTACCACGATACTCTCCATTGGATGCTGACAATGATATTCTATTGGATTCTGTTATCCCTTGAACTCAGAAGATCACCTCATAACCTGGACACAAGCATCAATTGCTACTTTCTTGATCACATAATTAAGGGAGCCAAAAAGAGGTAGAGGAAGCCAAAGATTCAGAAATAAGTTTACTTTTCTGTAACCTCAAGGAATTGAGCCATGTTACCATGACACTGGGGTGAAGAGTTATATCATATACCTTGAAAAAATCCAAATCAGGATTAAACTGAAACTGCCTTTTTCTATAATAAGAGGTCACATGCTCTACCCCTTTATTCCTGACTCAAGGGAATCAAGGTTCAAGGGGTCAATCAGGGTTTGACATATAGCTCAACAATGTCAATGCTTTTATCCATTGGCTTCTTCATGATCAGAAATAGTCAGTCATCTCCAAAAGAAAGAAGCAATGAGATATTATTCTCTTGGAGTCTCTGGAAATTTCCAGTAACATTCTGGGCACAAGTTCCCAGGAATATTCTACTCCATTATAGAATTTTTTTTAAATAATTGAGGATAAAAACTATTTACATTTTTTCTTTGTATCTCCAATGCCTTTGACATAATATTCATTTAACAAAACTTTTTTGAATTTTTTAGCCATTGTAAATCATAAAGATTATTCACCAAGAGAATATCTGTGCCAGTGAAGAGTCTTATCTGTATTCTTCAAATAAAACCATGCATCTTTGAAAGTGTCAGAGTAAATTGTAGTAAATGAATATAATATCCTTTTTTATCAAATTAATTGAGCAAGATGATATTTGAAATACTTTCATATTTATCACACTAACACTGTATTCTTGACTTCATGTATCCCAATTCTTTTAGGGTATCACAACCTTAATTGATTTTCAGAAGTTATATACAAAAATTTGTCATCTGAGTTGACCAAGGTGAAAAGATATAAAACTGTTTCAACATATAAGTGTGGTTTCCTTCCTCAGTACAAACATTTTATGTAAGCTATATTTGTCACTGTTGTGGCTTCTATGCAAGTATTGGGAAAAGTAACGAATTCTTACATATGATGCTTATTGCTTTAGGAAGGTTGCGATATTTTTTATTACAAAGAAATGACAACAATGAAGCAGATATCCTCATTAACGTTTAAATCAAAGAAATATCCACAACAGATGGAGATATACAATAGTCTACTAAAGTATTTAACCCCAAAATATAGACCATTTTCTCACTGAAATTCACATCAAAGTTTGCCTTAATAGTAATATTCTTTATAATCTCCTTTCCCTTCATTCTATAATTACAATTATTCAGATAGTTAAAAAGAACTGTACTGCTTATTATAATCAATGAGATATGCTGTTACCAAAACTGCTGAGAAAAATGTAACACTCTTGCCAATTTCTACCCACTCTTGTCAGTTTATCCAAAAATCTAATGAAGAATTAGGATTTCTGGGAACTTTTGGTATTTTTAAAAATACATATAAAGTTGAGGCACTCCAAAAAAGGAATAAATGATGATGGCACAAAACTAGGAAGTTACCAGAGTTTGACCCAAAGCAACCTTAAATAATGCCTTTACAAAGATCCTAAAGCTACTGATCTCACAGAAAACTAATAAAGAATGAAATAAAACTCAAGATACATAGAGGAATTTCACTAAAGGTTTCCCATGTGGTATAAGGGAAGCACAGGCAGGAGAACTGGAAAACCAGTGGGAGGCTCTTCATCACAGTACAAGTCAGATCAAGGCTCAGCAACCCAACAATACAGCAGGCCAGAAGTGAGAGATGGAATACCAGCCTGGAAGAGAAAGTTCAAGCCTGGGAAAACTGGTGCAATAGACAGGATGGTGTTGGGCTGCCCTAATATAGGGAACAAACCACTGCATAGGTCACACCATAGGCAAGTGGAAAGGCAGGGACAATACCCCTAACCCTAGCACAAAAAATTGGGGAATATAAACCCTTTTCCACAGTAGAGTTCAGATATCAAAATGAGAAAAAAAAAAAAACATAAAAAAAATCAAGGGGAAAAAAGCACTAACCAGAGATAGTTGCTATTCTGATGATGATAAAAAAGTTGTCTCGGTAGAGGAAAGCAGTGACAAAATGCCAATATGTGAAGCCTGAAAGGATTTTATGAATTGACCTCAAATCCAAAAATGGAAGAACTCAAAAAGAATTTTAAAATGCAAAGAAGAGAGGACAAAGAAAAATGGAGAAAAGAACTGAGAGCCATGCATCAGAATTATGAAAAATGAATGAAGAAATCAACTCCTTTAAAAGGAAATTGACTAGATGAAAATGGCCAACTGCAAAAAGAATATACCTTATCAAAAAGTAAAGTCAACAAACTGGAAAAGGAATTTTACTCGTCAAAAAGTAAAATTAACCAACTGGAAAAGGAAACATAAATGATTACTGCAGAAAATAAAATCCTAAAAATTAGAATTGAACAAATGAAAACTAATGATTTTGAGTCACCAAGATTTCTTCAAAAAAAAAACCAAAAACCCTGAAAAATTAGAAGAAATTGTAAAGTACTTTACAGGAAAAATAATCAACCAGGAATTTAGATCCAGGAGAGATAATTTTTGAATTATTGACCTACCTAAAGCCTGAATCAGAAAAAAATGCAAGAAAAATATCTCTCAGGAAATTAAAACTTTCCTAATATACTAGAACAAGAAGAAAATATAGATTATAAAAGAATACACCAATCTCCTCCAGAGAGAGATTTCAGATTTATAAAAAAATACTCCAAGGAATATTTTAGCCAAATTTCAGGATTCTCAGCTAAAGGAGTAAATACTGCAAGCAGTCAAAATGAAGCAATTTAAATACCAAAGAACCACAGTTGGGATTATGCAGGATTTATCACCTTCAAGACTAAAGAAGCAGAAGGTCTAGAATATGATATTCCAGAGGGCAAAGTCCCTTGAATTACAACCAAGAATCAACTACTTTGAAAAACAAACTTTCAGGGGGGAAAGGTGGATTTTCAATGAAAAAGAGGACTTTCAAATTTACCTGATACTAGGACCAGAACTGAACAAAAACCCTGGTCTTCAAATTACAAAACTCAAAAGATTGATAAAAATATAAATGCAAAGATAAAAACATGCTAGTGAATGACATTAAACTGTATATACCCTTACATGGGGATGCAAAAGTTTTAACTCTTGAGAATTATATTTCTCTTAGGATAGTTAAAAGAAGCATACTTGGAAAGAGGGTATGAACATAAATTGATCATGAAAGTAATGATGCTTTAGCACATACTTGAGTCCATGAGGATTGTATTTCTATTGTAACAGGTGGAGGAAATAAATTTAGAGGGTGGGGTAAATGAATCTTGAATTTCTTTTCCTTTACATGATATTTTAATTCTTGAGGATTATATTCCTATTGTAACTCTTGATATGAGTTTACTTGGTGTGACTGTAAATGGATCATGAAATTATTTTGTTTCACATCTTTAGTTAATGAGGATTATACTTCTTTAAAAGGTAGTTGGAAAGAGAGTATAGTATAAATTGATTATAATATGAAGATGCTTATGGCTATGGAGAATTGTATTTCTAATGAAACAGCTGAGGGGAGTGTGCTTGGACAGAAGTTATGAGTATAAAATGATTATGAGGTAATGATACTCATAAATCAATCTGAATCAATCAATGAACCATTGAAAATAGTACTTGTGGCAGGTGGTGCAGTGGATAGAGTAATGATACTGGTATCAGTCCTGAGTTCACATCCAGCTTCACTCACTTAATAATTACCTAGCTGTGTGACCTTGGGCAAGTCACTCTTAACCCCATTGCCTAAATAAATCAAATTTAAAAAAAGAAAATTGCACTTGTATCAGGAAAGATAAAAGTAGTATATCTTGACAGAAGTCGTGGGTGCAAGACAGGAATAAAACAATTAAGACAAGAAAAGAAGGATTACAAAGGGAGAAGGCAAGGCATCAGAGGATAAATATTACCACATGAAGAGGCCCAAAGAGGGAAAGAAGAGAAGGTATGAATACAGACTAAATCTTACTCTCAACATATTTGGCCCAAAGATGGTATGACAAGTATTTTCAATTGGATTTAAAAAGGTATCCTAAACTACAGGGAAGTGGAGAGGGAGGGAAGTTTTAAAAAAGGGGAAGAAGGGATGATAATAGAAGGGAAAACTAAAAGTAAAGGTAACATTAAGGAAAAGTTAAAAAAAAGGAAAAGTGGAAAGGAGAAGGAAAGGGAAGAAGGCTAATAGAAAGGACAGGAGACAAAAGGCAACAATCAGAAGAAAAGCATTTGTGAAGAGGGATAAGGGGAAAGAAAAGACAATAAATACAAAGAAGAACATAACATGAAGAGAAATACAGTTTGTAATTGGAACTATAAGTGTGAATGGGATGAACTCTCCCATAAAATGGAATCAAATAGAATTGCTTAAAAATCAGAATCCTAAAATATATTGTTTATAAGAAACATATTTGAATAGAGAGGTAAACACAGGGTAAATGTTAAATACAGAAGCAGAATATATTGTTTCAAATGATGTGAAAAAGGCAGGAAAGCAATTTTGAATTCAGACAAAGCAACAACAATAAAGAGATCTCATTGAAAGGGATAAGGTATCTTATCCTTATAAGATATATCCTTATAAGATCTCTTTTTGAAAGGTATCATAGGCAATAAAGTAATAACAAAAAATATATATATATATATAAAATATATATACATATATATTATATATGTATGTATGTATGTATGTATATATACTGCTAGTGGTAGAACATACAAATTCTTGGATGAGAAGCCAAATGAGTTAGAGAGAGATATAGATACCAAAATTAAAGTAGTGGGGGACCTCAAATGTCCTCTCTTAGAATTAGATGAATATAACTATAAAATAAACAAGAAGGAACTCAAGAAGTTAAATAGAAGATTAGAAAATTTAAACATGATGAACCTCTGAAGATAAAATGGGGATAGAAAAGAATATACCATTTTCTCTGAAGTATATGGCCCAACTGTATGCCAACAAATATAACAATATAAGTCAAATGGATGAATACTTACAAAACTAAAAGCTACCAGATTAACTGAAGAGGAAATAAAACACTTAAGACTATTTCAGAGAAAAGCAATTGAAGAAATCATTAATAAACTTCCTATGTAAAAAGCCCCAAAGTTTAAATGAATTTATAAGTGAATTCTTCCAAATATTTAAAGAATAGTTAATTCCAATCCTGTATATACTACTTAAAAAATATGTGAAGGTCTGGCAAAGGCCTATTATGATTTCAATATGGTACTAATACCAGCAAGAATCAAAACAGACAGGGAAAATTATAAACTAATATCCCTGATGAATATTAATGTAAAAATTTTAAATAAAATATGTGCAAAGAAATTACCACAAATCATTACCAAGATAATATATGATGATCAGGTCAGAATTATAGTAGAGAGGCATGATTCAATATTAGGTAAACATTCAACATAATTGAGCATATAAAGAAGAAATTAAAAGTCATCAAATAAATACCAATTTAGAAATACTAAAAATCAAAGGAGAAAATAATAAAATTGAACTAATAACAAAAGTGAGTTCTTATCCCAGAATATAATGTCTGGTTTTATTAAACAATATTTTAAGTCACGGCCAAACTGTGACAGTGCTCTCTCTTTCCATTCAGAAATAATGTAAGAGAAACTTCTTAATAGAAATTCAATCAACAAAACCCAGAAAGAGAAGTTAGAACACCTACCAAGATGGTCTGTCTCAAGGGACTATGGGTAAACCTGGAGATTAAAGCAGAGGATTAGAGCTAGGGATGGCAAATGGGGTGTCCAGAGGGTCAGCCTCAGCTGTGGAGACTTCGGTGAGTGGCGGGTGAGAGATCTAGCTTTAGCTGCTGAATCTTTGGCCAGGGGGAGAAGAGCTATGGGAGGGTGAGTTCCAGCACAGAGTCTCAGAGCACAGCTGCAGAACAACCAGGCCCAGGGACCTGAGCTGGAGTAGAGCCTTTTGCCTAGAACAAACAATAAACAACCCCACTCCCACCCCCTCAGGGCCCCAGAGCTCACTCAACAGAAAGAAATGACCTCCTGCCCCCAGGGCCCAGCCCAGTTTTCAAGGACCCTGCTGCTGAGGACCTCACTCCAAAGAAAGCAACAAGCACCCCACACTGGCTGGACTTTGGAATTACTAAACCAAGTGAACAAAGCCTCTGGGAACCTCAAAAGCAAACCTCTGAGAGCCAGCCCCCCCCCCCCCCCCCCCCCCCCGCCCCAACAAAAGATGGGAAAAAAGCCAAAGAAATGGAGAGTCCAAGGAGAAATACTTAGAACAGACAGATTCTAACCCAGAGAGATCTAGCACTGCTCAGGAAAATATGAATTGGTCCCCAGAAAGACTTCCTTGAAGAAATCAGGAAGGAGTTTATAAATCAATTGGAAAAATTGGGAAAAGAAACTCAAGAGAAAATTAACACATTGCAAGAGAAAATTAACATCATGCAACAAAAAAAAAATCCTTGGAAAAAACAATTGGATAAAAACAAAATGAGAGTAATTCCCTCATATCTTGAATTGGGCAAATGCAAAAAGAAAATGATTCTCTCAACTCCTCAATTGGGCAAATGAAAAAAGGAATGTTGTGGCCAAATTCTAGGATTATCAGATAAAAGAAAAAAATCCTGCAAGCATCCAGAAAGAAAATATTTAAATACCAAGGAGTCACAGTAAGTATTACACAGGACCTGGCTGCAGCAACATTAAGGGATTGAAGGGCCTGGAATGAGATATTCCAAAGAGCAAGGGAGCTTCAAATGCAGCCAAGAATCTACTACCCAGCAAAACTGAGCCATCTCTTTCAGGAAAAAAGATGGACATTCAATGAAATGTGAGACTTCCAAGATTTCATGATGAAAAGACCATAGAAATTTAGGATATCAAACAGGGGGCTCAAGAGACACATGAAAAAGTTTAAAAAAAACTGCTATACAATAAGTTGAAACTGGCTATATATCTACTTGGGAGAAAGAGTCTCATAACTTGAGAATTGTAACTCTATTTATCAAGAAGTGAATGACACTCAAAACTTTTCTGTGACTCGGAATGTTTTAAAAACAATTATCTCCTTAAAAAGGGGGGGGGGGGGCAGTAAGGAGAAAGGATGTTGGAGGGAGCCTGAATGGAGTAAATCTCATTACATCAAGAGGTAAAAAAGACCTATTGTTATTGAGGGGAGGAAGGGAGTTGGTGAAAACCATCTAAATCTTCATCTCTTTATACTTGGCTTAAAGTTAACTTAGACACACTTAAACAAGTTAAGAAACTTATCTTACCTTTCAAGCATTAAAAGGGGAAAAGGGGAGGGGGAGCAAAAGGGGAAATAACAGAAGGAAGGGAAGAAGGGGAAAAGGGAAAGGGTTAAAAAGGGGAGTGGGGTCTATTTAAGAGGGCAAACACACTGAAGGTGCAGGTATTCAGAAGCAAAACACTGGGGAATGTGGATAAAGGGAAAAAAGGGGGGAAATACAAACAGAAGGAAGATAGCATGGAGGACAATAAATAGATAATAATTATAACTTTGAATATGAATGGGATGAACTCTCCTTAAAAACCAAAGTAAATAGCAGAGTGGATGAAAAACTAGAATCCAACAATATGCTGCTTTTGAATTTGAAGCAGAGTGATACATGTAGACTACAGTAAAAGGTTGGAGCAAAATATATTTTGCATCAGCTAAAGTGAAAAAAGCAGGGGTAGCAAACATTATCTCACACAAAGCAGCTGCAAAAAACAGATAGCATTAAAAGATATAAGGAAGGAAACTATAGCCTCCTAAAAGGTACCATAGAAAATAAAGTAATTTCAATACTAAATATGAATATGTATGCACCCAATGGGACAGCATCCAAATTCATACAGGCAAGAGAAGTTGAAAGAGCTAACAAAGGACATAGACAGCAAAACTCTACTAATGGAAGACCACAACTTTCTGCTCTCTCAGATTTAGATAAATCAAGTCATAAAATAAACAAGGCAGAAGTTAAGGAGTTAAATAGATTGTTAGAAAACCTCCTATGATAGACCTATGGAGGAAATTGAATGGGGATAGAAAGGAATATAGTATTTTTTTTTTCTGTAATACATGGCACTTACACAAAAATTGGCAGTGTACTAGAACATAAAAACCTAATGATCAGTTGCAGAAAGGCAGAAATAGTGAATACATCTTTCTCAGATAATAATGTAATAAAAATCATATGCAATACTGAGCTAGGGAGATATAGACCCAGAACTAATTGGAAACTAAATTACCTCATTTTAAAGAATAAGTGGATAAAGCAACAAATTATAGAAAGAATTAATTATTCCATCCTAAATAATGACAATATTGATACATCGTACCAAAACTTATGGGATACACTCAATGTGGTTGTCAGGGGATATATTACATCTTTAAATTCCTACATGAATAAATTAGAGAAAGAAGAAAACAATGAACTAAATATGCAACTAAAAACATTAGAGAATGAACAAATTAAAAAAACCCAATTAAGTACCAAATTAGAAATGCTAAAACTTAAAGGAGAAATTAATAAAATCAAAAGTAAGAAAACTATTGATCTAATAAATAAAACCAAGAGCTGGTTTTATGAAAGAAAAAATAAAACTGATAGACCTCTTTTGATTATAAAAAAGAAAGAAAATGAAATTGCTAGTATCAATGAAAAAGGTGAATTCACCACGAAGACATTAAAGTAATAATTCAGAATTATTTTGCCCAACTCTGTGCCAATAAATTTGACAATCTAAGTGAAATGGATGAATAATTCCAAAAGTATAAATTGTAAAGATTAAATGAAGAGGAAATTAAAATCTTAAATAACCCTATCTCAGAAAAAGAAATTCAACAAGCCATTATTGAACTCCATAAGAAAAAAAAATCTCCAGGGCCAGATGGATTCACAGTGAATTCTACCAAATATTTAAGGAACCATTGGTTCCAATTCTATATAAACTCTTTGGAAATATAGGTGAAGACAGTACTCTTCCTAACTCTTTCTATGACACCAATATGGTGCTGATACCTAAACCAGGAAGAGTTGAAACAGAGAAAGAAAACTATAGACTTATCTCCCTGATGAATATAGATGCAAAAATCTTAAATAAAATCTTAACAAACAGATTACAACAAGTTATCATTAGGATAGTACATTTTGATCAAGTAGGATTTACTCCAGGAATGGAGGGTTTGTTCAATATTAGGAAAACTGTTACTATAATAAATTATACCAATAACATACCTATCAGAAATCATATGAACATATCAATAGATACTGAAAAAAGCTTTTAATAAAATACAGCAACCATTCCTACTAAAAACTCTAGAGAGTGTAGGAATAAATGGTTTGTTCCTTAGAACAATAAACAGTATCTATCTGAAACCATCATCAAGCATTATATGTAATGGGGATAGCCTTGAGGCATCTCCAGTAAAATCAGAGCTGAAACAAAGATGCCCTTTATCACCACTCTATTCAATATCATATTAGAAATATTAGCCTCAGCAATAAGAGAAGGAAAAGTAGTTGAAAGAATTAGAATTGGTAAGGAAGAGACAAAACTCTCACTCTCTGCAGATGACCTGATGGTATACCTAGAGAAGCCCAAGAATTCATCTAAAAAACTACTAGAAATAATTAGCAACTTTAGCAAAGTGACAGGATATAAAATAAACCCTCATAAATCCTCAACATTTCTATATAGGACAAGCAAGAGCTAGAAAGAGAAATCCCATTTAAAGTAATCTCAGACAAAATAAAATACCTGGGAGTCTACCTGCCAAGGCAGACTCAAAAACTTTTTTAAAACAATTACAAAACTTTTCTCATGTAAATAAAATCCAATTTAAATACCTGGACAAACATCACTTGTTCATGGATAGGTCAAACTAATATAATAAAAAATAACAATTCTACAAAAACTAAACTACTTATTTAGTGCCCTATCACTAAAAATTCCAAAAAATTACTTTAATGAGCTAGAAAAAGTTGTGAGCAAATTTATATGGAGAAATAAAATGTCAAGAATTTCCAGGTATTCAATGACAAAAAGTGCAAAAGAAGGTGGTTCAGCCTTACCAGATCTAAAATTATATTATAAAGCATCAGTCTTCAAAATTGTCTGGTATTGCCTAACAAATAGAGTGGTGGGGGCAGCTAGGTAGCATAGTGGATAAATCACTGTCCCTGGAGTCAGGAGTACCTGGGTTCAAATCTGGCCTCAGACACTTAATAATTACCTAGCTGTGTGGCCTTGGGCAAGCCACTGAACCCTGTTTGTCTTGCAAAAACGTAAAAGAAAAAAAGAAATAGAGTGGTGCATCAGTGGAATAGACCAGGTGCAATACCAATACCAGGAAATGATTATAGTAATCTGCTGTTTGATAAACTCAAAGAATCCAGCTATTTCAATAAAAACTCTCTATTTGATAAAAACTGTTGGGAAAATTGAAAGTATGGAAGAAACTTAGATTAGACCAACACCTCATCCTATACCAAGATAAAATTCAAATGGATTCAGGATTTAGTCATAAAAAATAATATTATAAGTAAAATAGAATATCAAAGACTAGTTTACCTGTCACATCTATGGAAAGGGAAATAGTTTATGACCAAGGAAGAGATAGAGAATATCATTCAAAAAAACTAGATCATTTTGGCTACATCAAATTAAACAGCTTTTGCAAAGACAAAACCACTGAAACCAAGATAAAAAGAAATGTAGTAAATTGGGAAACAATTTTTTCAACTAGCATTTCTGACAAAGGACTCATTTCTAAAATATACAGAGGACTGAGTTAAATTTTCAAAAGAAACCCAAGCCATTCCCCAATTGAAAAATGGTCAAAGGATATGCAAAGGCAATTTACAACTGAGGCAATCAAAGCAATCCATAGTCATATGAAAAACTGCTCCAAATCATTACTTATTAGAGAAATGCAATTAAAATATCTCTGAGATACCATGTCACACCTCTCAGACTGGCCAATATGAAAAGAAAGGGCAATGATCAATGTTGGAAGGGATGTGGGAAATCTGGGACACTAATAAGCTGTGAACTCTTCTAACTTTTCTGGAGAGCAATTTGGGATTACCCCCACAGGGCAACTAAAATGTGCATACCCTTTGACCCAGCAATACCACTACTGGGTCTATACCTGAATAGATGATTAAAAGGGGGGTAAAATCATCACTTGTCCAAAAATATTTATAGCAGCCCAGTTTGTGGGTGGCAAAAAATTGGAAATTAAGTGAATGTCCTCCAATTGGGGAATGGGTTAACAAACTGTGTTATATGTATGTCATGGAACACTATTGTTCTATTAGAAACCAGGAGGGATGGGAATTCAGGGATGCCTGGAAAGATTTGCATGAACTGATGCTGAGTGAGATGAGCAGAACCAGAAAAACATTGTACACCCTAACAGCAACATGGGGGTGATGATCAACATTGATGGGCTTGCTCATCCATTCAGTGCAACAAACAGGGACAATTTTGAGCTATCTGCAATGGATAATACCATCTGTATCCAGAGAAAGAATTATGGACTTTGAACAAAGACCAAAGACTATTACCCTCAAATTAGGAAAAAGTATTATATTATAATGTAATTTTACTATCTCATACTATATTTTTCTTCGTTAAGGATATGATTTCTCTATCATCACAATTCAACTGAAATCAATGTATAAAAATGGAACCAATGTAAAGACTAATAGAATGCCTTCTGTGGGGGTGGGGGAAGGGAAGCAAGAATGGAGGAAAAATTGTAAAACGAAAAAAATAAAATCTTTCTTTAAAAACAGTAATTGTTTAAGTCATGTTTCTTTTCGATCTACTCTATTCCATTAACTCACTTCTTTTTCTTAGCCATTACAGACTGTTTTTTTTTTTTGTCACTAGCTTTATAATAAAGTTTTAAATCTGGTTCAGCTAAGCCACTTTCCTTTACATTTTCTCCCCAATAATTCCCTTAATATTCTTGAATTATTGCTGTTCCAAATAATTTTGACACTATTCTTTCTAACTCTGAACAATAAGGTGGATTTTTTTTTTTGGATATTTGATCAGTGTGGCACTACATAAGTAATTTAATTTGGGTAATATTTTCATTTTTATTTCATTAGGTGAGAAAGTGACATTTTTTCCAATTATTTAGATCTCATATTATTCATGTGAAAGTATTTTATAATAGCATTTATACAGTATTTTTGTCTTGGGAGGTAGATTTCGAAGTATTTTCTATTGTCTTCACTTACTTTAAATAGAATTTCTCTTTCCATATCTTGCTCTTTGACTTTGTTGGTCATATATAGAAATACTGATGTTTTATGTAGGTTTATTTTGTATCCTACTACTTTGCTATAATTGTTAATTTTTTCAATTAGTTTTTTAAGTTGATTTTCCAAGGTTCTCTAACTATACCATCTGCTAAATGTGAAATTTTTTTCCCCATTGGCTAATCTAATTCCTTTAATTCATCTTTCTTATTTTAATGCTAAAGCTAAAATTTCTAAGATAATAGTGATGATAATGGGCATCCTTGTTTCACCCTGATCTTATTGGAAATACTGTTAGTTTATTCCCTTTACACATAATACTTGCTGATGGTTTTAGGTGGATATTACTTATCATTTTATAGAAAATTCCATTTATTCCTATGTTCTCTAGTGTATGTTATAGAAATGGGTGCAGTATTTTGTCAAATGCATTTTTCACAGGTCTTGAGGTAATCATATGATTTCAGTTGGTTTTTATTATTGACTTTAGAAAAGCAAGGAAACCCTTGTATGAACTGATAGTTTGTAAAATTAATAGAACTCAAAGAACATTGAACAGTTTAACAGCAAAACTGTAAGATTACTATTAGAATCCATATATCTCTTCTCAGCAATTCAGTAATCTAGGTGAATACTGAGAAACATATTATGAAAAATGTTAGTAAAACACTGTGCAATCTAACAGAGCATACTATGTTCCCTTTTTAAAACTTGTTAATTATTTTTGTTTCTGTCTCATAATTTTTTTCCTTTTATTTCTGTTCTTTCAAAACATAACTAAGATGGAAATATGTTAAATAGAATTTTATATATACAACTTTTACCAGATTGTTTGTTGCCATAGGGTAAAGGGAGGGTAGTAGAAAAATGCAGAATTCATCAATTTACAAATGAATGAATGAATGTTGAAATTATATTTACATATATATATATTTGGAAAAAATAATATAACAACAATTAAAAAATGAAAAAATTATTTAAGTAGGATTTATGTAACATATATTAAAGAACAATTCTTAGGTCAGTAAATAAAACAATTTATAAAAAATAACATATAATGAAAATAAAATCCTTATTAATGCTAGAAATGAAAAGGCACATAGTTATTACTGATAAGAGAATTTCACTGGATCACTTTCTCTAGATTAAAGAAGGCCACATATTCTAAAGTGTACTAAAGTATCTAAAAAAAGAATGGAACTGTGGAGCATAAAGCCAATATTTTTTTAAAAACTAGAAAAATTGACCATACATCCTCAAGAACCTTACTAACACAAAGAAAAGGGGGGGGGGGGATCACAAGAATTCCATTTGAACATGCAAAAGAAGCAAGAAATAAGAATAGAAAGGATAGAAAAGGAAGAAAAAACAGAAATAATAGTAAGAAAGGTAATGGAAAGCAAAAATAAAAAGCCATAATATAATCTTCCTTACAGTTACATACTCAATAAGACTAAAGGAATACTTTCCTCTAATGTCCAATATAAAATCTTTTTCCTCTATCACTATGTACCATGTCCCTGGTGGTTACTGTTCTTATTATACATTGCCCAACTCAGTTGGGAAAAGAGTACTGGGTGAACATAGATAAGAAAATATTATGAATATTAATTCTATTGTCTGTATATCTATCTATATTTCTTTCTATCTATCTATCAGAGGAAGAATGCAAAGTGAATGAGTCCCTATCTCAATATCTGAACCTAAAGCAACAGTATAGCATTTTCATATTAAATTATGTATGATGTGCATTTATTTTGGTGAAAGGCATTCTGGATGACAACTAGATAATTGAGAGTCATATCAATTGACATCTAATATGTACTGTGGTAAATTCAACTTGTTTTAATTTAAATAGACACTTTAATTGGATATAGATAAATTTTAAATGGAACATGCAAAGATCCTGAGAAGAGTTACTGTCAATGTAAAAGGAAGGTGGTACATAGCAGGAAGGTGATTATTATTACCCAAGATAGGTATCATGAAATCTGATGACATAAGAAATAATTCTGAAAGAATTTTTAACAGATTTCACTGGTTTGGCTCTATTACTTTTCTCCATAACCTACTAAAACACTTCCTTACTGTATTCTATGAAACAAGGCAATCAGCACAGCTGACTGAACATTAAGCATCCAAAATTTGCATTAGACTTGCAGCCTTCTGAGATGTGTCTAATATGCACATGGCTAATTAAGTCAGCAAGCCACACCTGGGCTTACTGTCCATGGCCATGAGAACATTTTCAAAAGATAATTTGAAAGGTAATTCATTAAACTTTGTCCCTCTCTCCAAGTCAACAACAACAAAAATATTCAAAGGAAAACAGATTTTAATGACTAATTCGGCTTCTAAGGAGAACATCTGCCATGGAGCTAAATTTGGTTTGCTTTCATTTTTTATTTTGCAAAATCAGATACACTCCAATCTGTCAAATGCAAAGGAGCATTTAGGGGCACAGAAGAATGATGGCATTCACAGAGAAGAAATGGGTTGAAAAAAATCAGAATCCTTAGAATGTAGGTAGATATACATATGCTACCTAAGTATACTTAAACACGTGTATAGATATGTGTAGTAAACAGAAGGAAATTGAAATTAAAATATGGATTTTGCTGTTCTGTAGAACAATTTTAAGACTACTGGAATCAAATAATCTTTCATGTGTTTGTGTGTGTGTGTGTGTGTGTGAGAATAAGTATTATAAAGTCACAATATTCAAGCACTGAATAGATCCTCAACCACCATAAAGTCCAACTACAGAGAAATCCACAATATAATATACTCAATAAATAATCACCAAATCTTTGCTACAAAACATCCAAGGAGGGTTTATACACTTTCTCTCAAGGTAGCCTATTCAGGTTTGGGAGTGCTCTAATTCTAAGAAAGATGCCACTTTACAACTTCTACCCAATTCTTCTGGTTCTCCTGCCAGTCTTTCTATGATAGGCCTTCAAATACCTATAGACAGTAATTATTTCTCCTTCTTCCTCTCTTGAGTAGGTAAAATTTGCCCAGTTTCTTCAGCTGATCCTCATATGTCATGAACTCAATGTCTTTTTGCCCTCTTTACTGCTCTCCTCTTGACATTCCAGTTTATCAAATTATAAGTTGGACTAGGTCTCCCTGAAATGAAATGAAACAGTAAGAGAAACACAGAATTTCAGAGATTCTCTCTGAGCTCAGAAGCCATATAAGCCAAAAATAAAATTGGGTGAAGTGTAAAATGAGGTGACCTTGCATTGGGTTCTCAAAATAGTTCATCTATCTGAGTTATATTGTTTGCATCTTATAATTATCAGATTCTTGTCAGTGTTTACTCCTGATACTATCTCATCTACTGGTCTGCTGTGGTTTTCTTTAGTTCTTTAACTATTGTAACTGACCTGCATACCTCCAACCAGAAAGTACCTTATTTCCCATCAATTCTGTCTCTTAGCTTAGCTTTGCTCTTACCTGAAATTCAATTCTATTGCAAATAATACTTTTCACATGTTTACCCAGGTTATCAATTCACTAATCTCAGCCCATTAGTTTCTTTATATAGGTCAACACATACATCTTCATTAATCTTACATAATTTGGTGGATAAAGCACCAGCCTTGGAGTCAAGAGTACCTGGGTTCAAATCTGGTCTCAGACACTTAATAATTACCTAGCTGTGCGGCCTTGGGCAAGTCACTTAACCCCATTTGCCTTGTAAAAACCTAAAAAAAAAAAAATCTTACATAATTTGGCTCCTTTAATTTGTGGTCTCTGTATCTCTGAAGTCTCCCAAGAAAGATTTGGAATAGAGAGAAGAGTAGGTAATGGAAATTTCTTTTTCCTGTATTGCTCAATTGAATCTCTCCTGCCAGCCCCTTACAGGATTCAGTCAACTTTGATTTTATTTCCTGCCCTTAACTGACTCAAAATGGTACATCTCCTATTTTCATTTATACCCTCTGTCCTGCTGGGATTTGAAGTTCGGAAAGTCATGTTCACTTTCTTTCACATTCTTTATCAATGCCCTGTTCTCCTCTTGGGGTAAACAATCTTATTAGATCTCCAAAAGAAAGGAAGAGTGGGGCAGCTCTAGCTACTGATAGGACAGGTAATTTAATAGATTCCTCTACTTTAATTAATGTTAACTTAAACTTATTTTTTATTAAATATAAGACTGACTTGGCATTTGAATCTGCCTTTCTGATATATATACTCTCATCCCATTCATTTTGAATTTAATCAGCAAACTCTTCTTTCTATGATCTTTCATTAATAAACTATGTTACATAGTATATGTGCCTAAGAAACACTATTCTCATTGTATCCTCAGGCTAACCAAATCTCCAACTATTTCAGTGATCAAATAATAGTTGCAAGAACTGACATGTTTTCCTAATTTCTTCTGACATAAGGCATCAAATAATAGCAAGGGTAGAGAACAGGCTGAGTAACACCCGAGGTCATATCTACTGGCTAGCACCAGCTGTAAATTGAAGGCCTCTGTGAGATTTGTTACTATCTGCTTCCCAGGGATAGCTACTTCAACCAAAGAATTCTATTGAATCCTTTCAATATGTTCTTTGAACTAGTGACCTCTGAATCTAGAAGACAACATGATTCCATTGCAGCAAATGTTACTCTTGGAGCTACCACATTGGGTACACACATTAAACTCATCGTTGGCTTATGTCCTGGTGATTGCTAAGTTGTTTTTCTGCTACTGGTATTGACTTGCCAAATGGAACACTGGCA
The DNA here is from genome assembly GCF_037893015.1 of Macrotis lagotis. Lineage (NCBI taxonomy): Eukaryota > Metazoa > Chordata > Mammalia > Peramelemorphia > Peramelidae > Macrotis > Macrotis lagotis. The sequence goes on along the minus strand of NC_133660.1, from coordinate 148,438,931 downwards.
TCCAGTACACCAGAATCCCTACAGAAGCATATGTAATCATGTTCCAAAATGTGTCTCAGAAATTAGTGAAGCAGCACCAGAGTCAAGGCACAAATCTCCAGAAGGCTAAAAGGGTAGAAATTTCTTTTAAAAGCAAGCAAAACACAAACACAAACACAGACACACATACACACACACAGACGAGAGATAGAGAGAGAGAGAGAGAGAGAGAGAGAGAGAGAGAGACAGAGACAGAGACAGAGACAGAGAGAGAGAGAGAAGGGTGGAACATAGAAGAAATGTAACATGGGCTATTCCCTCAAAAGGTAATTTATCATTTTAACAAAAAAAATATTACAAAAGAAAATAAGAATTAAAACTTGCTCAAGTGGCATTTCTCTTCATTTTCCATGACTTTATTTAAAGCATTATAATGTACTTTCCCTAGGCTAAGTGCCAAGGTAAAGTTAATGAGAACTGCAGTTAACTGCACAACCTAAAGAAATTAATATGAATAATAATGATATTAGTTTCTACTTTTTCTTTTTTCTTAAGGAATGATAGATGCTGTACTACAATGCTTGAGTTGAGGACTTGTACTGTAGAAGGTGGTCTTATCCCAACATAGTATGATAGCAATAATCAGTCTGATCCTCTTGCTACACATACCTACAGAGCAATTTGTGTGTGTGTGTGTGTGTGTGTGTGTGTGCACATTAAAGTGACCTGGGCTGGATCATCTGTCAAAAATTGCAGAAATCTCATTGTACAAAGATCTCATATTCTCTAATGATTAAAAGCAAATGCAACATTGGAAAAGATAGATAATATTTTTGATTATCAGGAACTATCTAAATGCATTTCCATTTTTCAAAATAATGAATAACTGTATCTATATATGAATATTATAAGGATACATATACACATATGCATATATGTATATGTATGCATATGTGTATATACAAATATATGTAGATGTTTGAGTGAAAATTATGATGTTTGTCCTTTGTTTTTAAAGAAGAGGTGATGCCATGACAAGTACATGAATTACACTTGAGTGAGAAGGAGCTGTGAAAAGTCACCAACCTCAGGGCCTAGATATGAATCAGTATAACAGGAGATAGCCCTGGATTTGCAGCAATCTTTGTTAGTGATTTGCCCAAGGTTACAGTAAGTGTCTGAGGGTGGATTCAAATTCTGGTCCTCCTGACTCCAAGGTCAGTACTCTATCCATTGCACCATAATTTGGGAGTAACATAAGGATGTTCCTCCTTTTGTAGTTCGGTTTTTGCAAGACAGTGGGTTAAATAGCTTGCCCAGGGTCACACAACTGGGAAATTAAGTGTCTGAGGTCAAATTTGAACTCAGGGCCTCATGACTCCAGGGCTGATGCTCTCTTCACTGTCTAACCTAACTGTCCCTGGATATCCCCTTTTACCTGCTATTTTTTGACAAAGTTTTGTGATGTTTGGGACACATATGTGTGTAAATAAATATAGGTGGCATGTATAAGTATATATGCACACATGCACACATATTATAACACATATAGTATGCCACAACACAGTATTACTTCACACAGTATTATATATGGATGTGTGGATTTGTGCATATATGTATTATTTGCATGTGTTTTGTATATGTATATACACACATACATACATATACATATATATAGTATTATATTGCATTATATTGAATTGTACTTTATCATAGCATATAGCATATAGCATAATATTCTATCATCATATCATGCCATTATATAATGGTACACCATATAATGTCATGACACATCATAACATATATCACATCTTGTCTTAGGGTCTTAGTATAGGTAATTTACCCACCAGAAAATCCCTTTCTTAATAAAGTAGCCAAGTTTTTTTAAACAGTATATAATGACAATAACATAATATTATGTAATATAAATAATAAAATATGATATAATAGATTAAAATTATTCTTATTTTTATTATCTCCAGCTTCTGTTACTGTGTATGAAATTTAAGAAATACCTGTAGTTTTAATATATGACTTGAATTTGTAAAAGGTAACTTTACTTATGCCAAAGTTATATATTAATTTTAAAAAGAATTTTAATACATTGTCATTGAGCAGCTTTCTTAAGATATTTTATATGAGTTTCAATTCTATTTTCCATTCAATCTGGTCTACACAGAAATCTTCTATTTCAGAAGCTTATGGTTTAGTGTATAGAATTCTAGGCTGGAACTTAGAAGACCTGAGTTTGAAGGTGGAATCAGATACTCATTAACTATTTGATCTTGGACAAGTCCCTTAATATATGTTTCCTCAGTTTCTTGTTGTCTTCTAATACCTAGTCCATTGTTTCAAAGGTCACAGATTTTTCTGATATACTGAAGAGTAAAGATTCCCTTTGCATTTGTGGAAATCTTGCAATAGGGGTGGCTAGGTGGTGCAGTGGACAGAGTGCCAGCCCTAGAGTCAGGAGTACCTGATTTCAAATCTGGCCTCAGACACTTAATAATTACCTAGCTGTGTGGCCTTGGGCAAGCCACTTAACCCCATTTGCCTTGCAAAAAAAAAAAACTAACAAAAAAAATAAATCTTACAATAACTGATATGGGTTTGGGAGGAGTCATCCCTTCTGGCATATCCTCTGGTATAGGTGTCTGATATACAGCCTGATCCTAAGTTGAAGGCCACTCTCTTACTTCAATGGACATACCAGAAGTAGTCTTTTACATCCTGCCTTCTGCTAATGGAATGGATAAAGACTACAATCCCAAGATTTATTTTTACAAGTTTGGATCTTTAGTCAGACTTCGAAGTACACTTGCATAATTAGCAAGTTTAGAGAAATGTTAATAAATGTGTCATGTTAACTTCTGCTTTGCCTTTTTTTTAAAGGCCAAATCCTGGAATCCTTTTGAGGACAAATTCTAATGGTTAACACATATTTAATTTAATTATTGTTTGGGAGGACAAACTCATGGAAGTTTTCTCATAGTGATGTCAGAGTATTTTTCCTTGAGTCTCAACTTTGAAAAGAGGTTCCTGCCTCCCCCCAAGTAATTTACTTTTGATAATTATTATGTCTAATTGTAATTAATGAGATTTTAAGACACTTAAAATTCTTTTTGGAAATTCATTCTAAGTTTTGCTGTGCCTTTGGATCATCCTTCACTGAAGAGAAACAGAGTCAAGCAGCTTAATGTCTCAGAAAAAGCAATCTTACTGTTTGATCTGAAATTGCTGTCATACCACAGCCTAAGCTAAGATTCATTTCCTAAAGTATCTAATTATTTCAAAATGAGATGAGTATAATTAGGCAAAGGTAAAATCAGCTTGTGAAACAAAATAGGCAAACCTGTTAAATTAGTAGGCTAAGATTAAAAATTTCTTTGGTTATTTTGTTTTTGTTCTAAGAAATAGGATTTCAGTACAGAAATGTTAATTTTGTGAAGAGAAGTAATTTATGAGCTATCTTGTGTCACCCTAATTGAAAATCTGATTTCTTGTTTGTTTAATCTTGAATTATAACATGTATAGAGATGTATGCAAAATGCTTAATTGTCCATTAAAGATGTTCTCATGGTTTAAAGGAATTCAAAGAACATTAATCTATTTTTATGCCCATTTGAGCATGGTTAAATAATTGAACACAGTTTTACTAGCCAATATTTCATGAAATAACTATATGCCACTTGAAATTATTTTATTTATATACTCTGTCTTTGTTGTTTATTTTAAGTGTCTTAAAACAAAATCATTTGTTCAATATTGACAACTTATTGTTTTTCTGTGCCATTTGAGAACTTTTGGGAGTGGTAACTTATTTTGTTCTGAGTCTGACTACAGGTCTAATCATCAAGAAATGTTGATTGATGGGACATTGATATATGATGCCAGTAGTTTCATGGGGTTCTACATGTAAGTGGATTCTCATGGGAAAGACTGGGAGAAGGATAGTCAGGAAGAGCTGAAGTAAGGTTCTCCTGACTAAATTTCCCTGAGATGGCACTTACCACATCCCATCTGACTAACATGAAACCTGGTTCAAGGCCATTGGTCATCTACATTACTTTTGTCTGGAATTAATATCAAAATAAGGGTACATCTTCCCTTATGTCCCTTATGTTACAAGTCAATACAAATGGACATCTGAAGTACTATAGAAAGATCAGGTATGAGATTGGTAACATTTGACTGGAAATTAAATATTCTCATGTTAGTTAAAATTCTTTATCAATGCTATGGAGATGGTTAGGCAAATGCAAAGTTTTATGAAACCAGGATACAATTCTGGTATTTTGACAATATCATAATTATCTCTGTCTTATTTTAAGGAAAGAAATATTAGCAAATTTAGTGGATGGCCTGTGGTGTGTCTCAAAAATGTCTTAAAATGAGAGCCATTTCTTTTAGGGGTTTAATTCATTTAAATATGGCCAAAAGCTGAAAATATTTTACTATAATAATTTAATTTTCACTGTTTGAAATTGATTATTATAGGCATATATATACATATATATGTATATATATATATATATATATATATATATATATGTGTATATATATATATATATATACCATTCCTAAATCTTTGTTACAACTGGAGTTGATCTGGTAACTTTTAAATGAATTCACTTTTGCATTAGAGTTCATATTCTCATGTTATTAATTTCTTAGTGGAATCTCACCCTCCAAATGGGAGAATGAATAACTCCAAGTATAAAAATTGAATTATAATTTTCTATTTATTACTGAGGTTTCTATGTATAACAGTATAAAAATTGATCATGTTAAAATTGCAATTTCCTGGTTTAAAAGTTTCAAAATTTCATTTTCCTATAATAGTAATATAATGTTTGACGTAGTTATTAGAAAAGTAAAATTTGTGTTAAAATTATCTTTTAGTAAAGAAAAACATTTCTCCAAGTGATCTGAACTGAGAAAAACCTGTTCTGAGATCATACTTGAACCATAAAATGTTTCCAAACATTTCCAGAGAAACAGATCTGATTTAGCTTCACTGTTTCCCTCCTTTTAGTGCCTCTAATTTGTAAGGTTCACTTATTGATTTTGTCAAAACACCATCCCTTTTTCCTTTAACAATAGACCCTACATTCTTTGCCTATATTTATGGAAACTATAGGTTTGGTAGAGTTTAGCTTCAAGGTATACCATTTTCCTCCATTATGCTCCTCATATCCCACTGCCCCACCTGCCTTCATTGGTCTTCAGGTGACCTCATGACTTTGATAAAAATGGGAGAACTATTGGCCTCTAATAACTAATCTCAATTTATTAAAAATCACTATATCAAATTCTATTTCTTTGCCCTAGATCCAACCAGCTGTGCAGTTTTGTCCAATTTACCTTGATAATATGTCTTGTCTCTTTGTATGATGACTTTTTGAACTTGGGCTCTCATTACTTCTTTCTGAGACTGTTATCTCAGTTATTTAACTGAATTATTTTTTCTCTTCTTTCCAATATTTTTTCCAGACAGTTGCCAAAATAATCACTTTTTAGTGGGTTTTTTTTTTTTTTGGTGAAAGGCTATGGGATTAAGTGACTTGTCCAAGGTGATTATTAAGTGTCTGAGGCCAAACTTGAACTCAGGTCCTCCTGACTCCAGGATCAGGGCTCTATCTACTGGATCACCTAACTGCCCCAATAATCACTTTGAAATGAAATTATGAAAAATTTAAGATGTGATGACCTACAGTGCCCTCAAGAGTGTGATGATTGCATATGATTTTCACTTCTTGGCAGAGAATGAAGGATTAGAAATTCAAATTATATATCTTTTTTCTTTATATATACCCACTATGTGTGTGTGTGTGTGTGTGTGTGTGTGTGTGTGTGTATGTTTAGTGGGTAGATTTGTTTTGTTTGCATTTAGTAAGTTACTATTTGTACCAGGTATTAGAGTTACATGGAGTTTTCCCTAATTTCTCAGGCTAATAGGTTCTGATATTTTTATGAGGTCAACTCCACTTAATTAATCAATCAACCAGATGTTAGAAATAGGAATAAGAAATCTATATTTCATCAATCAATCAAAAAAAGTTTGGGCTAGGTTTGCAAAGTCCTTAATTCATTTAGAATACCTTGGAAATGATAAAATAAAAATACAGTGACATTTCACAGAAAGTGTAATTTGATTATTTGGGGAGACTTGCTCATAAGTCCTATAGATTTTATGTAAAATAGCCAGTCAGTTTGTGAACCAAGCATTTAAGTATCTGGTAACAGATATGACAGAGTCATTCTAGCCAGGTTCATGAGAAGATATCGTGGAAGACAATCCAAACAGAATAAAGAAAAGCTCTTCAGAGCTCTACAACCTTAAAGTTACATCATACCTAAGGGAGACTGCGTCATTAATATGTCTTGAAAGAAAGAAAAGAAATTATCTCAGCCTTCAACTATCAGTAAGCTTTATGTCACATTATTATACACTTTAAGCACATTATCTCCTAGACTTTGTACTGATGGAAGAGTATGTCACAGACTTTTGTGAATTAGTTTTGTACCAATCATTCTTACTGTACCACCTTGGGAAAATATGATTTTCAAAAGGCTAAATGAAGTCTGGATAGCAAATTAATACCAACTAATAATCATTAGGAGAGTATATTACTTAGACCTATATCATTAGGAAGATAATGTATTATCCCTCAGACCTACTCCCTAGAACCTGTAGAAGGAAACCTAGTTTGGGGAGCCTTTTAACCTGGGAATGGCAGTTAGAAGGATAAGTGTGAAGCATGTGTAATGTTAAAACAAATAGAAAGGAAGGAAGGAAGGAAGGAAGGAAGGAAGGAAGGAAGGAAGGAAGGAAGGAAGGAAGGAAGGAAGGAAAGAGGGGGAGGGGAGGGAGGGAGGAAGGAAAGAAAAAAAATATTTATTTGCACTTGTTATGTAATAGGTCCTATGTCATACACTGAAAAAACACATGCAAAAGGGAGGCACCACTTTTCTTCAAGGAGGTTACATTATAATTGCCAAGTGAACATATATGGGTATACTTGGTAGAGAAGAGTTTATGTATATGATCAGTGGAATAATCATGTAATAAACTGTACAATAAAGTATGACTTCTTTTCTATGAACAATAGTATTATTGATTTGATCAATATGCTCAGAGAAAAGAGGCAGAAAGTGGAATGGGTATAAACAGTATGAACTCTATTCCAGGAAAGAAGTTGATATGCATGACCTATTGGTCTATCTAGTCTAGAGTTTAGAGACATAGAATTCTGGTATATTTTCTACTTTGTCACTCACTAATCAAAATAACTAGCTGCTAAATGGATTATTTTGTAAAGGATTTGACATTCCTTTGTAAGGAGGTGTGCTGTGGCATTTGGAGTAAAGAAGTTCAGAAACCAGAAACAGCAGAAATATGTCACAAACTTCAGGTATCAAACACTCTTATACAACAAAAAATATGCTAAGAAAATTGTAATAGAACCAGTTAAGACTTTCTCTTCAGAATACTATAGGGCCTAAAATTAATATCAAGTCTGTAGCCAGGAAGTAGAGTGAATGAATAAGTGAATTAAAACAGAATTTACCATAATGAGATATTATGGTGGCAGAAATACTTAAGAAATCAATGCAATGGAAGATAATGATTCCAAAACATCTAAAATCAATGCTACAGAGAAAAGTTTTATCCTGACCCAAAACTCCAATGGAATTTCTCCATTAGGTGAAGCAAGTGTTTCCTTCTTTTAAAGAGATAAAAAATATTGATATTAGTGAAATGATAATTCTTGAATGAAAAATAGTAGAGGAATGAGAGCTATGGAAGCAAATGGAATAACTGGAAATGGAAATAACAGTTTGGTCCAAGAAATACAAAACCTTGACCAAACAACAAACATCCTGAAAATTCCAGTGGACCAAAGACAAGCTAATGCCCCTATGAAGCAACAAGAATTATTAAAACAAAATCAAAAGGCTGAAAAAATAGAAGAAAATATAGCAAGTTTATTTGACCATATCATTGAGCTATCTTACTATTGTAACAAAAAATAGATATCATATTTCAAGAAACCTACAAAGAAAACCATCTAGATCTTCAAGAACCAAAGTATAAATTGGAAATCCAAAGTCTGTTGGTTTCTTCTATAAAGAAATTCTAAGTAAAACAGGAATACTCTACTATAGCCAAAAGAATACTATATAGCCAAAATCCAGACCTTTAGGGCAAAGAAAAACTACTGCTAATAGAAAGATTACATTCAAGTATAATTTAACAGATATTACTATGAAGTAGAAAATATTACTATGAAGTAGAAAATTTTGAATGATATTTCAGAGGAGGAAAACAATGAATACCCAGCTAAAAATAACTTACTTAGCAAAATTGAGTCTAATGCTACAGAAGTGGGTAGGGCTGCAGCAGAGGAAATGGATTTTTTTTTTTTTTGCAAAGCAAAAGTTAAGTGGCTTGCTCAAGGCCACACAGCTAGGTAATTATTATGTGTCTGAGGCCAGATTTGAACCCAGGTACTCCTGACTCCATGACGGGTACTCTATCCACTATGCTACCTAGCCGCCCCGGGAAATGGATCTTTAATGAAGATATTACAAGAATGCTTGATCTTTTGAAAAAGGAGAAAGAGACTGCTCTAGAAAAGAACAAACATTTTAGTTCAAATACATGAATGAAGAACAACATAAAAAATTAAAGATCTATAAGCAATGTTAAACAATAAAACACAAGATAAACTGTTTAAATGTAAATATGAGCAAATCATATATGTGCCCTCTGATCTTTATGAACATCTGAATGCATAGAGGGAATTCAATTTAAAGGCCTGAGACTGGTTCTTTTATTTCTTAATGGCCTTAAGAAAAGAATGTAAGAAACTTATGGGGAAGGGGAATATACTGGTAGAGGGGAGGGGAAGGAAATGCATATTAGGGGAAATTTTCTCACATAAGTGTGCACAAGAAAATAGCTAACCATATAAACAAAGAAAGGGGGTGAGGGATTGACTGATACTTGAACCTATCATCTAAATTGGTTAAAAGAAAGGAAGAATATTTGTGGGTGGAAAAATACACACACACACACACACACAATTTGGTGCCTAAAAACACTAAATTGAACAAGGAGATGGGAAGGGAAAGGGAAATAAGACAATTAGAGGTATAGTAGATCAAAAGTGAAATTATACCTAAGCAAAAATAAATAAATAACATATATGAAAATATCTACAGCTATTTTGAGGGGGGAAAGAATGGAAATCTAACAGGAAAAGATAAATTATGATATACAAATGGCATAGGCTATTGTTGTGATGAAAGAAATTTTAGTATAATGACCCACCAGGAACCCAGATGGTTTGCAACAAATGAAACATACTACCTATCGTTTAATACAGAAATGAAGAAATCAGAAACCTGAATGAGAACAAAAATTAGGACACAGCTATTTTGGAAAATTGTTTTGATTGTCTAGATATGTTTTAGACTTGTTTGTAATAGGTTTAGTATTTCTTTTGTTCTAGGTTGTGGTCGGTTTGGGACATTGATGCATTGCTGGTGGAGTTGTAAACAGATCCAATTGCTCTGGAGAGCAATATGGAATTATACCCAAAGAGTAATAAAACTGTTCATATTCTTTGTCCCAGGAATTCTAATTCTAGAATTAGGAGGGGGAAGGCTGAGGTAGAAAGACAAGAAGACATAATAGAGATACACACACACACAGACATATATAACCCATATATATATACATGCATATGTATATATGCATTATAGATATATAGATATATGTGTGTATATGTATATATGTATATACAGTGAGAGAGAGAGAGAGAGAGAGAGAGAGAGAGAGAGAGAGAGAGAGAGTGAGAATTATTTTGACTTCCTACTCTATTTCAATTGTTCTGAATATATTTCTTGGATCACATAGGATAGATACCTGCATTGACACTCAAACTTAAATGCAGTCTTGCTAATTTTTTACTAATTTATGAGGCTCACCTATACAAAAGAAATTGACAAAGATATTTCCATCTTGGTTTACTCAAATTCCAGACCCAAACCCCAGCAGACATGAGATGATTTGATGTCTTAGAAAGTTCCTCAACTTATATTTTGAAACTCTAAACCACCTCAAATCCAACATGAATCAGAAAAACATCTTTAAACGACTTATTCAGCAGTTGGCCCTTTTTTCACCCAGTCTGTAAACCCCACTGCTGATAAAGTCAATTTCTACCCTTCAAGAGAATAGTCTACCAACCAATAATATTTTGTATTTTGACATGCCTCTTTTACATGTTTAGGCATCAAACTCTAGAAATACAATCCCAGAAGAATGGCACATCTCATATCTTGAGGAGGGTCTGAGATCCACGTCTTTAGAAGGAATCATGGTCCCTTTTAAAAAATGCCATGGACTCATAGTTCTGACTCAGTTTCTCAGTTTAAAGATGGGACAATTTTAATCCTCACATTAAACACACACACATGAATCCATGTATGTGCTTACATGTATATAAACATATAAATATATTCATACACATAAACATACAATGCATGTAGCCCTAACTGATAAATCATCAAAAATATGAATAGGCAGTTTTCAAATGAAGAAATTAAATCTATATAGAATCATATGAAAAAATGCTCCAAATCATTATTGATTAGAGAAATGCAAATTAAAATATCAATGAGGCATCATCTCACACATATTAGATTAGCCCAGATGAGAAAAAGGGAATATGATCACTGTTAGAGACCTTGTGGGAGGATTAGGATATTGATGCATTGCTGGTGGAGTTGTGAACAGAGAGCAATATGCCCAAAGAGAATTATGCCCAAAGAGCAATAAAACTGTTCATATCCTTTGACACCAGAATTCTAATTCTAGGAATATATCTAGAAGAAATTGTAAAAAATGGGAAGAGTCCTACATGTTCCAAAATCTTCATAGCAACTTTTCTGTAGTGGTAAAGAATTGAAAATTGAGGGGATACCCATCAATTGAGGAACAGCTAAACAAGTTATGGTACATGAATACTATGGAATATTATTGTTCTATAAGAAAGCATAAAAGGTCAGACTCTAGAAAAACATGGAATGACTTATTGGATCTGATGCTGAGAGAATAGAGTAGAGCGAAAAGAACAATAAATATATCAACAGCATTATGAGATGAACAACCTTGTTGGAAGCAACTCCTCTACACAGTCCAGAGAGCCATAACAACTGTATTAGACTGGTAATGGTCTATATTGTCCCCAAACACAGAAAGAAAACCAAACCAAACCAAAACACAGAGGGGAAAAAAACCCTTCTGAATCTGATGAACACGTTATAAAAATTATCTCTTATGTATCTCTTTTCCTTAATCCTAATTCCTCATGCCAAAAATTACTAATTTGTAATTATGTTTAACAAAATATGCATGGAAAATGCTAACCTGATTGCTCCCTACTGAGGAGAGAGGGGTGGGAAGGAAGGGTGGAGGAAAATTTTGTAATCTGAGAACATGATTATACAAATGAATTAAGATAAAAACATGTGTGACACATATCTGCACATGTACATAGATGGATACACGTGTGTATGTATGCATGCACATATGTATGTGTGTATTCATACATGCACACATATATAAATTTGAAACCTGAACAACACAATGACCTAGCAGAATTCCTTATAGCTCATAATGAAATATGCTGTTCACTTCTTGATAGAGAGGTAATAGACACAGAGGAAAGATTCATACAAACACACACACATTTGACATATTTAATAAGAAATTTTGTTTTGTTGACGATATACATTTTTGACAATGGTTTAGGGGTTTTTATTTGCTTCTTACTTTCTCGTGGTTAAGGGAAAGAAACAGGGATAGGGTTAAGACCACTCTGAGAATAAAATGCAGTCAAAGAAAAAAGATGAGATTATTTCATTCCTTTGGGTAGGAAAAAAATTATGAATGCCTCACAAAGTAATGCAACTTGTTCTGAAGAAATGTTAAGCTACCTTCTCATGTTGTCAGGTCATAATCCCTATGAAATGGTCTTCCCTACATATACAACAGGTATGAACCTAGAGCATATGAAAAGAATATGAAATTTTCTAGTCATTTTTTTTTTGCCTTGGACTCCATCACTCAGTTCTATTATGTGCAACAGAGCATAGGAAAGACTATGGTTCAAGTTATATTCAAAGATATAGGTCAATTAACATGAATGTTTATCCTTGTTACTGGTCAAAAACACTCTTTTAGTTCAATTTATAGGACTCATTTCCAAGACACATATAAAAAAGTCTATTCCCTTGGAATTTTCAACTGTTTTGCCATTTTGAGAATATGATATATGTAGGAAGAAAGGTGTATCTGAAATGAGTTTCTGTACCTTTCAAAATTTCTAACATAGGTTTGGTACAATACACATTTTCATTTTTCATAATCTGGAATGTGGAAATACCCTCCCAGGAAAACAGTGTCAACTTTAACAGTATGTCTGGTATTAAAAAATATATTTTTTATTTTTTTCTAGAAATCCATCCATCAAGAAAATGAAAGGAGATTTTGATGGATATATATTACAGTGTGTTAATGGATTTTGTCAGCATAGAAGTACTCATAATATAAGCCTTTGTATGATAGGGACATAATGAGGTTTCTTTTTTTGTTAAATAAAAATAAACAAAAGAATATTTGATTTCTTTCTTAGCACATTATTGATTCCATATTTTTAAAAATCAAAATGAAATTCCTGAGAGTCACTGTTATTAGGAAAGGAAACTAGTTCTTTTAAAAATCATCCAGTCTTTCATAACGTAGTTTTGAAAATCTGTCTTGAGATTAGGAGCACATGTGTACTTCGCTCTGTCATATACTGGTTATGTGACCCCAGGGCAGGCCACTTAACCTCTCATTCCTATAGCCATCACTCTGAGCTAAGGAGTTTGCAGAGACAGTGACAATCTGAATTGGTAAAAGGAATTTCCTCACTCAGGAGTTCTCTAATCTTATGAAATCACAGAACCAATTCTTATCCCTTTCCTAAAACTGACAACTGTTAGCTGTCTGACTATCTCAATTCAATTAAGCAGAGCTCAAGATAAATCTCTAAGACTAGGAGATACTGATCTACAGCAGGAGTTTTAAGAAAAAAAGAATTCTCTATACCAATGAAATCAAAGAGGAAGGAAAGAAGGAAGGAAGGAAGGAAGGAAGGAAGGAAGGAAGGAAGGCCGGCAGGCAGGCAGGAAGGAAGGAAGGAAAGGAAAGGAAAGGAAAAGATAATTGAGGGAAAATAATAAAAATATCTAATGTAAAAAAATTCTTTTTGGTAATATATTTATGACAAACCTGTCAACTCAATGTATATGCATTAAAATTTTATTCCAAATGAAATAATTTTATGAACTCTACCTTCCCCTCTACTTTCTCATGTATCCCTATAGAAGTTATTATACCATAGACATCATGTGATTTTCTTCATGACTAATTTAAATTAAAAAATTAGAGTGAAAATGTTATTTCCAAATAATATAGAATATGTAAAGTGTGAAGTAAATAGAAATAATACTCCTCTTTAAAGACTGTATGCTCTATGTCACCTTTTTTATCTCGACCAGTCCATTTACTGTTGATGAAACTATTGGAAAAATTTTCTAGAATTGAAGAAGTTTTTGACTTAAGGAAGAGCAAAATCAAATTAGGTTAAAGTTACATTTATTGATAGTTCATTAAGTCAGGAAACCTATTGGAGAATTCTGGGTGGAAGACCCAACTTTTCACTTGATGAGCATTTACTCTTTATCTTGTCATCCAACCAAAGGACTGTCACAAAAGATGGGGTAAGGACAAGTTGCAGAAGAGGGCAAGAGAAGTCCAGGAAGAAGTAGGGAAGGACGTGGTCCAATAACTATTTATGAAACTAAAAGGCATGCCTGTTGATTTCTGTCATTCCTTTTAAAATGCTAACTGGCTTAATTAAATGGGAGTGTTTGAATAGACCTGCTTACTTTTCTCTATACACTACTTTGATCAAAAGAAGATTGATATGAAATAAGGGAATTTCTAAAGATCTTGCAGAAATATGTTTAAAACTCATTGATCTTTGATAACACCAAACCATTAAAGATCAAAGGTTATGATGCCTTCCTTTATTGTGGACAACTCAAAATAAACAATTCCTATTTTGAACTTGGCTGGCTCTTTAAAAATATATCTTTTAATACTCTTTAATATTCTATTATTTGTATTCATAATTCTTCTGTACTAGAAGGCAAGCTCTATATGGGAAGGGAATGTACTTAAATCTGTCTTGTATCTTTTTCAGCATCTTAGAACTATTCCTTGTCCTTACTTGATGAATAAATCTTGGTTAAATGAAAATATAAGGAGGTGAGTCCTACTTGTCTTTACAAATCTGATGGAGGATAAAGATCACAATAATTGTATCACCTTGGACTTATTTATGCATTAGTTTCTTCATCTCTAAAATGAGGAAATTAAACTAAATAACTTCTAAGATTCCTTTCAATTCTAAAGCTAAGATTTTTGGTCCCATTCTTCAAACTTTAACTTAAAACCAGGGAATGGGAAGTCTGTGATTTGTAATGTTCAAATAGATAAGTGCTAACTTGACAAGATCTGATTTGGATTTGAAATGATTTTTTGACTGTGAACTCAACACTGAGGTAAACATTTAGGTGAATATGCCCCAAATGAGACATTCATTAACTAAGGCATTTGTTTTCCACCATTGCTATGGCAAGAAAATGACTCTCAAAATGAGGATGCCATTACTGGGGTGTGAATTTTCATTTCAGGTATAGTCTTTTCATGCTTCATTTAGTTCCCTTGTTTGGATCAGAAAATAGCAGTGGGAGTCATTCTGAGATTATGAGAAAATGTCACTGTGTCATGAAATAAAACCAAGCACCCGAGGTAATTTTAATGCTTAAAGTAATATGTTAGCCATGCTGTGGATTTGAAAGCATGACATAAATTGAGAGTATTATAATCTCCAGTTCCCAAATTGTAATCTCTGAAATTTGACTTTACAGTAATATAAGAAAAATTTTACAATAAATTGAGGTTCATCTGAAATGATATGTCCCTTGGTAATTTTTCCTGATTGTCCCAACTTGTAATGTCTATTTCTCATCTGAGTTTGAAATATTTTTTGGAGGGAGGAATACTAATCTTTTGAACCTTTGACTTCCCACTATCACTCAACAAACTTCTTTGAAGTAAAATGATTACTGCTACATCCTTCTAATCTTTTTTTATTTTTTGCAGTAAAAAGGCAGATGAAATTCAAACTTATAGAGACAATAACAAACCAAATTGTTTTTATGATGCCCTGAAAGTAATGGACTAAGACCATAAAGTGCTGATGGATCTACATTGATTAAAAATAAGGAAATGATCCTAGAGAAATGGGTTGAAGACTTCCATAGTGTTCTTAACAAACCACCATCAATCAATGCAGAAACCACTGTCCATTGACTTCAGGTTGAAGTCACTCAGTCCTAACTTAACTTCCAACTGAAGAGGAGGTTTTAATGACATTAGGCTCCTTTCAAATAGCAAAGCACGTGGTGCTGATTCTATTCCACCTGAAATCTACAAGGTTAGAGCCCCGTTATTTATCCAACAACTGACTGAAATTTTATGGATTATATGACATGAAGAGGTTATGCCCCAAGAATACAAGGATGCCTCCATTGTTCATCTCTGTAAAGGAAATAGATTGTCTTGTGACAATCACAGGAGTATTTCTCGTTTAGTCATTGCTGTTAAGATTCTCTCCAGAATCCTTCTCAATAGGCTGATGCTCCCCCTAAAAGATGCTCACCTCCCTGAGAGTCAGTGTGGCATCAGAATTTGTCAAGGAACAATTAATATGGTGTTTGCTGCCTGACAACTTCAGGAAAAAAGTGCCAGGAACAGAAGAGAGGTCTATAAACAACATTTATAGATCTGACCAAGGGCTTTGATACCTTCAGTCATGAGGGTTTATAGAAAATTATATCAAAATATTGTTGCCCGGTAAAATTCATCAATATTGTACATCCATTTCAACATGGTGTGCATTCCTGGGACCTAGATAGTGGAGGAAGCTCTCAAGATTTCTCAGTCACCAATGGAGTAAAACAAGGATGTGTCCTTGCTCCGATACTTTTTAGTATGTTGTTTTCAGCCATGTTATCAAAAGGCTTCACTGAGGAAGAACATGAGCTCAAGGTCAGTTACTGCACTGATGACAAATTCTTCAACTTGAAAAGGCTACAAGCCTAGACCAAAGTGGAGAGAGTGTTGGTGAATGAACTTCAATTTTCAGATAAGTGTGCACTCGATGTAGCCTCTGAAGCTGAGATGAAACAAAGTGTGGATTGATTCTCTGCTGCTTGTGCTAATTTTGGTCTAGCAAAGAACACCAAGAAAACACAGACACTCCATTAGCCAGAACCACAGCAACTATATGTGGAACCATGAATTATAGAAAATGGAGAAGTTTTGATTACTCTGGACAAGTTCACTTACACTGGTAATGTCCTTTCCAAGGAAGTACAAATTGACAGTGAGGTTGACACTCACACTGCCAGAGCTAGTTCAAATGAAAGTATGGGAGAGAAGAGATATTAGAATGACTCCCAACTGAAAGTCTACAAAGCCATTGTGCTGATTTCATTGATTATGCCTGAGAAACCTGGACAGTCTACATGCCCCATGTCAGGCAACTGAATTGCTTCCATTTGAATTATCTTAGGAAGTTTCTGAAAATCACCTGGCAGGAGAAGATATCAGATTTTGAGATCTTTTCTTAAGCTAAACTACATAGCATTTCAACATTACTACAAAGTGTGCAACTATGATGGGCTGGACACATTGTTAGAATGCCAGACATAAGCAACTATTATGAGGAACTCACACACAGGAAGTTATCACAAGGGGGTCAGAAATGATACTGAGACACCAGGAAGATCTTATTGAAAAACTTTGGAATTGATTGTACAGCATAGGAGACACTGACACAAGACTGCCCAGCATGCCATGCCCTCATCAGTGAAGGTGCTACACTCTTTGAGAAAGGCAGAATTGAAGCAGTTCAAAAGAAATGTGGTAAGTTTAGAGTATCCCTCCATGGGAATTTAGTCATATAGTCTATTTTGCCCAATTCAATTCTGAGCTCATATTACTCTGATCAGTCACAGTCAGACAAACTGCAATTTGTCTCAATTTTGTCATTTTTGTCTTCTTTGATAAGGAATGACAAAAACCAAGGACTTCATTCTTTCAGGCTAAGGCAGGAATCCAATTTTTTCAATTTTTTTTTGAAAGAGGTTTGGTTTGTACCTGGGGGGCAGAGATTTCCTGACTTCTGGCCATGAAGAGGCTTAATTTTCTCATAATTTAAACAATGGGATTGGGGGGAAGGGGGATTCTTCAGTGTTAATGTAAGGTATATTGTCAGTGCAAGGTAAATTAATTAAGAACTATATAATATTATTCTTTCTATATTCCTCCTATTTTATATATATATATATATATATATATATATATATATGTATATATAATCTATTCCAGAAAGGGATATAGATACATTTACACTTTCCTGAGTAAGGAATCTTTAGTTTCTGTCATTGCATTAGCTACACTTAGTTCATTGTCTAGACTATCAGAAGCAATTAATAAATGCTTATTGCCTGATATATCTTGAATTAAATAAAATTTAATTGAATTTAATTGTATTCTTCTTTGTATTATATGGAAGAATTACAGAGATTTAGGTTTGCTAGTAGAAAGTAGGAGGAATGATGCCAGTTCTATTTGCTCTACTCTTTTTCATTTTGTTTCCTAGCTGAATTGTGGGAAGCCATGAGTGGAGATGGGAGAGTGAAAGGAAATCTCTTTACTTCATCATTTACTCCATCATCCTTTGCAATATTTCTAAATAGTAACCCTCCATAATGATCAAGTGATATGGCAATAGTCTCAGCTGGTAACTTAAACAAGAGAGTAAAGTACTCTGAATAGCAGCAACAGAAAAAGAAATTAAAAAAAAAAAACAAATTAAGCCTGAAGGTACCTGAAAGTTCCTGCTGGCTATAGTGAATTGTCTTAATAGATGTGGTTCTATCTGTTTTGGGCTATGGCAAAATGAAAGAAAAATCTAAGACTTCTTCCAAAGAGGATATAGTTTAGCTAGGATAACCTCTTAGAAGGAAAACAGTAAAATCCAGTTAAATGTTGAAAGGATACTGAGCAGAAGAAGCCATTCACTGAGCATTGAGAAAAATTAGAATAATAAACTATCAGAATTGGATTAGAATAAGAAGCTGAGAATTTCAGTGGGAAGAAACTTCAGAGTCATTTACCCCAACTCAATACAAATATGGGATCTCTCCATAATATAAAACCCTAGTGATCCCACAGCCTTTGTTTAAATATTTCTAGCTTAATGAGAACTTACCTTATTCCAAAGTAGATCATTGATTCTGTTGTCAGGGAAATATAGCCAACTAAATGTTCGGGCAGAACATGAAAGAATTCATGTAAAATATCAACTCTGTCCCAGAAGAAATTTTAAGAACTAAAAGGCTTATTTAAGTATTGCTGTGATTAGCAGAGTCTAAGGGAAAAGAGAAACTAAGGCAGAAAACTACTGATCCCTAAGAAAGCTAAACAACCTCTATGATTAGCAAAAGCTAATGGGATGAGGTGGCTAGGTGGCACAGTGGGTAAAGCACTGTCCCTGGAGTCAGGAGTACCTGGGTTCAAATCCGGCCTCAGACACTTAATAATTACCTAGCTGTGTGGCCTTGGGCAAGCCACTTAATCCCGTTCCCCTTACAAAAAAACCTAAAAAAAAAAGCTATTTGGGAAAGAGAGGTTGAAAACAGAAAACTACTGATCCTTAAGTAACCCAAACAGCATAAGCAACCAAAGTCACCATGAAAGGTTGAGCAGTAAGGAAAGGTATAAGAGCAACACTAACATAAACTACCATGAGAGGATGAACAATAAGGAAAAATATGAGTAAGAAGGAAAAATATAAAATCAAGAGCATGCTAGCTTCAAGAACGACAAGAAAGACTCAGCTGAGGAGTGAGTGATCTTTAAGGAGGATACAGGGAGCTTAGGAAAGACATAGGGAGATTTACTTGGGGGTGGATAGCTCAGAGAGCTTAGATGAAGTAAAGAGAGAGATATTGATGAGGGACTTTAGCTCAAAGATTTAATCCTTTTAGGCTAGGAGGAGAAACATTGCTTTTTGGTCCAGGGAGGGGTAAAGTACTTCAAATTCATTGACCTTATCTCAATAACTTGGAACAATGGGAAGGAGATTGGGGAAGAGATATGGTCAGTAAGGAGAATAAGGATTAATGATTATAAAATATATTTCTCTGTCCAATATTTCCTCTATTTGTAATCTGCTATTGAATGGTTTAATCTGATTTAATTGTTTAATTAAACAACTGGCTCTCTGGATATACATAAACATATGCATATATACATATATATACATACATGTTTATATGGATAGATATAAATATATACATATATTTAAACTACTTTATTAATGTTTTCTCTATCACTATCTTCAATCTAGATAATCAATAAAAGAAGAAAGCAAATCTGTATTTTTGTCATTTGTTAGTTTTCTAGAAAAAATACATTGAAAATTTAATGATCTGAGATGGTCTGTCTCCCACACAACATTGGCTCTAATTATTATTCCAACATTCTGCTATTCTATGAAATTTTTCCTTATATCAAACTAAAATTTGCCTCTCAAACTTCCTCCCAATATTCCTAGATCTTCCTCTGGGTCCAAGTCTTTCATTTGACAAATCTCCAGACGCTTAAAAGTATCTGTCAATGTTATACCAAATATTCTTTTCAGGACCTTGACTAACCTTGAGATATTTCTCTGTACACCCACCATTTTTATGATTTTTTTTTCTTAAAGATAATACTAAAAATAAATATGATATTCAAATTGTGGTTTGATTATGGGCATATATAAAAGGAATTTATAAACCTTTCTTATTCAGGGTGCAATGTATATTACATGACTAATATGATACAAGACTTTTACTTCCAAATATTTACTTCCAAAGGAATAGTCCCAAATAAACAATTATTCCTTCTAACAGATAAGAGTCATAATTCTCCTGTCTCATTGACCTTTAATCTTTGGAGAGGAGAAGAGGTTACTATAAAACATTATTTCAGCTACAAGTCTGAAATTCTCCTTGGAATCATGTCCATATACACTGACTTCTCAGGGATGCCTGGAAAACTTGACTTGCTGAACCATATCACCAAGATTCTTGACTCCAAGGTAACTAGTCCTGGAATTGTCTGGTTAAAGAGGATCATCTCTACCCCTGAACCTCATGACAAACAACAGAGAACAAAAGTAATGACCATCAAATACATTTATCAGACATGGGTAAAAAGAGAAGTTAGACGGGAAAGTCAAATCCTTCACTTATTACTGTTTGGGCTCAAAATGTCCATATCTGCTGGGCATAGAAGTTAAGGATCAAGCCAAAGAAAGGGCAGTAGAATAAAACACCTATTAAAAAAAAGATTGTTTGACTCAATCTTCCCAGTTTAAAATTCAAGCTGCCAATCAAAGAAGACATCTATTTTAGGCAATCTGGACCTTCTCCAAAGATCCTTCAAGGACACCCCCCCTTAGTTAAAATGAGTATTTATATTTGTAATCTCATTACCCAGAAACCTTCTGAGTTCTAATCCCAGCTCTTCAAAGCTTCAAGCTTCTATCATTTCCCATCTAACAATACTATTCTGCCTTCTTTTACATCCAGAGCATTCAACATCTGAGTCAAACATTTTTATACTCATCATTTGTCTCAATAAATAAATAAATATGCCTTTATAAACTATATATTCTATGCTACGCATTGTGAATTTAAAAAAATAGAAAAGATGAAGCAATCCCTATTTGAAAAGTAGTCTTCTTGTAGTTTTCCTTTCCTGTGTATGAGACTCACCACCCATCTAAGGTTTGAATCTTAATCTTTCTTTTTCTTTATCTGTCCTCTCACCCTCTTCTTCATCTCTTACAATCTGACTTCTGACCTTATCATCTCACCAAAACTTCTCTCTTCAAATTCATTAATGACCTCAGTAGCAAAACACAATATTTGTTTTTTTTTTCCCCTCAGTCCTCATTTTCCTCATCTCTCTCTTTTAAGGCCTTTGACACTGTTAACATCTCTTCTTCTTGATACTATTTTTCTCTCTAGGTCTACCTGCCTCTCTTTCTCAGTCCTCTTATGTATCTGTCTGCTCCTTTTTGGTCTCCTTTGCTGAATTTGCATCTAAATTGTATGCTCTCAGTGTAGGTGTCCCTCAGGATTTTGTCTTCACTCCTCTTCACTTCTCACTGTGCACTGTTAAGTCCCTTTCCCAACTCTGTTAACCTTCCCTAGGTGAGTGTTGGAGGGGTAGGAGACAAGGCAGGCAAGTTCTCCCTTTGTACACCAAAGTCTCCATTTATTTACCAAATTACAAGTGCTTAAATATCCTCCCCTTTCTCTAATCCACTCCCACTCCTGTGGCACTTAGTAAAACAACATTCTGGTGCTCAAGGGCAACAGGTGATGAAGATTTACAGTATTCCCATGCCCAACAGTCCCTAACATTGTACTATTTTATTAGGGGTTATAATCAGCTCCCATGAATTTAATTGTTGTCTCCATGCTAAGGATTCTAAAATTTAACTATCATGCCTCTATCTTCTGACCACTAATTTCACCTCTTCAACTCCCTTTCAGACATCTCAAACTAGATGATAAGTGTATATCTTAAACTCATTATCTTCCAAAGAGAACTCATTATTTTTCCTCTTGAGCCCTCCTTCACTCTACCATAGAAGGTAATAGGAGTGTAAAGAATATTCAAAACAAGAATAATTTCCCTCCTGTGAGGGATACTAAGCCATTTTCAGGGTTGTTTATTTACCATTGACCTAGTTGGCAGTCAGCTCTCATTTGTGACTTTAAGATTCCATAGCATGGGCAGTGGCCACACTGCAGCAAAACCATATCAACAGATGTGCTAAGATTGAGGGTAACCAATAATGTAGGCAAAAGGTATGAATAGGCAGATATGAACAATTTGTTTAAAAAAACACTACTATTAATTGAAAAAAATTATTTCAGTTACTGCTCTTAATATCTCCTTCCCTCTTTCCTTTCCTCCCTTGCTACTTCACCACTTTAACCCACTGTAATATTTAACACATAAGAGTGATTAGCAGACCAGTAAAATTGATGCATTAAGGACCAGCACTCAATAATATGAATGAATGAATGAATGGATGAAACCATAAAGGAGAAGAGATTTCTGAATGACTTCAGTTCAATATTTCAATGGGTTCTAAAGAGATGAAGACAATAAGGGGAGGTAAGGAATCCACAACTCTTTAAAGAATGACCTGAAGTCCATAAAAGGATTGTTTAGGAGATAAGAGAAGAAATGGCCTCTGAAAACTAGAACCCAATAACCAAACAAAATAATGGTTGTCAAGGTATTAGAAAGGAATTAGAAAATTAATTGTTTTTCCAGACTAGAAGACAACTAGACTGATCTAGCACACAATGAGGCATACTGCTCTGGGTAAAGTTCAAATAAAAGATCAGAGATGATAAAAACCAAAAAAGTCAATAAATATTATGTCCAGCTTGCCCTACACTGACATCAAGGATAATTGGAAATATATAACTTTTCCCTTTTTTAGAATTTCAAACCTCTTTATATTTCCCTATCATTAGGAGAATTTTTAATTTATTAAAAGAAAACCATTTAAAGAAAGATTATCTGCCTAATTTACTGAGAAAGGTACCATGAAGAAGCTGAAAATACACGTTTCTTTGTTCGGTGAGCCAGGAGAAGGTACTTAGAAGAAAAGATACTGAAAACATTCTCTATAATGTAAGATTTTAGGGCACAAATTATTTTGTTTTTCTCTTCCCTGTCCTGAGCACAGTATTACATATGTTAAAGACACTTAACAAAATGACAATTTGAAACGAATTTTCTTTGGCAAGAAATATGAAAACCAATACTGATAAAAAAATGGGTATATCAGTTGTCAAATAGATCCGTACCACAAAATATTATCAATATCCCTTCAATAGAGCTCCAATCTTAGTAATCAGAAAATATCCATCCTTCTAAATGCCTGATAATGTCTCTTATACATATTTCAAATATAAGAAAAATTAGCAATGCCAATTTAAAGGGTGAAACAATTGGGTTGCTGCACTTGATATCTTAATCTTTTTCCCCTTATAATTTAAAGAATAGCTTGAAAGGAAGCATGTCATATTAGAAACAGTGAGTTAATATCCCTTCTCTGAAACATACTGACTGTGTAACAAACATAACAAACTGTGTTATGCTGATTCGTATAACAAACAAAAAGTCAAAAACTTTTAATAAAGTAACCACTCTAAAACTCTAAAGCACAAACATCTTGAAACTTTTAATGTAGTAACCACTCTACAACTGTAAAGTATAACAATGTTGTCACCTCAACACAAATGAAATGACAGTTCTAGACAAAAAGCAAAACAAACAAGAACATTATTAAAGTTCAAGAGAGAATTGCCATCATTCTATTGTAATTGACTGAACTTCAATTTTTTTTGTGAGAGAGAGGTAAATACTTGCCTATCACTTACTATGTCAGCTATAAACTGCCTTTTATGTCCACGAGCTTGCAATATTTAATAATGAGCTTTCAGAAAAGCATGACATTTAAATTTAATCTATATTAATAACATTTTCCATAACTTTTTTAAGTTTAGACAATCAACAAAACAATAAATCAGTACTCATTTTAGTATTTACCAGTAACAAAAGGTATAAATGCTCACATTGAAAATTTAACAATCACAAGTCAGCATAGGCTCCATTGTAGACCAGAACTATTTCACTAATTAGTATTGAATATATTACTGATTGGTATTGAATATATTACTGTTTGGGCTCAAAATGTCCATATCTGCTGGGCATAGAAGTTAAGGATCAACAAAAACAATTGAGCCAAAGAAAGTGCAGTAGAATAGATGCTAATTAGTGACCATATGATTAGTATTGATGATTGATGATTAGATTGATGATTAGTATTGTGCTCATCTCACTTCCCATTGTTGCTATTATGAATGTGAAGAGACCAAGAATAATTTTTTTTTGATAGTAATGATTTCTTCCACCAATGTAGGTATCAATGCACCCAGAAGCTACTAACTAGGGTGTTGAATGAGGCTGCCTTAGGATAAATGGCTTTCCTACAGGTACACATTAAGCTGAAGGTCAGATGCTGATAAAACCAGGTTTTCTGAATTCATTCAGAACTCAAGTCACTAAAACCTACATCTTTTTTTTGGTGGGGTAGTGGGGTTAAGTGACTTTTCCAAGTTCATGCAGCTGTGAAGTATGTGTGCTATTGACTCCAGAGTTGGTTCTCTAACCACTTAACTGCCACCTAAAACTTGTATCGTAAAGGGAAAATAATGCAATTTTTCTAAATTGAAAAGTTCTTTTTATTTGTTGGTTTTAAGTTTTAACTCATTGAGCTTTCTCAGATTAGAAAAAAACAGGGCATATGCAATTGGAAAGGTAATTGCCAAAATTGATTTTTGTTTGAAAATCTGATTGCCACTATATGTGGATTACAGGTAACTTAAATTTGTCTGATACTTTTGCTTTATTCTACTGCTATAAAAGACATGAACAGATATTTTCCTTTTCCACTTTTCTCTTATTTTCCAATAGCATTTGGGGAATAAGTTACTTGCCCTTTTCTCTAAACATAGAGGAAAAAATAGGAACCACACAACCTTTTTCTTTTAATACTAGTCGGGGTATACCTGAACTGAAATATTCTTTTTAATTGATCCATTGTCTGGGATATATAAAATAGCTTGAAAAATTGGAAATAAAAATTATGACTCACTTTGCCCAAAGTCAAAATGTATTTTTTCCTAAAAACCTGAATTTTCTTAAAAAAGTGTTTTCAAAGTTTTAAAAGGTTTTTTGCCAGCTGATTCCAGTCCTCCTTCCCACAGCATTCCTTTTACCTAAGGCTTCTCAGTGCTGGTAGGGTTAAAAGTGCTGATTTTTTGGTCATGATTTTCTTTTTTTCCCATTTATTTATTTCATCCATATCCACATGTATATTTTTTAAGTTAAAAATTTTTTCCACCCCTCCCTTCCCACCCCTCCCTTCAGTGGTAAAAAAAATCAGGTTAGCATTGTATATACATATTTTTAATAAAAATGTTTACAAATTAGTAATTTTCAATATGAGGAATTAAGATTAAGGGACAGAGATACATAAGTGATAATTTTTATAAAATGTTCATCAGATTCTGAAGGGTTGGTTTTGTGTGTGTGTGTGTGTGTGTGTGTGTGTGTGTGTGTGTGTACGTTTTGTTTTATTTTGTTTTTCTTTCTCTGGATGGGGATAACATTGTCCATAGCCAGTCAAATATAGATGTCCTAGCTCTCTGGACCACTTACAGGAGCAATTTCCATAAGGTTGATCATCTCACAATGTTGTTTGTTGACATTTATATTGTTCTCTTGGTTCTGCTTACTTCAATCAGCATCAGATACCATTGGTCATTCCATGCTTCAATAGAATCCAACCATTTATGGTTTCTTTTTAAAAATTATTTATTTATTTTCATCCATATATACACGCATATTTCCAAGTTACAAAATTTCCCTCCACCTTCCCTTCCCAAACTCTCCCCTAAGCAGGGAACAGTCAGCTTAGCATTTTACATAAATAATTTGTTAACATGTTTACAAATTAGTAATATTTGGCATGAGGAATTGGGATTAAGGGAAAGAGATGCATAAGACATCATTTTTATAAAGTGTTCATCAAAATAGGAAGGGTAGTTTTTTTCTGTGTTTTGTTCTGTTTTGTTTTTCTTCCTCTGACTGGGGATAATATAGTTCATAACCAAGCAAATACAGATGTCCTAGCTCCCTTCTCTCAGCATCAGATTCTATATTTTGTTCCAGGTTTCTCTAGAGTTTGACCATCTTTGATTTCTTATAGAACAATTATATGCCATAGTATTCATGAACCAAAAGTTGTTTAGCCATTCCCCAATAGATGGTCATACACTCAATTTCCAATTCTTTGCCACTACAAAAAGAGCTACTGTGAAACATGTAGGACTTTTCCTTTTTTTTTTATAATTTCTTCTGGATATAGACCTAGAATTGGAATTGCTGGTTCAAAGAGTATGAAAAGTTTCATTGCTCTTTGGGCATAGTTCCATATTGCTCTCCAGAATGTTTGGATCCATTTCCAACTCCACCAGCAATGCAACAGGATCCCAATCCTCCCACAACTTTGATCATGTTCCCCTTTTCTCATCTTGGCTAATCTAATAGGTGTGAGATGATACCTCATTTTTATTTTAATTTGCATTTCTCTGATTAATAATGATTTGAAGCATTTTTTCATATGATTATATATAGTTTTAATTTCTTCATTTGAAAACTGTTCATATGCTTTGACTTTTTATCAATTTGGAATGACTTGTGGCCATATAAACTTGATGTAATTCTCTATTATTTTAGAAATGAGACTTTTATCAGAACTCCTGGTTGTGAATATTTTTTCTCAGCTTTTTGCTTTCCTTCTAATTTTGGCAGCATTGATTTTATTAGTGTAAAATATTTTTTAATTTGATATAGTAAGAATCATTCATTTTGAAGTTTATAATGTGTTTTAATTCTTGTTTGGTCATAAATTTATACCTTTTCCCTAAATCAGATAGAAAGATAGAGCATTTTTGGTCTATTAATTTATCTGTGGTATAGCTCTTTATGTCTAAATCCTGTACCCATTTTGATCTTATTTTGATATAAGAGGTATGAGTTATACATCTATGCCTAATTTTTGCCATACTCTTTTCTAGTTTTGCCCACAATTTTTGTCAAATAATGAGTTCTTATCCCAGAGGCTGATATCTTTGGGTTTGTCAAATAATAGAATTCTGTAGTCACTTACTACTACTTCTTTTGAATCTGTCCTATTTATAACTCTATTCCTTAACCAGTACCAGGCATTTTTGATGACTGCCACATTATTACATAGTTTTAGATCTGGTAGAGCTAAGCTACCTTCATTTACATTTTTTCATCAGTTCCTTTCTTATTCTTGCCCTTTGGTTGCTCCAGATGAATTTTGTTATTTTTTTCTAGCTTAATAACATTAATTTGATCATTTTATTGATAGGTCTTGATTTTCAAGACACATATATGTCCACTCAAATCCTTCCTATTTGGTAATATTAGAATTTTTTTCAATCTGTAAATCCAGTAATCTTATTACTGATAACATTCACTTTTAAGAGTTTTTTCCCCCCCTTTCTAACAATAACCTGAAATTTGGAATAAGAATTTTTGAAAAGTTTTATTCTCAGTTTCCTGTCTAAAAAGTCACTCTCAAGAGGGCAACCTCTGATAGACCATCATGCTTAATGTGGAGGAAACTTCCCAAATTATTGATTCAGCAAAAACATAGACTCAATGTGTTTAACTTACAAAATTTGCTCTCACTTCTCTGATTTATCAGATTCCCTAATAATGCTCTCATATTAGGTGAATAGAAAATATTTGCAGGTTAATAAGGACTTGCTTACAGAAAATTTTATCAATAATATTTTAGGTCTTGGGCTTCTGAAAAAAGAGTCAATAGGTGGTGCTTTAGTTTAGATCTATGTTAGACATCAGTGTCTAATAAAATATCAATGTACAGAAAATGGTAAAAAGATATTTGTTGTGACTCATCACATAATCAATTATGAACCATCACAACTCAAAGGTTGTAGGAAGAATAAAAAAAACAGAAATCAATCCCCTTCATCCAAAGTAAGTTACTTAAGAAAATAATACTGAAAAATACTGAAATTTAAATTTGAAGATTGTTTAAATAAGAAAGTAACCCAGTTCTTGATTGAATGTGTACTTAATTGCTTTGTTTTTTTTCCTTTATGGGAAGAGTGAAAATAAAATGGGCTAAAATAGTTGTGGGTGTATGATAAAGCTATGACTTCAACTGAATAATAAATGAGGATAAGATTTAATTATATAGGGACTTCCTGCCAACATGGTTGAAAGAAGTCAGATATCAGATACTATTCTAAATTCTCCAGGCTTTCCTCAGAATTAACAGGATTAGTCTCTTAAGAGATTTTGGATCCACAGAACCCACAGAAGACTGAGAGGAACCTTTCCCAGCAAGGTTTGTCACAGGGGAGCGTGGACATGCCGGGGACAGAGAGCAGAGACCCAACAAAGGGCTTAGAGTGAGGTCCATAAGTTACCTGTGAATAGCTGTAGAAGCTTTGATGTGTGCATGGCAGATTGAGGAGCTCCACTGCAGCATCCCAGACTTCTATCTAACCAATTCTGCCAGTTTGGACCTTCCACCCTGTGGGAGGACTTAAGCACAGAAACAGCCCAGGTAGGGCAGCTAGGATAGAGCAGTGGATAGAGCACCAGCCCTGGAATCAGGAGTTCCTGGCCTCAGACACATAATAATTACCTTGCTTGTGTACCTTGGGCAAGCTACTTAACCCCATTTGCCTTGCAAAATTAAAAAAGAAAATTAAAAAAAAAAGAAACAGCCCAGGTGTTAGTACCTTACTTCCCAGTGCTGAACACACTGATTACCTGAAGAAAGCCTTTAGTTTTTGTAGCCTTAGTGACCAGCCCATATTGTTAGATCCTGCCCCAGGCATAAGGGAGTGGACCACTGGCAACAAAACCACAAACAATACAGAGAAAATATGTGGTATCCCTTATTGCCTAGCCCAGTGAGTCACCCCCTGGAGTTCCTAACCCCAGTGATCAAGGCCTCTAGGAAGTTCTGTCAGCCCCTCCTCCAACACAAGATGCTAGGGAAAGGATCCAAAATGAATAAGGAGCAGTGAAATGTGGGGTCCATTGAACATTACTTTAGACATAAAGATACTAACATAAAAAAGGATGGAGCTTCAGAGGAGAATATGAATTAATCTACAGTTTAGAAAAATGTCTTTTTTTTCTTTTTTCTTTTATGTTTTTTATTGATGTTTTACTTTTCCAAATACATGTTATGAAATTTTGTTTCTTTAAGATTCATCCATATTCCTATGCATATTTCTAAGTTACAAAATTTCTTTCCACCCTCCTTTCCAACCTCCCCTCCTCTCAACAGTCAACAGTCCGGTTAATATTTATATTAAGCAGCATTATATTTTTGGTATGATGAATAAGATTAAGGGAAAGAAATGCATGTTATATATGTATATATGTATACATTAAAGTGAATGCAGTGATCCTCTTATTCTAAAGGATTTTGTTTTCTTTTGTTTTGTTTTTCTTCCTTTGAATGGGGATAGCATTGTCTATAATACACTATAATACACTAAGAGTCCTAGCTCTCAGAAATGATGAGAGCAGCAACATCCATCAGGGTTGATCATATCACAAAGTTATTGTTAATGTATACATTGTTCTCTTGGTTCTGCTCCCCTAGCTCAGCATCAGATCCTGTAATTCCTTCTATGCTTCTCTAGCCTGGCCATTTATAGACAGAAAGACTTCTTAGAAGGGATAATAAAGGAGTTTAAAAATCCAAAAGGAAAAAATTGAGAAAAGAAATTGCAAAAGAAAATTAACATCTTACAACAACAAAACAAATCTTTGAAAATACAATTGAACAAGTGCAAAAATAAAATAATTATCTCAAAAATACAATTGGGCAAATGGAAAAAGAAAACAACTCCATCAAAAATAGAACTGACCAGTTGGAAAAGGAGATGCTAAAGGTAAATGAAGAAAACTCTTCTCTAAAAAAGAGGCTGGGAAGCTATGGGAAATAATGACTTTATGAGATACCAAGAATCTGGTAAACAAGATAAAAAAAAATGAAAAAATGGAAGAAAATGTAAAATATTTCACTGGTAAAACAATTGACATGGAGAATAAATACAGGAAAGACAAATTAAGAATCTTAGGAGTAGGGGCGGTTATGTGGCGCAGTGGATAAAGCACTGGCCTTGGAGTCAGGAGTACCTGAGTTCAAATCCAGCCTCAGACACTTAATAATTACCTAGCTGTGTGGTCTTGGGCAAGCCACTTAACCCCATTGCCTTGCAAAAACTAAAAAAAAAATGAATCTTAGGAGTACTTGAACATCTTGAAGAAAAAAGAAATGCCTGGACTCCAAGTTCTCCAAGAGGAGAACTGCCCTGATATCTTGGAACCAGAGTGAAAAACAGTCATTGAAAGAATTAATCAAGCCCTTCTGAAAGGGATCTCAAAATGAAAACACCAAGGAATATTGTGGGCAAACGCCAGCACTATCAGATAAAAGGAAAAGTCCTGCAAGCAACCAGAAAGAAACAATTCAAATTCCAAGGAGTCATTGTAACAATTGCATAGGACCAGACTTCATCAATAATAAAGGATTGAAGGATCTATAGTATGTTATTCTAGAGAGCAAAAGAATTTGGATTATAGTAAAGAATTCAGTATCCAGTAAAATTTACCCTTCTCTTTCAGGGGAAAAGATGGACTTTTAATGAAATAGGAGACTTCCAAACTTTCCTGATGAAAACACCAGAGCTAATCAGAAAATCTGGTCTTCGAACAGGAGACTCAAGAGATACTTTGAAAGGTAAAAAGGAGAAAAGAAAAAGAAAACTGCTATCCAATAAGAACAAACTTTTTATATTACCACCTTGGAGGAAAATTATCATAACTCTTGAGAATTGAAATCCTATTAGAGGAAATATACTTAGGGAGAAGGAATGGACATTCATGACATGTCCATGACTGATGGAATGAAATATAAATAATATCTCATTAAAAAGGGGGAACAGTAAAGAGACAGGAGGAAGACGGATATTAAATGGAATAAATTACATCACATGAAGAAGTTTAAAGGACCTATTAAAAAAAAGGAAGAAGGCAGGAGGTGAGAACTACTGAAATGTCATTCTCACATTTGGTTCAAAGAGGGAAAACACACACACACACACAAACACACACACAAACACACACACATACACACACACACACACAAACACACACTCACTCACTCACTCAGTTTAGTTAAGAAACTAATTTCACCTTTCCGGTATTAAAAGGGGAAAGGGTGAGGAGAGGAGAGGAGAAATTAACAGAAGCAAGGGAAGGAAGAAGGGGCAAAGAGAAAGGGGAAAGAAAAGGGAGGGAGTTGAATTAAATGGGAAAACAACTGAAGGAGGTGATATTCAGAAGTAAAATACTGGGGAGTAGGGACAATTTGAAAAAAGAGAAAAAATACAAACAGAGGGAAGAGAACATGGAATGCAATAAAGAGTTAGTAGTTATAGCTTTGAATGTGAATAGGATGAACTCTCCCATAAAATGAAAGTGTATACACACACACACACACACACACACACACACACACACACACATACAAACACAGTAAAGGCAAAAGGTTGGAGCAGAATATATTTTGCTTCAGCTGAAGTGAAAAAGGCAGTAGTAGCAATCCTTATCTCAGGCAAAGCAACTGCAAAAACAGATCTCATTAAAAGAGAAAAGGGAGGAAACTATATCCTCCTAAAAGGTAGCATAGACAATGAAACAATTGCAATATTACATATTTATGCACCAAATAGTAATTCATTCAAATTCTTAGAGGAGAAGCTGAATGAGTTACAGGAAAATATAGACAGTAAACGCTACTAGTGGGGAACCTCAACTTCCCACTTTCACAATTAGATAAAACTAATCATAAAATAAACAAGAAGGAAGTTAAGAACATGATTAGATTGTTACAAAATTTAGATATGATAGACCTCTGGATAAAATTGAATGAGAATGAAAAAGAATATATCTCTTTTTTTTCTACAGTATAGGGTTCCTACACAAAAAAGGGGCCACATTATATGGCATTAAAGATATCATAATCAAATGCAGAAAGGCAGAAATATTAAACACATTCTTCTCAGACCATGACACAATAAAAATCAAGTTCAATAAAAGGCCATGGAGAGATAGACTTTAACTGGAAACTAAATAACATCATTTTGAAGAATGGGTGGATCAAAGAGCAAATCATAAAAAAGAATTAATAATTTCATTCAAGATATTAACATCAAGACAACCTACCAAAATTATGTGATACAACCAAAGCAGTTATTAGGGGTTATATTATATAATGTTTCATATATATATTTCATATCATATCATATCATATCATATATTATATTATATCATATCATATCATATCATATCATATTACATCATATCATATTATATTATATTATATTTTATTATGAATTCATTCATGAGTAAAATGGAGAAAAAGGAAATCAATGAACTGAGCATGCAACTAAAAATTTTAAAGAATGAAGAAATTAAAAAATTCCTAATTAGGGGCGGCTAGGTGGCGCAGTGGATAGAGCACTGGCCTTGGAGTCAGGAGTACCTGAGTTCAAATCCGGCCTCAGACACTTAATAATTATCTAGCTGTGTGGCCTTGGGCAAGCCACTTAACCCCATTGACTTGAAAAAAAATCTAAAAAAATCCCTAATTAAATTCAAAATTATAAATTCTGAAAATTAAAGATGAATTTAATAAAATTAAAAGCAAAAAAAACCCTATTGAACTAATAAATAAACTCACGAATTGGATTTATGAAAAAATCAACAAAATAGATAAACCTTTAGTTAATTTGATTTAAAAAAAAGAAAGAAGAAAATCAAATAACTAGTATCAAAAATGAAATAGATTAAAGCACCATCGAAGAGGAGGAAATTACAGTAATTATTGGAACTATTTCACTCTATTTCTTGCCAATAAATCTGATTATATAAGAGAAATGAATGAATATTTTAAAAATATGAGTTACCTAGGTTAAAAGAAGAGAAAATTAAATACTTTAATAATCCTATCTCAGATAAAGAAATTCAACAAGCCATCAGTGACTCCCTAAGAAAAAATGTTCAGGGCTGTATAGATTCACAAAAGAATTCTATTAAACATTCAACATAAAATTGGTTCTGATTATATTTAAACTATTTGAAAAGAAAAAAACAGGTGAAGGTGAAATTCTGACTAATTCCTTCTGTGATACCAATGTGGTACTGATACATAAACCAGGAAGCCTAAAAACCAATTTCCCTAATGAATATGGATGCAAAAAAATTTAACTAGAATATTAGCAAAACAATTACAGCAAATTATCACTAGAAAAATACACTATGACCAAGCAAGATTTATTCCAGGATTGATTCAATATTAGGAAAATTGTCAGCATGATTGACTATATCAATAATAAATCTCACAGAAGTTGTGATTACCTCCATAGATGCTGAAAAAGCTTTTGACAAAATAGCACCCATTCCTACTAAAACTACTAGAGAGCATAAGAAGAAATGGATTGTTGCTTAAAATGATAAGCAGTATCTATCTGAAACCATCAACAAGCATTATATGCAAAAGGGATAAACTAGAAGTGTTTCTAATAAAATCAGGGGTGAAGCAAGTATGCACATTATCACCACTTCTATTCAAAATCATATTAGAAATGTTAACTTTAGTAATAAGAGGTGAAAAAGCAATTGAAGAAATTAGAATTGGGAATGAAGAACAAAAATTCTCACTCTTTGCAGATGATCTGATGGTATACCTAGAGAACACTAAAAATTATCTAACAAAACTGCTAAAAAATATTAGCAACTTTAGCAAAGTCTCAGGATATAAAATAAATCCACATAAATCCTCAGCATTTCTATATATCATTAACAAGAAACAGCAGCAAGAGAATAACACATTCCATTTAAAATAACTTCAGGCAACATAAAGTACTGGGGAGTCTAAATAAATGCCAAGGCTAACTCAGAATCTCTTTGAAAACAACTATAAAACACTTTTTATACAAATAAAATCAGATATAAATTATTGGACACATATCAACTGGTCATGGATAGGCCAAGCTAATATAATTAAAATGACAATTCTACCTAAATTAAACTATATATTTAATGCCATACCAATCAAACTTCCAAGACATTCCTACAATGAGCTAAACAAAATAGTAACTAAATTCATATAAAACAACAAAATATCAAGATTATCAAGGTAATTAATGGAAAAAAATGCAAAAGAAGGTGACCTAGCTATACCACATCCAAAATTATTTTGTAAAGCATTAGTTAACAAAATTGTCTAATACTGATTAGAAATAGAGAGGTTGATCAGTGGAATAGATTAAGTGCAAACAAGACAACAGGGAATGATTATAGTAACCTGTTTGATAAATCCAAAGAGTCCAGTTTCTGGGATAAAAATTCACTCTGACAAAAATTCCTGGGAAAACTGGAAGATAGTATGATAAAAACGTAGATTAGACCAACATCTCACAATCTATACCAAGATAAAATCAAAATGGATGCAGGATTTAGACATAAAAGACAATATTACACACAAATTAGGACAACAAGAAATAATTTGCCTGTCAGATCTATGGAATGGGGAGTAGTTTATGATCAAAGAAATAGAGAATATCATAAAAAATAAGCTGCATAATTTTCATTACATTAAATTAAAAAGTTTTTGCACTAACAAAACTACTATAACCAAGATCAAAATGAATGCACTTAATTGCAAAACAATTTTTAAAACTACTGTTTCTGATAAAGGATTCATTTCTAAAATTAGAGTATTGAGTCAAATTTATTTTTAAAAAAAGTCATTCCCCAATTGACAAATGGTCAAAGAATTTGTAAAGGCAATTATTAGACAAGAAAGTCAAAGTTATCTATATTCATATGAACAATTGCTTTCAATCATTATTGATTAGAGAAATGCAAATTAAAGCTTCTTTGAGGTGTGACCTCACCCCTCTCATATTGAACAATATGAACAGAAAGGAAAATGATAAATATTAGAGGAGATGTAGGGAGTCTAGGATACTAAAGCATTGTTGGTGGAACCATGAACTGATCCAACATTTCTGGCAAGCAATTTGGAATCATGCCCAAAAGGAAATAGAAATATGCATATTCTTTGATCCAATAATACAACTACTGGGTATATACCCTGAAGAGATCGTGAAAGAGTGTAAAAATCTCACATGTACAAAAATATTCATAGCAGCTCTGTTTGTAGTGACAAAGAATTGTAAATTGAGCAGTTGCCCATCCTTTGAGCAATAGCTGAACAAATTGTGACATATGTATATGATGGTATACTATTTTTCCATAAGAAACCAAGATAAATGGAATTTCAGAGAAGCCTAGAAAGACTTGCATGACTTGAACCTGAGCAAGATGAGCAGAAGAACATGGGGTGATCAACCATGGACTTGCTCATTCCATTAATGCAATAATCAGGGACAATTTTTGGGCCTGTGATGGAGAATAAATCTGAATCCAGAGAAGGATCATGGAATTTAAATGACAATCAAAGTTTATTATCTTCAGTTTTTAAAGTCTTGTTTATTATGCAATTTTCTATCTCTAATATTTTTTTCTTCTTGGAGCTGTTACTTTTCTCACAACACAATCAATTTTGATCTATGCATATCGTGCATACAAATATAAAGACAATATCACATTGCCCTCTGTTGGGGGGGAGGGGGATGGAAGGGAGGGAGGGAGGAAGAAAAAAATGTAAAATTCAAACCCTTTCAAAAAACAGATTGGTAAGTGTGGCTAGGTGGTACAGTGGATAGAGCACCAGCCCTGGAGTCAGAAGTACCTGAGTCCAAATCCAGCCTCAGACACTTAATAATTACCTAGCTGTGTGGCCTTGGGCAAGCCACTTAACCCCATTGCCTTGCAAATACCTAAAAAAAAATGATTGGTAGAAACTACCATAATATGTAATTGAAAAACACATAAAATATTTATATAATGGGAAAAAAGATTTAGTTAGGTAATGGGAAGAAAGAGGGGCATTCTGGGCAGGTTGAGTATGATTAAAGGAATGTATTTGGGAATGAATAGGGAAATTCCTCTGTCAGAGAAGAGTCTGCCCTGGACTGGAATGAAGAAGCAATGTTCTCAAGAAAGATAAAGTGAATTATGACTGGTATGTTGGTGTCAGACATCAGAAAACCTTGGAAGTTAGATGAAACAGTTTAAATTCACTACAGTAAGCAATAAGGAGTTATTAGTATAGAAAAGTGTCAAAGTAAGTAAGTTGTGTTTAAAGAAGACCAATTTAAAAAGTATAATATTTGAATCTCATGCCACAAAATGTCATCTTTTTAACATTATTATTCTTTTCCTAATCCTGCATGAGTACAAATTTCAGAACATGGTGGATGAAGCTCCTCTCAGCAGTTCAAAGAGCTAGGACAACTGTATTAGATGGGCTATGGACAATGTTAGTCCCATCCAGAGGAAGAAAAACTAAATAAAACAAAACACACACAATTGAAAAAAAACATTCAGAATCTGATGAACATTTTATAAAAATTAATCTCTTATGTAACTTTTTCATTTAATGCTAATTCCTCATAGAGGAAAAACTGTACACATTTATCAAAAAATATTAAGTACAATGTTAACCTGTTTGCCATTAGGGGCAGGATGAGAGGGTGGAAGGAAATTTTGTAACTTAAAAATATACACATGCATGTGAATGAAAATAAGTGAATAAATTAAAAAAGTGAACATCACACCATGTCACATTTATCTCAGTAAAATTCAGCTGTTACTCACCAGACCCAGGATCAAATACATAATTCTCTTTTTTTGGCATTCAGATCCTAACCCTCTTCTATATTCCTAGTATTTTTGCCTTTACTCCCCCTCCTCATATGCTGATCTTTTGACACTCCTCCATATTGTCCTTCCTACAACATTCTTCAATCTCTCAACTCCAGGTCTTTTCATTGATATTCCCCATGACTCAGATTCTCTCCTTATCTCCACTTCATGCATTCCCTTTCATCTTTTAAGTTATAGCTAAAATTTCACCTTCTACCAAAGAAAATTCCTCCATTTTATCCTGGATATGTTGGTACATAATTGTTTCCTTGTCACTTTTCCTATTATACTGTAAATTCCTCGTTGCCAAGTACTATTTTTATTTTATTTTGATTTTGCCTTTCTTTATAGTCTTAATTCTTAATACAGTTCCTGATACATTGTATGTACTTGATAAAATGGGTGTTGACTAATGGACTATCATATTATAATTTGAGTTAAAATATATATCATGAATGCAAAAATGATCATGAACATCTACTAATAAAAACACTAATATATGAAGAAAGATAGTCTTACAATAACTTTAAAAAATGACAACAGGACAGTGGCTGACAATAGTAAGGGCAAAATCCCCCTAAATGTAATTTGAGTAAATCTCAGGGTGATTTAAGAAATAAGAGTCTAAAATAGAATTATAATTTATTTTTTATTTAATAACTTTAATGGTTTAATTTGATGGGAGGTACTATGGATG
The DNA here is from genome assembly GCF_037893015.1 of Macrotis lagotis. NCBI lineage: Eukaryota > Metazoa > Chordata > Mammalia > Peramelemorphia > Peramelidae > Macrotis > Macrotis lagotis. The sequence continues at coordinate 148,401,426 of NC_133660.1, read as the reverse complement.
AGGAGACACTGACTTTCAGAATAAAGGAGATCTAGGACAAATACTGATTCTATTTCAAACAATTAATGTAGGACCATGAGAAATCACAATGAAATTCTCAGAACACTATGTGAGTTTCTAAAACTATGCATTACAAAGGACAGCTGAAATAAACTGCAAGGGAAAACATTCCATAATATACTACTCTACTTAAATAAGTGTAGATCAGAAGAAAATGAAACAAATACAGATGTATAAAGTCTATTTCCCTCCCTCTGGGCAACATAAAAGATAAGAATATCAAAGAAAAGAAACCAAGTTCATTACTTGTAATGGAATATATGGTCTAAATTTTCTCCTCCAAAGACACAGATTTAAACTATATGTCAAGAATTTAAGCTTATAAGAAGTTGCATATTTAATTCATTTGTTTTCATGTTTGTCTCTATATCTGCAGCATAATGCCTAGTTCATAGAAAGAACTTTAGTCAGAAAGTCAAAAATCATTGATTAAGTACTTACTATCCTTAGAATTGTGGAGACAAAGAAAGGCAAAAAATAATTGTTTGCTGCAAAGAAATTTATAGATAAAAGATAGATTGGAGATGATCAATGAGAGAAAGAATATGATTTCAAGAAATGAGGGAAAGAACATTAATAAATGATTGTGAACTTGCTCAGATGAAAAGTAATGAATTTCTTGAAAATTGAAAAGGAATTTTTTACAATGATGGTGCTAAATTAAAACTTTAAAAATAGATATGCTTAATTTTAAAAAATGAAAATACTTTATAGCAAGTTCTATTCTTAGAAACAATTTGCTTGTATTAAAATGAATAAATTGTTTCTAAAAATGACATTGCAATTAAAAGCACCACAAAAACAAAACAAAATAAATCAATAGTCAAAAGAAAATAAGAAAAAAAGAGCTTATAAAGTCAAGAATAATGTTAGTTTTGAAAGAATTCATTGGGGGTAGACTCTTGAACAGCAAAACATCAATCTGTAGTCTATACTTTCTATGAAGCTATCTATGGCAAGAGTTTCAAAATATCTTTCAGTCCCCAATCTTCTCCTAGGATAAATTCAAAGAAGTTGATTATGATAATTTATAACTGCCCATTCTTTTTTTATGTAAATATAAATGGATTTGCCTTCTCATTTTATTAGGAAAATTGGCATATTACTGGGGACTTATATTTTAATTTTCCTTCGCATATAAGAAAGGTTCACCCTTTTGTATATAGATTCTGAGAATGCTATTTTACTTAATAGATGTCCTTGTCATTTGTCTTGTTTCAGGCATTGTAGTACATGGGAAAGAGTTTTGGTTTTAGAATCAAAAAACTTAGATTCAAATGCCTAAATGATTTTGGGCAAGTCACTTAATATTTTGGAATTTCATTTTCCCCATTTGGAAAATGAAGTGGTTATAATGATATGCCACAATTCTACATGTTTTTGTTAATGAATTTGTGCTTCTGTATATCTAGAAATAAAGTAATACATATTAGCTCATTCATGTTTTAAATATTGCTATCACTCCAAAAGAACTATGGTGAATTTAAAGAATAGAACATATATTTAACCAACTCCCCCCCCACAATAGGTTTGATTTTGTGTGTGTGTGTGTGTGTGTGTGTGTGTCTTTCTTTTCCTCTTTCCTTCATTCTGCATTTCCAAAAAATAGAACAACAAATGATTTAATATCCTAGTAATATCAATAATACATCCCCCATTAAAGGTAAAGAAGGTAACTAAGGAGTGCTATTTTATATTGTGGAGGTGATTCTAATCAAGAAGTGCCTTGACACTAAGAAGGAACAATAGAAATCTTGGGGATCGATGATGATTTAATCTTAAAATCAACATTAGAGAAAAAAGAGTTTAATATGCATGCTGCTTTTTAGAAAATAGAATTATGAAGGCTTATCTGTGATCTAAAGAAGTCAACACAGAGGGACTGAGAATTACCTAAGAGTGAAATAATGAAACCATGAAGAAAAATAGTTGATGAAGAGGAAAATGAAGAGTAATATAAATAGGACAATTTGAATGCTAAAGAAACAGTTGCTTTTTCTCTTGTTTAAAGCCAAAACAAAGTGTTGGGTGGAGTCAAGATGAGGCATGAAGCTAGCCTGCCTCCACATAGTCATTAAAGCCTCAGATCGCATCAAAGAAAAAAAAAAGAATGAAGCAAGTTTTCAACTATGGACATCTTGAAGGATCTTCAGTGAATGTCTGTCTCTTCAGAGGAAAATGGGAAAGCAGGAAAGGCAACAGGAGTCATTTAGCCAAAGTGCAACCCAGCTCCCAGAGCTAGACAACTAGGCAGCAGGATGGGTTCTCTACAATCAAAATGAGCAAAAACCCTACAAGAATACTAACATATAAAACTACCATATAGATAGAGCTGATAAAAATGCCAAATAAGAAGAAAGCAATGCCAAATTAGCTACACGGGGAGTCTCAAAGGAGTCTATGAGGTAGGACTCAATTCCAAAAGCTCACAGAAGAGCTTGAAAAAGAATTTAAACACTAAAAGAAGATAGGAAGAAGAAAAAAGCATGAGAGCCATGCAGGAAAACTGTGAAAAATTAACCAAAGAAATCAATTTCTTTAAAAGAAAAAAATTATCAACTGGAAAAGGATTGTAACTCTTCAAAAAATAAAATCGATCAACAGAAAAAGGAATGCAACCCATCTAAAAACTTGAACTAAACAATTGCAATAGAAATGTAATTCATCTAAAGGTTAAATCAGCCAAATGGAAAAGGAATGCAATTCAACAAAAAGTAAAATTTAGCAACTGGAAAAGGAAACAAAAACTAAGTGAAGAAAATAAAATTCTAAAAATTAGAAATGGACAAATAAAAACTAAGGAAGCTATAAGACACCAAGGTTCCATCAACCAAAAGTGAAAAAGCTGAAAAAACTTAAGAAAACATAAATTAGCTTTTAGGTAAAGCAAATTTCCTGGTAAATAAATCCAGAAGAGATAATTTATGAATTACTGGTCTACCAGAAATCCTAGATCAAAAAAGAACCTGGAAAATATCAGGGAAAAACTGTCCAAATCTGATAGATTAAGAAGACAAAATAGTTATTGAAAGAATATACAGAACACCTCTTGAAGTAGATACAGGATAAAAGCTCCAAGGAATATCATAGCCAGATTTCAAAATTCTCAAATTAAGAGGGGCAAGTACTCCAAGCAGGCAAAAAAGAAACATATTAAATACAAAGGAAGCACAATCAGACTTACATAGGACTTATCAGTTTCAATTTTGAAGGATCTGAAAGAGAGGAATACAATATTTCTGAGGGCAAAGGACCTTGGATTACAATCAAGAATTTACTTCAACATATTTTGTCAGAGGAAAAGATGAATTCAGTGAAATAGAGGATTTTCAAAATTTCCTGATAAAAAGACCAGAATTGAACAGAGAATTCAGCTTCAAATACAAGACTCAAGATACATAAAGAGGCAAACAGAAAGGGGAAACAAACAAAACAAATATTACTCAACAGCATTAAATTGTATAAAACTCTACAAGGGATGATAACGTTTGTAACTCTTGAGAGTGATAATTCACTTAGAATAGTTAAAAAGGTTGTATATGAGATTTTACTTAGAAGATATGTGTATGGTGAGTTCTTGTCCTTCCATTAAATAGGACCCAAAATGGCATCACTATGTTTCAGACAAATTTCAGGGTGTCCCACTTTTGGCTAATCTGACCAATATGAGCTCAGAATACTCTACCATAAGTCAGGCACAAAGAGCCAAGTGAACACCAGGAGTATTTACTTTAAATTTATGTATCTCATGTTTCCTTTAATCTACTTTAATTCTTCCTTGCTCATTAAACTCAGCACTTCCTCTTATGAGGGCCCCAAATGCTGGGCAGTCCTGTGCCAGTGTCTCTGATGATGCACTATCAATTTCAAAATTCTTAATAGAGACCTTCACAGTGTCCTAGTACTTAGAATACTTAGAGTCTCTATGCATAATTAAATTAGATGTGACTTTATTTTACTAGATACATAGAGGTTTTCCTAGAATAAAATAGGGGCATAGATGGAAGCATACCTAGAAGGGTTGGACATAAAGAGATTAGGAAGTGATATTATTTTAATCCATACTTTGGTAAACTCAACATTTTAGTACGATGGAAGGAGTGCTAAAGTGACAGTGGGAGAGAGTGTTCCTAATAATTTTGCTGGGAAGAACTGTAGAGCTATGGTTAGAACACCACAGAGATAGAGGGAGAGAGTATACTTGGTGGGACTGGACCTGAAACCCTCATGAAGAGATTTTCACTTTGCTTGATGCTTTGACTGCATTTGGAGAGATTGAGCGTGGGCAGGGGAGGGGAAAGGTATAAAAAATTGATGAAATGATTTGACTTTGCACAATGCATTGACTCATGAGGATTGTGTGTACATGGAGGTCATGTGAAATGGGAGTAAGGTATAAAATGATTATAATTTAAAGTGATTCATGACTCTTGAGAAGTGTATTTCTCAAAATACAGAAGGGAAGGGGGATACTTAGTCACAATGAGGCAATGCTGCTTATCAATCTATCAAACGCAGCCATTCAACCATTGAGAATAGTAGTTCTATCAGGTCATGTAAAAGGAATATATTTTGACAAGGGGAATGTTAGTACAAGACACAGTTAAAACAATAAAAACATAAAAAGACAGACTAAACCAGGAGAAGGCTAGATTTTATTGCATAAATGATACCAGGTGAGGAAGCACAAAGATATAATAATAGAGGGAAAAAGGGGAGGGTGTTAACACTGAGTAAATCCTATTCAATACTTTTGGCCCAAAGAGAGAATAACATACATTCTTAATTGGATTTAAGAATCTATTGTACCTAAGGAAGTGGGAGGGGGTGGGGAAGAAGAAGGAAGAAGGCACTGATAAAAAAGGAAAGAGAAAGTAAAAGTGAAAGTAAACTTGACATTAGAATTTAAAAGAAAAAAGGGAAAAAGGAGGAAAAACACTGGTAAGGAGGAATAAGAGGAAAGGAAAGAAAAAAAGTATGAACAAACAAAGCAAGCATGGACAGAAAAACTGAATTAGTAATCTTAATTATAAATGTAGATCAGATGAACTGTCCCATAAAAAGGAAGTGGATAGCAGACTGGATTAAAAATCAGAATTCTGGGGCAGCAAGGTGGAGCAGTGAATAGAGCACCAGCCTTGGAGTCAGGAGAACCTGAGTACAAATTTGACGTCAGACACTTAATAATGACCTAGTTGTGTAATCTTGGGCAAGTCACTTAACCCCACTGCCTTACAAAAGCCAAAAAAAAAGCAGAATCATACAATATATTAATATATTGTTTATAAGTAACACATATAAGGCAAAGAGTTACACAAAGAATAGTGCAAAATATATTATGGTTCAGTGAAAGAAAAAATCAAGGTATAAGGAAGGAAATTACTTAAAAGGAAACACAGGCAATGAAGTTATATCATTATTAAACATATACACACAAGGTGGTATGAATTACAGGGAGACATAAACATCAAAATTTATGGGATGCAATCAAAGAATTCAGGGGAAATTTTTTAATCTCTAAATGCATGCATGAATAAAATAGAGAAAGAATAAATCAATGAATTGGATATGCAACTAAAAAAGCTAGAAAAAATAACAAATTAAAAATCTGCAATTAAATACCAAATTACAAATTCTGAAAATCAAAGAAGAGAATAATAAAATTGAAAAGAAGAAAGACATTAATCTAATAAATAAAACTAAGAACTGATTTTATGAAAAAAATAAAATAGATAAAACTTTGCTTAATCTGCTTTTAAAAAAATACCAAATCCCTAGTATCAAAATTGAAAAGGGGGAACTCATCAAAATTAAAAAGATAAATCAGAGATATTTTGTCCAACTATATGCCAATAAATTTGATAACCTGAGTGAAATGGGTGAATATTTATAAAAAGTACAAACTGCCTAGATTAACAGAAGAGAAAATAAAATACTTAAATAACCTCGTTTTAGAAAAATAAATTGAAGAAACCATCAATAAACTTCCTAAAGAAAAAGTCTCCAGGTACAGATGAAATTACAATATTTAAAGAATAATTAATTCTAATTTTGGTAGTTATTTTAAAAAATAGGAGCAGTTCTGCCAGTTCCATTATAACACCAATACAGAGCACATAGCTAAATTAGGAAGAGTCAAAATAGACAAAGAAAATTATGGAGCAATCTACCTAATGAAAAGTGATACAACAATCTTAAATAAAACTTTAGCAAAGAAATTATAGAAATAATCAGGTAAGGGGTGGCTAGGTGGCACAGTGGATAAAGCACCAGCCCTGGAGTCAGGAGTACCTGGGTTCGAATCCAGTCTCAAACATTTAATAATTACCTAGCTGTGTGGCCTTGGGCAAGCCACTTAACCCCATTTGCCTTGCAAAAAACTAAAAAAAAAGTTAATCAGATAAGATTTATACCAGATAGGCAAGGATGGTTCAAAATTAGGAAAACACTCCTCATAATTGAACTTATCAACAACAACAATACCAACACAAATGATAATTATCTCAATATATCCTAAAAAAGCCTTTGACAAAATTCAATATGCATTCCTAATAAAAATGCTAGAGTATGTAGGAATAAATTAAGTCTCATAATATAATGAGCAGTATCTATCTAAAACAATTAGCAAATATTACATGCAATGTGAATAAAGTAGAAGTATTTCTGATAAGAACAGGGGTAAAACAAGGATGTCCATTATCATAACAATTATTCAATATAATTTTAGAAAATTAGCTTTAGCAATAAAAGAAGAAAAAGAAATTGAAGGAATTATAATTGGTAATGAGGAAACAAAGCTTTCACTCTTTGCAGAAATCATTTTAAAAAATGGGAAAAGTTCCAAATGTTCCAAAATATTCAAAGCAGCTCTTTATGTTGTAGCAAACAATTGAAAATTGAGGAAATGCCTATAAATTGGGGGATGACTGAACTAATTATGGAATATGAATGTTATGGAGTACAATTGTTCTATATGATACCATGAATGGTCGAACTCTTGTGAAGCAAGACAGTTATAGGAACTGATGCTTTAGTGAAGGGAGCAGAAGCAAGAGAAGATTGTATACATTAACTACAACATTATGATTAATTTTGATTAATGCAACTTTTTTCAGAAGTTCAGAGAGGTAAGACAACTATGGGGGACCTGTAATGAACAATACTATTCACAACCAGTTGAAAAAAATATAGAAAAAAGTAGGCTACAGAATCTGAATGAACATTATGTTCACTTATTAAAAAATCTCTTCTTGGGAGATTTACAGTATTGCTGTGCTGAGAAAAGTTGTCATAGACTGTTGGTCATTATACTATATTACTGCTATTTTATATAGAATATTTTATGTTGCATCAGCTCAAGTAAGTTTTTCCTGATTTTTCTAAGAGCATCCTACTCATCATTTCTTATAGTAGAATAGTAATCCATCATAATCAAATCACAGTTTGTCCAGTGAATTCCCCCAAGATGGATATCTCCTCAATTTCCAATTCCTTGTGACCAGAAAAGAGCTACTATAACTATTTTTGTACATATTTTCCCCTTATTGTTTTTCATATCTTTTGGAATACAGGCCTTGCAGAGATATTGCTAGATCAAAGGATAGTCATGATTTAGAGTCTTTGGATATAGTTACAAAATGCTCGACAGATTGCTTGAATCAGATCACAACTACCAACAATTCATTAATGTCTCATTTTCCCTATATTTCCTTCAATATTTGTCATTTTCCTTTTCTGTCCTATTAGCCAATCTATTAGACACAAGATGGCATATAGGAATTGTTTTAACTTGCATTTCTCCAATCTATAGTGAATTAGAACTTTTTAAATATGGTTATAGATAGTTATTGATAACCTGATCTAAAGACTTCATATCTTTTGATCATTTATCATTTCAGAAATGACTCCTATTTGTACAAATTTGATTCTATGTATGAGTTCTCTTTGCATGAGAAATGAAATCTTTATCAGAGAAACTTCCTCCAATCTTTTTTTCAGTTAAAATTCCAAACTGTATTTTCTTCCATCCTATTCCCCTGTCCCTGTTCATTCTATTCTTTCTTTCTTTTCCCTCTGTCTATGCTAAAAAGTGTTTTGATTCTGACTAGACATTTCCCCAATCTGCCCTTTCTTATGTCACCCTGCTTTCTTTTATCCCTTTCTCTTCCTACTTTTTCATAGGATAAGATACATTTCTGTACCCATTTGATTATGTATCTTATTCCCTCTTTGAGACAATTCTCATGAAAGCATGGTTCATTCAATGTTCCTCACCTCCCCTGCTCTGCTCCACAATAAAATCTTTTTTTCTTTCTTCTTATGTGTGAGATAATTCATTCCATTAAACCTACTTTGATCCCTCTCTCTCACATTACATAATTCTCTCATCCCTTAATTTTAGTTCTTTAAGATATCATCCCTTCCTATTCAACTCACACCTGGGCTCTCTGTCTCTCTATACTCATTCTAACTGCTTTGATAATGAAAAAGTTCATATGAGTTATCTGTATCATCTTTCCATATAGAGAAAGAAACAGCTCAAGATGATTAAGTCTTTTATGATTTCTCTTTCCTGTTTATCTTGCTATCTTTATTTGAGTCTCTTGCATGAAGATCAAATTTCTCAGGCAACTCTGGTCTTTCAGCAAAGTTCAAAAGTTCACTATTTCATTGAGTGTCTATCTTTTTCTCTGAAAGATTATGCCCTATTTTTCTTGATAGTTCATTCTTGTATGTAATTCAAGTTCTTTTGTCTTTTGGAAATCATATTTCAAGACCTCTGGCCTTTTAATTTAAGAACTATTAAATCTTATGGTATCCTGTCTGTGGTTCCACAATACTTGATTTTATTTTCCTTTCTGACAACTTTCAATATTTTCTTCTTTACCTAGGGACTCATGAATTTGGCTATAATATCCCTGGGTGTTTTCATTTTAGGATCTCATTCAGGCCATGTTCGGTGGATTCTTTCAATTTCTCTTTTACCCTCTGATTTTAGAATATCAGAAAGATTTCCTTGATAATTCCTTGAGAGATAAAATATAACCACCTTTATGGAATATGTCTTTCAGTTGGTCCAATAATATTTTAATTTAACTCTACTGGATTTATTTTTCAGAAAATGGCATTTCACAGGTCTTCTTTTTTTTATCCTTTTGGTTTTGTTTTATAGTTTCTTGATTTCTCATAAAAGTATTATCTTCCTTTTACCCCATTCTAATTTTTAAGAAATTATTTTTATCAGGGAATTCTTTCATCATTTGGCCTATACTGGTTGTTAAGTTATTATTTTCTTGAGGATTTTTTGTATATGCTTTAACAATAGGTTGATTCATTTTTATTATTTTCTTGCATCAATCTCATTTCTTTTCCAGTTTTTCCATTTACTTCTTTTATTTGATTTTCAAAATCCTTTGTGAATTTTGTCATGACCTAGGACCAATGCATATTTTTCTTGGAGGCTTTGAATATAGGAGTTTTAACCTTGCTATCTTCTGTGTGTGTATTTTGATCTTGTCAACATAGTACCTTTCTATATTTAGAGAAATGCTCCCCACCCCTATTTGCTCATTTCCCCAGGCTACGACTTGTTTTTCAACTCTTTGTTAAAGTAGGGGTCTGCTTCTAGGGTAGAGGGTGCACTGTCCTAAGCTTCTGGGGTTTTGTGCAGCTGTTTTCAGACATATTTCTAGGAACCTGCAAGTTTTCACTTCCAAGGTGATATGATCTAAGGAGAAGTATTTACAAACCTCCTGGACTGTGTTTTGCTCTTTGAGAAACCACGAACACTCTCTTCAACCCTATAACTGTGAGGAGGGTCCTTGCTTTCTTTGGGACCCTTATAATCTCCTTATAGTCTGTGGTCTGAGAGCAACAGAAACTGTTGCTGCTACTGATTCAGCTGTTTCCAAGGATTGCTTCTGGTTTGCTGGGACAAACACTGGTACATACTGTGCTGGACTGTGCTCCACTCTCCCCCAGTGAAATGACTTTTCTTTCTATCTTAATAGTTTTTTTATTTAGTGTTTCTGGGTTTTGGTGTCTGAAAGCCACTGCTGTTGCCACTGCTTCATTCTACCTGCTGCCTGTTCCTGGATTGCTGGGGCCTAACTGCACTTGGGTGACTTGCACATTACAATGTTCTTGTCTCACTCTACTGCAACAGATTTTCTTGTCAAACTTCTAAGTTGCCTTGGGATAGAAAATTGTTTCCTTCCATCAATTTGTGGGTTCTGCCACTGAAGAATTTGTTTAGAATCATTATTTAAAGATATTTAGTTTGGGGAAACACTCATGAGTCCTTGCTTTTGCTTTACCATTTTCTCTATGCCTCTCTCTCCTCTACTGTGGTTGTTGTAATAGTTTTTCTTTTAATGCACCAAAAAATAGATGGAAACAACTGCAAGGTAATACAGAATTTTAAAAAAGTGATATAATATCCCTAAGAACAATGTTAAAAGTACTAAAATTCAAATTAGGTAAGAGGAACAAGTGAAGAGAAGTAAGGAAAAGAAAAGTGTGTTCATTATCTGTGTTAGAGCATAATGTAAGGGATGAAATTATTATTCATGGTAGCACAGATAACAAAGAGAAAGCAACATGAGTTCACAATAATTTTGCTTATTTTCTTTGCCAGGGTGTTGAAATTTAGACTAAGAAAGAAAGCACACACACATAAAAAGTGAATAGGGAGTTGATATCATAGTTCAAAGAATATAGCAAAAGAATGCTCTGTTTTCTGTATGAAATTGGCTCCCTAAACCCAGATTTATAACCTACTGGTATGCAGAGATCCTGTTGTTACAAACATTCTCTGGACATTTTGAAGCATTCCAAAAAATAAAACTAAGTTTTAAATGAACATTGATTTGGATAAATCATTTTCAGTTCTGACTTGCTTTTATTTCATTAGTTCACTGGATAAAGTAATACTTTGATAGATATTTCTCTGGGATAAACCTCTGGAAGCCTGTAAGTTTCTCAGCTTTGCTTTATACTAATTAGAGTGATAAATTAGTAAAGTTCTTAGATAATGGCAAGGAGCAATGAGAGCTCAGGATAGTAGATTATCACATTTTCCATATATATATATATATACACTCATGTACATATACAGACACCTTAAAATAAACACAATCCCAAATCTTAACAGTTATAAGACTATGCTTGTATTTGGAAAAATTGACTTCTATTTTCTTCCAAGTTGCCTAATTATTGAATCAAAAGAACAGGACAGATAGACCACATAGTTCACTTTAATTCTATTTAATCAGTCCTGCCTCAACTCTCTTTGAGTATTGACTGCTTTAGTTTTAATCAAACTAGACATTAATTAAGAGGTTTAAATATTTTCTCTTTTGTAAGAATACTTTGAAATCTAGTATGTTAATTATTTTCCCAAGTGAAAAGAAATCATTTGAATGACTGCAACATAATGATATTTTTTAACAAAAATACTAGATAACAATAATAGAAACAATAAGTGCTATAAGCTATGTTTTTTTCATCAAAATTGTCATTGTCTTAAAGGTCAGGAAGTACTGAATAATCCTTAACATAATATTTCTCTTATTAATTGGGCATTCAAATAAGACAAGTGCAAATCAAAAGAGTAATAAACTTAACACCATTGAAACTGAATAAAAAAAAGAATTAAAAAAAGGACCCTAAATCCAAAGAAGAATGATGAGGAAACTCCCCCCCACTCTTTTGCCAAAATCAAAGACCAAGATTACATTATCATTTTTCCCCATTGTTTTTTACAGTTTTATTTCTTTTTTTTTTTAGGTTTTTGCAAAGCAACGAGGTTAGGTGGCTTTGCCCAAGGCCACACAGCTAGGTAATTATTAAGTGTCTGAGACTGGATTTGAACCCAGGTACTTCTGACTCCAGGGCTGGTGCTTTATCCACTATGCCACCTAGCCGCCCCTATAGTGTTATTTCTTTAAGTTTTTATTTAGTATCTTATTTTTCAACTACATATAAAACCAGTTTTTAATATTCAGGTTTTTTATTTCACATTTATATTTTATTTTATTTTTTCAAATTATATGCAAAAATAGTTTTCAAAATTCATCTTTTTGTAAGCTTTGCAATTCCCCATTTTTCTATCACCTGAGTTTCCTTTACTCCTCCAGATGGTAGCAAAGAATCTGATTTGGTTTGTATATATGCAATCATATTTGAGAAATTGCTATATTCATCTTATTGTGAAAGAAGAATAAGAACTTTTGGGGGAGGGATCCATAAGAAAGAAAAAACTTAGAAATGTTAAAAATAATGCAATAATGTTTGTTCAACATTCAGATTATTTTTCCTTGACCTGCTGAGAGGAGCAACAGTCAACATCAATAATCATATAACAATATTGTTGGTAATGTGCATAGTGTTTTCATTTCACTCATCAGTTCATGCAAGTCTTTTCAGCATTTTGTTAAAATTCTCCTGTTCATGATTTCTTAGAGAAAAGTATATTGCATCAATTCATATTGTACAATTTGTTCACTCATTTCTCAATTGATGGGTATCCCCTCTATTTCCCCATTATTTTGAACTACAGAAAACTGCTATAATATGTTTTTGTTGATATGGTATTCTCCCCTTTTTTTATAATCTCTATGGGATATCAATTTGGTAAAATACTGTCCTTTAGAAATATCTACAAATTGTTCTCCAAAATAATTGAATCAGTTCACAACTCCACCAACATTGAATTAGGGTCCCCATTTCCCCACATGCTCTCCAACATTGATCATTTTCCTATTTTTATCATTTTAGAAATTCTGAAAAGTATGAGGTGGAAGCTCTAAATAGATTTAATTAGCATTTCTCTGAATAGTAGTGATTTGGAGCACATTTCATATGATTATAGATAGCTTAAAATTCTTTATCTAAAAACAACCAATTCATATCCTTTGACCATCTATCCATTGCAGAATGATTTGAATTCTTATACATTTAAGACAGTTCTCTATATATTTTGAAAAGGAATCCATTATTAGAATCACTAGTTGTGAAAATTGTTTCCCAGTTTTCTACATTGTTTTTGAAATGTTAACTTTAGTAATGAGAAAAGAAAAAGAAATCAAAGGAGGATCTGAGTTCAAATCCAGCCCCAGACACTTAATAATTACCTAACTGTGTGGCCTTGGGCAAGCCACTTAACCCCACTGCCTAGCAAAAACTTAAAAAAAAAAACGATCTAGAAAGAAGTATTCACTATTTATGCCTTTCTTCATTTTATTATAAGGGTTTTATGCCCTAGTACATGGTCAATTTTTATGTAAGTGCCATGTACTGCAAAAGGAAGGTATATTCCTTTTTATCCCCAATCAATTTTCTCCAAAGGTCTATTATTTCTAGGTTTTCTAACATTCTATTTACCTTCTTAACTTCATTTTTTTTTATGGTTAAATTTATCTAAATCTGAGAATGGGAGGCCAGTAGAGTTTTGTTGTCTATGTCTTCCTGTAACTCCTTCAGCTTCTCCTCAAAGAATTTGAATGCTATACCACTTGGTGCATATATTTAGTATTGAAATTGCTTCATAGTCTATGGTACCTCTTAGGAGGATATAGTTTCCTTCCTTATCTCTTTTGATGAGATCTATTTTTGCAGCTGCTTTGTCTGAGATATGGATTGCTTCTTCTGTTTTTTTCACTTCAGCTAAAGCAAAATATATTTTGCTCCAACCTTTTACTTTTACTCTATAGGTATCTCTCCACTTCAAATGAGTTTCTTCTAAGCAGTATATTGTAGGATTCTGATTTTTAATCCACTCTGATATTCACTTACTTTTATGGGAGAGTTCATCCTATTCACATTCAAAATTATAATTACTAATTCCTTATTACCATCCATGCTATCATCTCTCTGTTTATATTTTTCCCTTTTTTTCACTTTATTCATATTCCCCAGTATTTTGTTTCTGAATATCACTATGTTTGGTGTGTTTGCCCCACTTGTATCCAACCTCCCTCCTCCTTTCCCTTTTAATACTTGAAAAGTTACATAAGTTTCTCAACTTAACTGAGTGTGTGTGTATGTTAACTTTAGGGCTAATCTGATGATAGTAAGATACAAGTGGTTCTCACATCCTCCCTTCCTCCCCTCTGTTGCGATAAGTGCTTTGTACCTCTTCATGAAATATATTTTACCCTATTCAATCTCTTCCATCCTCCTGTTTCTTTATTGTCCCCCTTTCTAAGGAGATACTGTTTTTAAATACTTCTATCAGATTCAAGGATAAGTCATTAGTGTCCATTACTTCTGGCTAAGTATATTCTCTCTAATAGATTTATAATTCTCAAGAATTATGAGAATCTTTCTCCCAGGTGGGGATATAGACAGTTTCTTCTTTTTTTGGATGATAGCTTTTCCCCCCTTTTTACCTTTTCATGTATCTCTTTAAGTCTCCTGTTTGAAGTCCAAATTTTTCTATTTAACTCAGATCTTTTCTTCAGTTAAAGTTGGAAGTCTCCTATTTGTTAAATGTCCATCTTTTCCTGTGGACGAGAAGGTTCAGTTTTGCTGGATAGTGAATTCTTGGCTGCATTCCAAACTCACTTATTCTTTGGAATATCATATTCCAGGCCCTTCAATCTCTTAAAGTGGATGCATCCAGGTATTGTATAATCCTTACTGTGCTTCATTAGTATCTAAATAGTTTCTGGCTGCTCACAGTATTGTCTCTTTTATCTGATAGTCCTGGAATTTGGCCACAATATTCCTTGGTGTTTTCATTTTGGGGTCTTTTTTTCTGGAGGGGATCAATGCATTCTTCCAATAACTATTTTACCATCTGCTTCCCTGATATCAAGGCAATTTTCCATCACTAAATCATGAAATATCTATCCAGCAGTTTTTTATCCTCAATGTTTTCAAGAGGACCAATGATTTTTAAGTTGTTCCTTTTAGATCTATTCTCTAGGTCTGTCATTTTCCCAATAAGATATTTTACATTTTCTTCTATTTTTTTCTATTTTTTGTTTTGTTTCACAACTCCCTGTCTCATGAAATAATTAGTTTCCACAAATTCCAATTTTTTTAGAGAAGAATTTTCTTCTTTTACCTTTTGCAACTCCTTATCCAATTGGTCAATTCTATTTTGAAGTTTTTATTTACCCTATTGTATTTTCCAAGGATTTTTTTCTTGTACAGAGTATTGTCCCTAGTGTTTCTTTTCCAAATTTTCCAATTCATTTTTTAAAATTTTTTAAAATTTATTTTTAGTTGTTTTTTTTTTCAAGGCAATGGGGTTAAGTGACTTGCCAAAGGCCACAGAGCTAGGTAATTATTAAGTGTCTGAGGCCAAACTTGAACTGAGGGGATCCTGACTCCAAGGTCAGTCCTCTTTCCACTGCACAACCTAGCCACCCCTCCAATTCATTTCTAAACTCCTTCTTGATCTCTTCTAAGAAGTCTTTCTGGACCGGAAACCAATTCATAATCTTCTTGGAAGTTCTAGCTCTTTCTGAATTAGAATCTTTCTCTTCAAGGTAGCACTCAACAGACCCCCCTTCCACTGGGTTTTCTTGATTTTCCCATGATTTTTTATCGAGGGAAGAGCTGGTTCACAGAACTTTGGAGTAGAAGTCCCTAGAGGCTTAGCTTACTGGGTTTAGTAACTCCAAGTGGGCTGTCCAATAGTGGATGCTAGACACGTTTTCTGTGAATGTGATTTGTGGCCCACTCCTGAGGCATGGGAGGGGATAGAGAGGGTGAAGCAATTGGGTCTTGGATTATCTATACTTAATCTTCTTATTATTCACTCTGTAGTGAGAGAGATCTGCTACCTACACCTGAGCCTTGGGGAGTGGGAGGGGCATTATTACTGTGTGTGTTTTGGGAAGAGTTCTTTTCTCCCACAGGTATGGGTGGAGAGACTCATTTGGAAGCATGGGTACTCTGCTGAAAATCAGGGGCTCACCACCCTGGTCTTCCAGACCAGCCCAGCTAACAAGATCAATGTCTAGCCACACACTGGAATTTTCCCGCCCATCCACACAGCCAAAACTTCTGCAACTGTTCTCAGGTTAGTCCTGGGCCTTAGCCCACCACCCCTGCACTGGCTCTCTGCTCTCCATCCTGGCTCACCCATACCCTGTGAGACAGACATTATTGGTTCTTCTCCTAGGTTCTTCTTCTGGGTATTGTAGATCTAAATTCTCTTAAGTTACTTGATTAATATTAGCTCTGAGGGAAAGCCAAGAGACCTTAACACAGTACCTGACTTCTGTCCACCATCTGGGCCAGAAGTGAGCGCTAACTGTTTTTGAACATTCTGAAACACTGTTGATTATTCCTCCTGGGTAATTTAACCTAACTTCAAGTATGTCACATTTTTTTTTCATTTTCCTGCTTTCTATATCTTCTCCTTTTATTTTTTTGACTCTGTATTTTCTTCTAGTGAAACATATATTCTACAAAGTTCTGTCTCTACCCAAATGAGGTTATTTAAGCATTTTATTTTCTCTACTGCTAATCTTGGAAATTTACAATTTTGTAAATATTCATTCATTAGATAATCAGATTTATTGAAATTCAGTGGGGCAAATGAGTTCCAAATTAATACTTTAAATTTCTTCTCATTGCTACTGATTTCAATCTTTTCGCTTTTGATATGGATAATTTAATTTTCTTCTTCTTTTTTCTAATCCAACCATGATCTGTTTTGTTGCTTTTTTTTCATAAAACCACCTCTTAGTTATTAGTTCTATCATTTTCTTACTTTCAATTTTACTTCTATTTATTTGATTTTCAGAATTTCTAATTTTTTATTTAAATAGATATTTTTAATTTGTTCTTTAATAGAATTTTTTAGTTGCATGTCCAATTCTTTCATCTCCTTCTCTATTTTTCTTTTAGATGAGTGAAGAATATTTATTGCCAATATTTAAACATTTGGAAAGGTAGAAAATGAGTATGGCTTTGAATTGAAAAGCAGAATAAATTGCTTTTCTTTTCTTTTTTTTTGAGGTGATGATTTATTTTATTTTTCCACTTACATGTTATGAAAGGTTTTCAACATTCATCCACTTGTTTATGCATATATAAAAGTTACATAATTTCCTTCCACTCTCCCTTATCATGCCCCCCCCATACCTCAAAGACAAACATCCTGGTGAACATTGTACAAATACATTCATATTTAATGTGTTTAAAGATTAATCATTTTCTGCATTATGAATTAGGACTAAGGGAAAAAGAAAGAAAGAAAATGATGAGATAGTAAGGAAAAATATGAGGGAAATTTTTAAAAAAGTGAACATGGTGGGGCAGCTTGGTGACACAGTGGATAGAGCACTGGCCCTAGAGTCAGGAGTAACTTAGTTCAAATCTGGTCTCAGACATTTAATAATTACCTAGCCATGTGGCCTTGGGCAAGTCACTTAACCCCACCGCCTTGCAAAGAAACCTGAAAAAAAAGTGAAAGTGGTATTCACACAGATTCTGTAGGGATTTTTTTTTGTTTATTTTCTTTTTTTTTTCCTTTGTCTGATTGAAGATAGCATTGTCCATAATGAATTTCCCAAGGTTGTCCTAGCTCTCTGAACTGCTGAGAGGAGCTGCATCCATCAAAGCTGATCAGCTCACAATGTTGTTGTAAAATGTTTAGTGTTATCTTGTTTATGCTTCCTTCACTCAGCATCAGTTTCTATCATTCTTCCCATGCTTCTCAACAATCTGACCATTTTGGGTTTCCTATAGAATAATAGTACTACATAACATTCATATACCATAACATGTTCAGCCATTTCTCAGGTAATGGGCTTCCCTTAATTTTCTAGTTCATTCCCATTACTAAAAGAGCTGCTATGGATATTTTGAAACACGAGAGTTTTCCAAATTTTTGATTCCTTCTGGATATAGGCCTAGTATTAGTATTTCTGGATCAAAGGGTATAATAAGCTTTATCGTTCTTGGAGCAAAGTTTCATAGTGATCTCTAGAAGGATTGGATTACTTCACAACTCCACAGTTGCATTAAAATACATTGATGTCCCAATCTTCCTACAACCTCTCCAACACTGATCATTTTCCCTTTTTGTAACTTTAGCCAAATTCACAGATTTGAGGTGGTATCTCAGTTGTTTTAATTAGCATTTCTCTAATCAGTAATTATTTGGAACATTTTTTTCATATGATTGCATGTAGATTTATTCATTTGAAAAATGCCTTTGCATATCCTTTGATCATTTATCAATTCAATTGGGGGATAATTTGTGATCTTATAAATTAATTGAATTCTGTAAATATATATATATATATATATATATATATATATATATATATATATATATATATATATACATACATACATATATGTTTAGAAATCAGACCTTTATTTCTTGTTTGGCCATTTCCATTGATCTGACAGAGTATTTTTCAATCTCTTAGTCTATAGTTTCACTCTTTATGTCTAAAACCTGTATTCATTTTGAACTTATTTTGATATGGGTATGCAATTCTTGTCTGTTTCCAGTTATTGTCATAATTTTTTCCAATTTTCCCAACAATTTTTGCCAAATAGTTAATTCTAATCCCAGAAGCTAATGTCTATGGGCTGTCATTTACTAATGTTTCTTTGGTACCTATCTTAATACACTGGTCCATTATTCTATAAATACCAGGCATTTATTATTTATTTATTTATTTTCAAATGATTACAACAGTCCTGCTACAAAGCCAGTTCAATTTTCCCCTCCTTCCACAAAGACATAGAAGCCTTATAAAAATAAAGTGAGAGAAAAAGAAAAAAATTTTTCTTTAGTCTGTGTTCAGAAACCTATGCCTTTGGGGATGGAGTGTATTTTTATCATAAGTCCATCAGAGAGGTTGCTTCAATATTTTTTCTGCAGTTGTTATTGATAACTGTATTTCCCTCCATCTTTTTCTACCCACACCCATTTATTCTATTCTCTCTCTGTTTCTCAAAAGTGTGTTGTGTGGCAGTCAGGTGACACAGTGGATACAGCCCTGGCCTTGGAGGCCAGAGGAGCTGAGTCCAAATCCAGCCTTAGCTACTCAACAACCACCAGTCATGTAACCCTAGGCAAGTCACTGAACTCCACTGCCCTGCAAAAAAAAAATGTTTGTCATAACTGAGTACCTACTCCTATGATCTTCACTCTCTTCTCTCACCTACTTTCCCCTCCCCTTCTCCAACCTCTTTCTCCCATTCCATTCCTCTCCTTTTTCTTCATGGGTAGGATAGATTTCTATATCCTATTGAGTGTGTATGTTATTTCCTATCTGAGCCACATCTGAAGAGAATGAAGCTCACTCATTTCACCTCACCTTCCCCTCTTACATTCCATTGCAAAAGTTTTACTTGACTCTTTTACATGAAATATCTTTGCTCATTCTACTTCTCTTTTCCCTCCCCCAATCCAACCTTTTTTTCATCCATTGACTCCATCTTTATAACATATTATACCTTCGCATTCAGTTCCCTCCTGTGCCATATATATATATATGTGTATATATATATATATATATATATATATATTTATATTTATATTTATATGTTCCTTCTAACTGCTTTAATAAATGAGAAGATTCATATTCATATTAGTTATCAGTATCATCTTCCCATGCAGGATTACAAGCAGTTCAACATCATTAAATACTCCTAATTTGCCCTTCCCTTCTACTCTTTCCATGCTTCACCTGTGTCCTGCACTTGAAGAAGTTTAATCTTCAAGTCTGATCATCTATGGTCAATTCAACAGGAAAGTTTGAAATTCTCCTATTTTATTTAATGTCCATTTTTCCCCCTGAAAAAGGAGGTTTAGTTTTGTTGGGTAGTTTATTCTCATTTGTTATCCAAGCTTTTTTGCCTTCCAGAGTATCATATTCCAATCCCTACAAGCCCTTAATGTAGATGCTGAAAAATCATGTATAAATGTTCCATGATATTTGAATTGTTTCTTTCTGCTTGTGATATTTTCTCTTCAATTTGGGAGTTCTGAAATTTCACTGTCATATTTCTGGGAGTTTTTATTTGGGGAGGGGGGAATCTTTTTCAGGATGTATTTAGTGGGGTCCCTCAATTTCTATTTTACTCTATGTTCCTAGAATATCAGGGCGATTTTCCTGGAGAAGTTCTTTAAAATTGAAGTCTAGAATTTTCCTAGTCATGAATTTCAGGTAGCCCAATAATTTTTAAATTATCTCTTCTGGATTTTTTTTCCTGTTCAATTGTTTTTCCAATAAGATATTACACGTTTTCTTAAAACTTTTCAAACTTTTGCTTTTATTTGATTGTTTTTTTGATTTCTCACAATATCATCAGTCTCCCTTAGCTCTTTTCAACCTCTCCCATTATAATTTTCTTTCTCTTTTCAATCTATCCCTCCTCACCACTGTTTTGTTTCTGAACTCTGCCTTCCTCACACTGCCCTTCTTTCTTTTTTTATTTCTGTCTTTGTATCCCCTCAGTTTTTTAATTTATTTTGAGTTTTGCAATTTTTGCCCCATTCTTTCTTACCTCCCCCACCCCCCACAGAAGGCATTCTGTTAGTTTCTACATTGGTTCCATGTTATACATTTACCTCTAAACTGCCCTTTTTCCTATCAGCCTTTCCTTTTCTTTTCTTATTCACTCTTTTACTTTTCCCCAACTTTCTTTCCCCCATCTCCTCCTAATTCCTTGTAGGGTAAAAAAAATTTACAAATCCAACTGAATGTATATATTTTCTCCTCCTTATGCCAAATCCATTGAAAACAAGATTCAGGCAAATTTCCCTTTCAGTCCCTTCTTTCCTTCTATTGTAATATGTCTTTTATGCCTTTTCTTTACATGTTGTATTTTACCTCTTTTTGTCTCCCCCTTTCTCTCATACCAGTAAAATGCATTTTTAATGTTTTAATTTTATTTTAAAACAACCCCATCAAAATCAACTTATACCCATACTTTCTGTCTTAACATCTTTACTCTAATAGACATATGGTTCTCAAGATTTATGAGTGTCACCCTTACATGTAGCAATAGAATCATTTTAATATTATTGCATAACATTCTTTTTCTTTTCCCTTATTTTACCTTTTTAATGTATCTCAAGTCTGATATTTGGAGAATGAATTTTCTGCTCATTTATTTTTATTTCATAAAGAAAATTTGAAAGTCACTTATTTCATTAAATATCCATCTTTTTCTCTGGAAGAGTATTCTCAATTTTGCTGAATTCTTGGTCAATTGTTTTGTTTATTCAATTTTTTCCTTTGTTTTAAATTTTATTTAACTCATTGCTCTAGTGTAATATTTAAGAAATTTTATTCTTCGGTTAGCTCTTGTATCTCCATTTTCATTTGGTCAGTTTTTATTTTGTAAAAGAACTAGATTTGGTATAATCCAAGCTATTCTATCCTCCAGAATATCATTTTCCAGGCCCTCAAATTCTTTAATTTTGATGTTGTCGATTCCTGTTTAAACCTGACTATTTCTCCTCAGTATCTGAATAGCTTCCTTCTGGCTCCCTGAAGTATATTCTTCTTTATCTGATCTGAAATTTGGTTACAATATTCCTTGGCATTTTCATTTTGGGATCTACTTCGGTAAGTAATCATTCAAGTATTCCAATGACTATTTTACTTCTAGTGCAAGGATGTATATATATAATATATATATATATATATAATATATATATATATATATAATATATATATATATTATATATATATATATGGTTTTTACAAGGCAGTGAGGTTAAGTGACTTGACCAAGGTCACTAGGTTAGAAAGTATCTAGTATGGGGCAGCTAGGTGGTGCAGTGGATAGAGCACTGGCCCTGAAGTCAGGAGTACCAGAGTTCAAATCCAGCCTCAGACACTTAATAATTACCTAGCTGTGTGGCCTTAGGCAAACCACTTAACTCCATTGCCTTGCAAAAAAAAATCCTAATAAAAGAAAGGATCAAGTAGAAGCATGGAATGACTTATGGGATCTGGTAACTGAGCAAAGGGAGTAGAATGAAGAGAACAATATACACATCAACAGCAACATTGGTTGATGAACAACCTTGATGCAAGCAGCTCCTCTCAGCAGTTAGATAGCTGAGGCAGCTAATCGGACATGAAGTATATTATCCCCATCCAGAAGAAGAAAAATAAAATAAAACAAAACACACATGCAAAAAAGCAGCCCTTCAGTATCTGAGGAACACTTCATGAAAATTATCTCTTATACATCTTCTTCCTTTAATCCTCATTCTTCATACTGAATATAACTAATCTGTAAACATGTTTATAAAATATGTGTGTATAATGCTAAACTGACTATTCGCCACCTAGGGGAGGGGGTGGGAAGGGAGCATGGAAGGAAATTTTGTAACTAAAAAATATACGTGTGCATATGGATGAAAATAAATGAATAAATTTAAATTTTAAAAAATAAGAAAAGAAACTATCATGTGTCTGAGGTATTCAGGTCCTCCTGATTCCAAGACTGGAACTTTGTCCACTATACCACCTAGATGTGCCTGTTCAGTACTTGTTAAATTAGCTCTCTGGATCTATTTATAAATCAAATGTTTTTCTTATGTGATATTTTATTCAATTTTTTCCATTTTTATTTTATTTAACTGATTCTTGATATCTCAGTGTCATTAAATTCCTCTTGCTAAAGCGTAATATTCAAGGAATTAATTTCTTCAGTTAGCTTTTACATCTCCTTTTTCATATAGCCAATTTTAATTGTTTTTACAAGAGCTTTTATTTGCTTCCATTTGCCCAATTGTATTTTAAAGAATTTATTTTCTTTGTTCAATTTCTTGTGCTTGTACCTGAAAGACACCAAAATTCTATTCTAAAATTCTTTTCCAAATTTTCCTACTTGGCTTTTAAAATCTTCTTTGAGTTCCTCAAAGAAACCTTTTGGGACTGGAGATAAATTCATATTCCTTTCCTGCATGTCAAATGCTCTTCTCTTTTGGATGATGTTTTGCCTCTCCTTATCTCCAAACTAACTTTCAGTTACCCTGGATTTTCGGTGACTTTTTTTTTTATTCATTTTGTTGTCCTAATCTTCTTGTGTTGGAGGATGTGGTTCCTCATAGACTTTCAGTGTTGAGAACACTAGTGGCTTGATCACTCAGCTGAGACTTTCCACATTGAGAATGCCAATAATCTGCTGAGTGGTCCGGGGCTTTCCAGACTGAGAAAGATAGGGACTTGCTCACTGGCCTGGGATGCCTATGTTGGAGCCCTCCCAACTGTCCTGCTATACGATTGTCCTGCTAAGCAGGGACTCCTGGAGCCTCCATTTGAAGATCTCTGCTGTGATAGAGAACCTCTGTCTGCATCTCCTCTGCCACCTGCCACACTGGTTTCAGATCCCTGCACAGGCTTCTACTGCCTACTGCTTATGACACTCTCATTCCCTCTGAGATAGCCCTTTCTGGAACATATATCTTTTGTGAGTTCTATCATTGAACATTGATTTAGAGTCTCAATTTGTTTTGTTTCTTAGGGAATTCCTGGAGAGCTTATGGAAGTTCCTGGTTTCTCTCCACCATATTGGTTCCATCCCCAATTGTGGAATATTTTTATGATTTATTGTTTGATCCACTCATTTTTATATTATTTAATTTCTAATTAATTTTCCTTTTATACTTCCATAGCATTTTGTTATATGCAATTGCATCATTATCTGAAAAGGATACATTTAAATTTTTTTTGCTTTTCTGCATTTCATTACAAGGCTTTGATGCACTAATACATGGTCAATTTCTAGGGGTGGCTAGGTGGCACAGTGGATAGAGCACCAGCCCTGGAGTCAGGATTACTTGAGTTCAAATCCAGCCTCAGACACTTAATAATTACCTAGCTGTGTGGCCTTGGGCAAGCAATTTAACCCAATTTCCTTGCAAAATCCTAAAAAAAAAATACACAATCAATTTTTGTGTAGGTGGCATCTACCTGCAGAGGATGTATATTCCTTTCTATCATAATTCAGTTTTCTCCAGGAGCCTATCATATATAGTTTTCTGAAATTCTATTCACTTCCTATCTTATTTTGTGGTTAGATTTATCTAAATTTGAGAGAAGAATGTTGAAGTTCCAAACTAAAAATATTTCTGTCTATGTCTTCCTGTAACTTATTGAGCTTGTCCACTAAGAATTTGGGTGTATGGTTAATATTCATATTACTTCCTTATCTATATTACTTTTATAAGGATGCAGTTTCCTTCCTTTTCCCATTTAATTTCAATTAGTTTTGGCTTTGCTTTGTCAGAGATCAGAATTGTTACTCCTTCTTTTAACTTCATTTTAGTGTAATATAATATTCTCCAACCTTTCAGCTTTACCTGTGTGTTCTATCTGCCTCAGATGTGTTTCTTATACACAACATATTATAGTATTCTGGTTTCTAAACTATTTTGCTACTACTCCCATTTTATGGGAGAGTTCATACTATTCACATTCAAGGTTAAAATTACTGACTCCATATATTCCCCATCCTATCTTTATAAGTTGTACTTTTCTCTCTTCTTTCTCCTTATCACTCCTTACCAAAGTTTTACTTTTGAAAAACCGCAAAACAAAAATTTCCATTTTGATGCTTTTCACACTCTCTCCTTTCCCCTTTCTCCTCCTATTTCCCTTAGTGCAGGATAATTTTCTAAACCTATTTGGGAATATTATGTTATTCCCTCTGAGCCAATTCTATTGTGAATAAGATTTGCACAGTTATCACATTTTCCCTTTTTTCCTCTACTGAAAGAGATCCACTGTGCCTTTGACTTCTTTTCTGAGTATAAATCTTTTTTTAATGCCTTAAATATTTCATTTTCTTTCAGTTCTGGTCTTTTTATCAGGTAGCTCTGAAGGTCCTCTATTTATTTTGAAAATGCATCATTTCACTGAAAGAATATGCTTAATTTTACAGAGTAGCTGATTCTTGCTTGTAATCTAAGTCCCTTTGTCCATATATATATATATATATATATATATATATATATATATATATATATATTATATTCCAGGTCATCCAATTCTTCAATATTGAAGTTAATTCATTCTGTGTAATACTGACTATGGCTCCTGGCACATAATTACTTCTTGTTAACTACTTGTAGTATTATCTCCTTAAGCTGAGAATTCTGAAATTTAGATAAAATATTCTTTGGAGTTTTTATTTTCAAATCTCTTTCTGGGGGGTAAGCAATAGAGTCTTTCAAGGACTATTATATCTTTATGGTCTTGAATTTTAGTTTTCCATGATAATTACCTGAAAGTTATTGTCTAGGCTATGTTCTGATCATGGTTTTCACTAGACCAATAATTCAAAAATTATTTCTCCTGAAACTATTTTCTAGGTCATTCATTTTCTTAAGAGGCAGTTTATATTTTCTTCTGCTTTTTCAGTCTTTTTGTTTTGTTTTATGGAAGCTTTTTGTCTCATAGAGACAATAGTTTCCATTTCTATAATTATAATTTTTAGATATTTATTTTCTTCACTTAGCTTCTGTATTTCTTTTTTCCAATTGGATAATTTTACTTTTAGATGATCTGCTTTTTCCTTTTCCAGTTGGTAAATTTTATTTTTAAAGAAATAGTGTTTTTCTTTTCTAGTTGATCAATTTTATTTTGGAAGTATTGTTTTCTTCATGCAATTTAACATGGTTCTCCTGCATGACACATTTCTTTCCTCAACTTTTTTCTTTCTTTCTTCCTTGGTTTTTAAAATTCTTTTTAATCTTTACCAAAAGATCTTTTGGGATTTGAGACCAATTGATAAATCCCTTTGAGGTTGCACAAGTAGGATTTTGGCACTGTTTTTCTCTTCTGAGATTGCCCTTTTAACATCTCAATCAGAATTGTGGCTTTCTATTGTTAGTATTCTTTTTGCTTATTTGTTCATTGCAATAAGAGCTGTGCTCCTGGGATAAAGGCAGTAGACTGCCAAGTTTTGTACTGTGGACTGGGAGTATGATCCATAAATTACTGCTCTGACTTCTCAGATACTTGTGTTTTGTTTCCTGTATTAGGGTAGACCAATGCCTCATCAGTATTTCAGAGATCAAGTCTTGCACTATGAATTGAATTTGGGATTCATACAGTTGATCTGCTGTACTGGTGGCTTGCTGAGCTAAGGCTCTCCCACCTGGGTGGGGTTATACTCTTCCTTTTACCCATGTGAGAGAGATCTATTCTGAAGTTCTTCCAAACTTGAAAACTTGTTTCTATTTTTCTATAGGTTCTGTTATTAGTTTCTGTTGTTTTCGGGCCTTTTGCTAGGCTTTATCCAAAGTTGTTTTGGAAAAATCTCTGGAAACTTTCTAACTTCATATCAACATCTTGGTTACCCCCCAAGAAATCTTTAACATTCAGTTTTAACAATTTTATTTCCAAATTTCCTCTATTCTTCCCTTTCTGACTCCTTTGTGAGAAGGCAAGCAATTCAATATTGTGTGTTTACATATATAAATATATATATGTGCATATGTATCATATAAAACATTTACATAATAATTATGTTGTGAAAAAATATAGAGAATATAAAATTCCAAGAAAAATAAAGTAGAAAGATATGCTTCAATCTATATTCATATACCATCAGTACTTTCTCTGGAAATGAAGAACATTTTTTCATACTCTTCAGATTTGCTTTGATCATGGTATTGATGAATAGATAAGGCATTCACAGCTAATCATTTTACAATATTGCAATTACTTTGTATACAATACATCTCACTCCTCATTAACATGTAAATTCCTCCTGAGTTTTCTCAGAGCATTCTACTCATCTTTTCATCTAGCAGAATAGCAGTCCATTTTGGTAATATAACACAATTCATTCAATCATTCCTCTTTTGATGGACATCTCCTCAATTTCAAAAATAGCTATTATGATATAATTTCTTTTTCTTTCTTGCATATATGGCAAATAGAAAACAGATATAATCATAGTATGGCTAATTGAAAGAGTATGCATGGTTTTATAACCCTATGATAATTGTTCCAAATTGTTCTAAAGAATGATTGAATGAATAATTGAATTCATCAACAATGCAGTAATCAATAATGACTCATTTTTTCCCTCATCCCCTAC
This sequence comes from Macrotis lagotis, assembly GCF_037893015.1. Taxonomy (NCBI): domain Eukaryota; kingdom Metazoa; phylum Chordata; class Mammalia; order Peramelemorphia; family Peramelidae; genus Macrotis; species Macrotis lagotis. Next base: position 148,374,312 of record NC_133660.1, on the reverse strand, counting down.
AATATTTATCATTTTCTTCTTCTGTTCTAATAGTCAACATGACAGATATAAGTTAATCCCTCAGAATTTTTTGAATTCACATTTCTAAAATCTATAATGAGTTAGAACTTTTTTTTCATATGGCTTTGGATAACTTAGATTATTCCATTATTAGAAAATGGTTCATAACTTTTGATCTTTTATCAGTTGTGGAATGGCTCTTATATTTATAAATTTTACTCAGTTTTATATATGTTTAAGAAATATGACTTTTTTGAGTGAAAATTGCTTCATAATTATTAGTATTGCTAATTGTATTTCCCCCTCCTATTTCTCTCCCCTTTTATTCCCTTTCTACTTTAATTATATCCTTCCTCAAAAGTGTTTTACTTTTGACTAGTAAAACCAAAAGGATGAAAAAAATAGAAAGAAATGAGAAATATCTTATTGAAAAATAACTGATCTAGAAAATTCATCCAGAAGACAGAGATAATCTAGAAATTATTGGACTACCTGAAAAACCATGATTAAAAAAAGAGCCTAGACATCATGTTCTAATAAATGGTCAGTGTCCTGATATTCTATAACCAGAGGGTTTGGGAGCTCTCAGAACACATAAAGAAAGGGGGTCAAAAACTGCTAAGAAGGATAATGCAACTTCCAACCAAGATGGTGGCAGAAACCTTGTAACAGAAATTTGATCAATAAAACCCAGAAGAAAATCTACTAACAAAATCTGTCTCAGGGGACAATGGGGAAACCAGGAGAAGAGAGCAGAGAGCCAGGCCAGGGGAAGCAGGATGCAACCAGAGGACTGGCCTTAGCTGCAGAGGCCTTGGCAAAAGAAGTAGAGGTCTGGGGAATCCCTGTGGGGCTGAAGGGTGAGTTTCAGCACAAAATGTTGCAGAGTGCAACTGAACATTGATCTGCTTGGCTCCCGGCTATGAGCTCCATACTTTCAGTGAAGCCCTCTTCCCAGAACAAACACAGTAGTGCCCACACACCTCTACCCCCCAGGCTCAGGTGTGGGTAGCAGAGCTCCCTCAGCTGAAGAGGGAGATTAAGTAGCTTACCCCAGTGTCCACTTCATATGTTTCAAGGATAACAGTATCAAAGCCTAGGGAAAAGCCCTAAATGAAGGTCACAGACACTCCAGAGAAAGACTCTAGCATCCCTAGTGGCTGATCAACTTGAAATTACTAGACCCAGTCAGCAAACCTTTGGGGTTTTCAAAACCAAAGGACTGTGAACCAGCCCCACCCCCCACCAAAAAAAAACACCCCAAAATCTTAGGAAAATGAAGAAAGGCCAGAGTAAGGGGGCCTCAATGAAAAGTACTGTGAAGGCAAAGATCCTAATCCAGAGAGATCTGGAAAATCTGAAGAGAATATGAATTGGTCTCCAGCCCAGAAAGACTTCTCAGAAGAAATCAGGAAGGAATTTAACAATGAATTAGAAAAACTGGAAAAATGAAACTCAATAGAACATTAACACCTTGCTAGAAAAAAATTAGCATCTCACAACAAGAAAACAAATCCTTGGAAATTACAATTGGAAAATACAAAAAGAAAATAATTCTCTCAAATCCTGAATTATACAGATGCAAAAAGAAAATAATTCTCACACAACTACAATTGGGCAAATGAAAAACTCCATCGAAAATAGAATTGGCCAATTGGAAAAGGAGTTTCAAAAGATAAATGAAGAATACTCTTCTCTAAAAATAAGGAAACTGTGGAAACTAAGAGACCATAAGAGACAACAAGAATCTGTTAAACAAATGCCGGGTTTTTATTTACAACGCCGGCTTCTTAATGCTAGTCCGTCCTCTTACTCACCAGTCCAACGCGTGGTGAGTCTTCGGGGTACCTCCGGCCCCCACTCTTTGATGGGGGAAGAACCAGACAGAGCGCCTGAGGTGGGTAATGAGTCTTTATTCTTCTGTGATCACATTCCCGCTCCCTCCCCACCTCTCAGCAGACACTTTTATCCCCCCTGTCCTCCCTCCCATGAACTCTTAAACAATGAGGGGCCGAGTTCTGTAACATTCCTTTATGAGGGGATTATTTTATCCCTTCTGTCCTCCCTCCCATGAACTCTTAAACAATGAGGGGCCGAGTTCTGTAACATTCCTTTATAAGGGGATTATGTTTCCCCCGCTAAGCGACCACCAAGCCTCTTCCCCCCGCCCCCAACAAACAAAACCAAAAAATAAAAAAAAAAAGAAAAAATTCCTCATCAGTAAAACCACTGACCTGGAGAATAGGTCCAAAAGAAACAACTTAAGAATCATTCCTGGGGCAGCTAGGTGGCGTAGTGGATAAAGCACCAGCCCTGGAGTCAGGAGTACCTGGGTTCAAATCCAGTCTCAGACACTTAATAATTACCTATCTGTGTGGCCTTGGGCAAGCCACTTTACCCCATTTTCCTTGCAAAAACCTAAAAAAAAGAATCATTCTACTTCCTAAAAACATTGAAGAGAAAAATAAAGGCTTGGACTCAATATTACAGGATTTAGTGATGGAAAGCATGCCTGATATCATGGAACCAGATGGAAAAACAATTACTCAATCCCCTATGGAAAGGAATCCTAAAATGAAAACACCAAGAAATATATATCCAGAACTAGCAGATAAAATAGAAAATCCTGCAGTCATCCAGAAAGAAACAATTTAGATACCAAGGAGCCACAGTAAGGATTACACAGGATCTGACTGAATCAACATTAAGGTATCGAAGGGCCTGGAATGAGATATTGTGAAGGTCAAGGGAAGCTGGAGTGCATCCAAGAATCCACTATCTATCAAAATTTAGCCTTCTCTTATGGGGAAAAGTTAGACATTTAATGAAATAGGAGACTTCCAATTTTTCCTCATCAAAAGACCAGAACTAAATAGAAAGAGACTCAAGAGTAACACAAAAAGATTTTTAAAAATGATAAAAAAAAAAGTGCTATGCAATATGATGAAACTGCCTATATCCCCAACTGGGAGAAAAATTTTCATAAGCCTTTAGAATTATAACTCTATTAGAGAGAATATACTTAGCCAGAAATAATGGACTCTCATGACTTATCTGTGATGCTGGTAAATGATTTAAAATGATTTAAAAAATTATCTCCTTAAAGATGGGAGACAGTAGAGACAGGAAGATGAAAGAGATTGAATGAGGTAAAAGACCTTAAATAAAAAGGTACAAAGGACATGTTGCAAAAGAGGGGAAGAAAAGAGGAAGTGAGAAACACCTGAATCTTACTCCCATCAGATTATGACAAAGTTAGCATACACACTTTCATGTAAGTTGAGAAAATTAACACCTTTCAAGTATTCAAAGGGGAAATGGGGAGAGGGGAGGAAAAGAGGAACTGACTGAAGGAAGAAATGACAAAGGGAAAGAAAGGTAAGGGAGGTTGGATACAAGGGGGTGATATTCAGAAACAAAATGCTGGGGAATATGGATAAAGTGAAAAAAGGGAAACATATGAACAGATGGATGATATCTTGGAGAGAAATAAGAATTAGTAATTATAACTTTCAATGTGAATGGGATGAACTTTCCCATAAAATGTAAGTAAATAGCAGATTGGATTAAAAAACCAGAATCCTATAATATGCTGATTTTAAGAAACTCATTTGAAGCAGAGAATCAAATAGAATATAGGTAAACGGTTGGAGCAAAATATATTTTGCTTCAGCTGAAGTGCAAAAAGCATTGGTAGCAATCCTTATCTCAGACAAAGCAGCTGCAAAAATAGATCTCATTATAAGCAGAACCAGAAAAACATTGTACACCCTAACAACAAAATGGGGGTGATGGTCAACCCTAATGGACTTGCTCATCCCTTCAGTGCAACAACCAGGCACAATTCTGAGCAATCTGCAATGGAAAATACCATCTGTAACCACAGAAAGAAATATGGATTTTGAACAAAGACCAAAGATTATTACTGACAAATTGGGGGAAAAAAGCATTATAGTATCATGTAATTATTCTATCTCATACTATATTTTCCTTCCTAAAGGATATTATTTCTCTATCATCACATTCACCTGAGATCAATGCATAACAATGAACCAATGTAAACACTAACAGAATGCCTTCTGGGGGGGGGGAAAGAATGGGGCAAAAAATGTAAAACTCAAAATAAATAAAATCTTTCTTTGTGAAATAAAAAAAATGAAAAAAAAAAAGATCTCATTAAAAGAGATAAGGAAGGAAAACATATCCTCCTAAAAGGTATCACAGACAATGAAGGAATTTCAATACTAAATATGTATGCATCATGTGGTACAGCATCCAAATTCTTAGAGGAGAAGTTGAATGAGTTACAGAAAGACATAGACAGCAAAACTCTACTAGTAGGAGACCTCAACCTCCTGCTCTCAGATTTAGATAAACCTGATTATAAAATAAAAAAGAAGGAAGTTATGAAAGTAAATAGAATGTTTGAAAACCTAGACATGATAGACCTTTGCAGAAAACTGAATTTGTATAGAACGAAATACATTTTTTTTCCTGTAGTACATGGCACTTATACAAAAATTGACCATGTGCTAGGGCATAAAATCCAATAATCAATTGTAGAAAGGCAGAAATAGTGGATACATCCTTCTCAGATCATAATGCAATAAAAATCACATGCATTAAGGTGCCATGGAGAGATAGAACTAAAACTAATCGGAAACCAAATAACCTCATTTTTAAGAATGAGTGGACCAAACAACAAATTATAGGAAGCATTAATGATTTAAACATTGATAATGACAATAATGAAACAACATACCAAAACTTATGAGATACAGCCAAGGCAGTTGTCAGGGGATATATTACATCTTCAAATGCTTAAATGAATAAATTGGAGAAAGAGAAAATCAATGAACTAAACATGCAACTGAAAAAAAATTAGAAAAAATACATATTAAAAACCCCTACTTAAATATCAAATAAGAAGTTTAAAAAATTAAAGGTGAAATTAATAAAATCAAAAGCAAGAAAATTATTGAACTAATAAGTAAAACCAAGAGTCGCTTTTATAAAAAAAAATAAAATTAATAAATATCTGGTTAACTTGATTTAAAAAAGAAAGTAGAAACCAGATTACCAGTGTCATAAATGAAAAAGATGAACTCACACCAGTGTAGAGGAAATTACAGTAACAAGGTGAATTATTTTTACTAACTTTATGCTAATAAATTTGATAATCTAAGTGAAATGAATGAATATTTACAAAAATATAATTTGCCCAGTTTAAAAAAAGAGGAAATTAAATACTTAAATAACCCTATCTCAGGAAAAGAAGTACAACAAGCAATTATTGAACTCCCTAAGAAAAACTCTCTGGGGCCATAAAGATTTACAAGAGAATTCTATCAAACTGTTAAGGAACAATTGGTTCCAATTCTATATAAACTCTGGAAAAATAGAGGAGGACAGAACTCTGCCTAACTCTTCCCATGACAACAATATGTTGCTGATACATAATCCAGGAAGAATCAAAACAGAGAAAGAAAATTATAGACCAATTTCCCTAATGAATATTGATGCAAATATCTTAAATAAAATCTTAGAAAACAATTAAGGAAGTTATCACTAGGATTATACATTATGACCAAGTAGAATTTATCCTAGAATACAGGATTGGTTTAATATATGGGAAACTTAATTTAATTACCTATATCAATAACAAACCTTTCAGAAATCATATGATTACATCAATAGATGCTGAAAATGCCTTTGACAAAATGCAACACCCATTTCTACTAAAACACTAGAAAGCATAGGAATAAATGGACTGTTCCTTAAAATGATAAGCAGTATCTATCTGGCACCATTAACAAGGTTTATATGCAAGAGGATAAGATATAGGCATTCCCAATAAGATCAGGATAGAAAAAAAGATGTCCATTATCACCACTACTATTCAATATGTTGTTATAAATGTTAACTTCATCAATAAGAGAAGAAAAAGAAATTGAAGGAATTAGAATTGCGAAGCAAGAGACAAAACACTCACCCTTTGCAAATGATATGATGCCATAACTAGAGAATCCTAAAAAGTCATCTCAAAAACTACTAGAAACAATTAGCAACTTTAACATTGTTGTAGGATATAAAATAAATCCTCAGCATTTCTATATATTACTAGCAAAATACAGCAGCAGGAGCTAGAAAGAGAAATCTTATTCAAAGTAACATCAGACAATATAAAATACTTAGGAGTCTACCTGACAAGGCAGATTCAGAAACTCTATGTAAACAACTACAAAACATTTCTCTAACAAATAAAATCAAATTTAAAAAACTTGGCAAATACCAACTGCCAAGCTAATAAAATAAAAAAATGAAATTCTACCTAAATTAAACCACTTATTTAGTGCCCTACTGATCAAAATTCAAGAAAATTACTTTAATGAGTTAGAAAAAATTGTAATTAAATTCATATGGAGAAATAAAAAGTCAAGAATTTCTACAGATTTAATGAAAAAATGAAAAAGAAGGTGGACCAGCCCTGCCAGATCTAAAATTATATTATAAAGCATCAATCATTAAAACTGTCTGGTATTGGCTAAGAAATAGAATATTGGATAAGTGGAATAGATTAGGAGCAACAGCTGGAAATGATTACATTAATCTGCTGTTTCATAAACCCAAAGAGTCCTACCTCTGTGTTAAAAAGTCTCTCTTCAGTAAAATCTATTGAGAAAATTGCAAGTTAATATGGCAGTAACTTGGAATAGATCAGCATCTCACACCCTATACCAAGAGAAGATCAAAATGGGTACAGGATTTAGACATAAAAGATAATATAATAAACAAACTAAGAAATCCAGAAATCATTTACCTGTGGAAAGGGAAGCAGTTTATGACCAAGGAAGAGATGGAGAACATCATTATAATCAAACTAGATAATTTTTATTACATTAAATTAAAAAACTTTTACAAAAATAAAGCCACTGTAACCAAGAACAAAAGAAACTGGGAAATGGTAAATTGGGAAACAATTTTTACAACTAATATTTCTGACAAAAGACTCATCTCTAAAGTATATTGAGAATTGAGTCAAATTGATAAATAAAAGCAAGCCATTCCCCATTTGACAAATGGTCAAAGGATATGCAAAGGTAACTGATGAGGAAATCAAAGCAATTGATAATCATATGAAAAATTGCTCTAAAACATTACTTATTAGAGAAATGCAAGTTAAAGCATCTCTGATGTATTACCTCTCAACCTGGCCAATATGACCAGAAAAGACAATGATCAATGTTGGAAGGGATGTGTGAAAACTAGGATACTAACGCATTGCTGGTGGAGCTGTGAACTCATCCAACATTTCTGGAGAGCAATTTGGAATTATGCCCAAAGTGCAATAAAAATGTGCATACCCTGTGATCAGCAATACCACTACTGTGTCCATACCCTGAAGAGATCATAAAAAAGAGTAAAAACATCACCTGAACAAAAATTATTCCTAGGAGCCCTGTTTGTGGTGGCAAAGAATTGGAAATTGAGTGAATGTCCGTCAATTGGGAAATGACTGAACAAATTGTAGTATACATATGCTATGGAACACTATTGTTCTATTAGAAACCAAGACGAATGGGAATTCAGAGAAGCCTGTTGGGATTTGCATGAACTGATACTTTTGCTGTGCAAAATGAGCAGAGCCAGAAGAATATTGTACACCCTAACAGCAACATGATGACCAACTTTAGTTGAATTGTTCATTTCATCAGTGAATGAGGGCAATCAGGGACAATTTTAGGGAATCTGTGATGGAGAATACCCTGTATCTAAAGAAAGAATTGTGGAGTTTAAATAAAGACCAAAAAACTTTAATTTTAAAACAAAAGTTATCGTATTATGTAATGTTGCTCTTATATTTTCTTTTTTTTTTTATAAGGATATGATTTCTCTCTCAATACATTTAAACTTAGATTAATGTATAGCATGGAAGCAATGAAAAGACTTACCAACTATCTTCTGTGGAGGTTGGGGGGAGGGAAATGAGATTGAGGAAAATTGTAAAATTCAAAAATAAATAAATAAATATTAAATTCATAATAAAAAAGTGATAATTTTCAAGGTATGGGTATATTACCCTGTATAGAATAGGTGTTTAACAAATATATATTAAAAGAATTGGGTAAGGGTAGGGGTGTTTATTCAAATAGTGATCTTCTTAGAATGACATTTTTAAAAAATTTGAAAAATGATATATATTTTCTCATTCATTTTTATGTTTGTTTTTTTCATTTTATATACCATTCCACTTTCACCAGACTCATAATCAAATCAAGGTAACCAGGTATTTATCCAGCAGCACCAACACTGGACCTGGTTTCATACCAAATATTAGAGATCAGCAGTAGTGATAACACAAAGTGAGTGACCTTATAACTGACTAGATTTTCTGTCTTCATTCCTTCTCCTCCTCATACATACAAACTCTGCATATTTCCCAGGTCTGGAGAGTCTTGTCTTTATTCTGACTTCTTCTCTTAGATGCACAAAGTAAAATTTGAAAGAAGGGGGTCATTTTTTTTTTCTGAAGAGAGTTGAAAAAAATTATCCAAAATAATATTCTTTATAGAATACTTGCTTTTCACTAGAACTATTTCTTTTCTTTGATAATCGTTTTCTTGGCCACTGAGAACTACATGGTATATCAGTAAAGAACTTCATAGGGAATTTTTTTAAAAAGAATGAACTTTTCTCATTGTTACACAGAATGATATTAAGCTCATAAACTTTAAATAAATTTAGATGAAAGGAATATATTTTTATTCATATAGAAATATAATCAATACAGAAAATCTTTCTACCAAAACCTTCTTCAGTTGTTATAAATAATTGTAGACCTGTGAGATTAGGAAATAGTTTAGAAATATCAGATTGGGAATTCTTTAAAAATGCTATATCACATATATTTAAAGCTAAATCAAAATTGATGTTTGGAGTTATTTTCCCTTATATGACCAAACATCATCTTTAAAAAAAATTATTGTTGCAAAGTAAAGAGATCCAGTTTTATTGACCATTGATTATTGTTATTGTTCAACAAGGTTGGATCAAGTTCCCCTTTCCACAATCCATTTCCTATCAGTGCTAATGGGTTTACAGCTCATTTATAATGATCATATTGGCAGGATTTAGCTGATGTTTTCAAATACTCAACAGGAATGTTTTTTCCCATACTCCTGAGTGCCTCTGAGTTGCAGGTAAAAATGTTACAGTTGGTTGAGAGAGCTAATTAGAGAAAATTACAACCTGAATGACCAGCAGAGGCATTAAAATGCCTGCCAGTTCTATTATATACTTGAAACACAGAGGTCTTACTTATGTACACATATATTGTGTTGAAATATTAACTATTTCCTGGAGTGGAATGTAAAAACTACATACATTTAAAAATCAGAAAGGGAGATTTCCAAATCAGTCTTGAAAGTAGCATTTCACTTGCCAGTTCTCAAGAGAAACATAAAAATTTAAAATGGTCTAAAGAAACAATTGACAACATATGACAGAAGACTGATACCCTCTTAGAATTAAGGGCTGTCAGTGGTGGCTAGGTAGCGCAGTAGATAGAGCACCAGCCCTGGAGTCAGGAGTGTCTGAGTTCAAATCCGGCCTCAGACACTTAATAATTACCTAGCTGTGTGGCCTTGGGAAAGCCACTTAACCCCATTGCCTTGCAAAAAATTAAAAAAAAAACAACTAAAGAATTAAGAGTTGTCAAGCTATCATTTCCCAAATTACAGCCATTGACCTAAAAACCCTTGCCATTTTGTGCATAAGAATTTTTCTAAAGATCTCTGGATCTTTGAATGGACTTTGTTGTCATCCTATTATACCCATAAATGTATGATTGACTATTTTATAAAGAGAATTCTTGCCACTTGTGCTTTCCTAGCACTGATTAGATAGTAAACTACAGGCTATTTACATGCCACTAAACTACAAACAAGGTTTCATACTTGTGTAAAAAATCATGATTATCTCCAGAAATAAAAAAGTAAATATAACTAATATTGAAATAAGTATAATGCAGCATGTCCCTAAAAAATGCTCAACCAGCTACCTGACAGAAATAGAGATATATTTAAATGAATTTATTTTACAGTAAATACTTCTAGCACTGTTATAGCCCTCAGGTAAGTGGTTAACTGTAACAGTAGTGTCAATCAATGAATTATTAGGTGTGTACAAGGTTCTCAGGAGTGTGCTAAGTGCTATGTTTGAAATGAAATAAATACAAACCATAATCTCTCAAGAATAATACATAACTGAGATTAATGTAAAGTCTTATAGTTGGGTGCAAAAACTGATTTCACAAGTAAAAAACAAAGAAAGGCACAGATATATCACATATTGAAAAAAGTATTTGTATTCAAACTCAATATGAGTCAACTATGTGACTTTAATCAATTTGATGGAACTCTATGACTGATTTGGGAATTAACTCATGCTATGGGAATTCCCTCTATTAATGTAGATTGATCTCTAATTGACAAAGTCCTTAAGCTTTCCAAGGGTCGAAAAGCATGTCTCAGCAGCAGAGATTGAAATTGTCTTCCTAACCTATTCATCCAAAATGTTCCTCATTGACTTTACTACATAGAATACTCTAGTCATTTGAGAAACTCGGAGATCTGAAGAAAAGTTAATCATCTGGTCTCCGACTTACCTCAAGGACAGCTACTGACAATTTCTTTTTAGATATGATTCCTTGTATGACAGCATTTCCTTCAAACTGAATGTTCTTCTTGGATAAAGTATCTTCCCTACCTCATAACTTCCTGTTTCCATCATGAACTGTTTAAGCAATACAGCTTTCTATATGGGTTTATCATTAAAAAGAAAAAAAAAGACTACAAAGCCAAAGAACCACCTCTCTCTCTCTCTCTCTCTCTCTCTCTCTCTCTCTATATATATATATATATATATATATATATATATATATACATATATATATATATATATGTATATATATATATATATATATATTCCTATGAACATCGTATCCTTTCTTTTTTTTTTTTGCAAGGCAATGGGGTTAAGTAGCTTGCCCAAGGCCACACAGCTAAGTAATTATTAAGTGTATGAGGCTGGATTTGAACTCAGGTACTGCTGACTCCAGGGCCAGTGCTCTATCCACTGCACCACATAGTTGCCCCCCCTTATCCTCCTTTTCTTGTATTTTTTTTCCCTATTAAAATAATCTGTTGAAATATATCAACCTGAGGTTTCACTTTAGCAATTTCATTTGAGAAGTACATATTTCAGTGCATAGAATTCAGGCCTAGGAATAAGAAAGAGATCAGTTCAATTGCCATGGTCAAGTAATTAGCTGGGTAATTAGCTTTGATTCCTATCCCTTCACAGTGGCATGAGGTAAAAGTTTTATAAAAATTCTATAGCAGAAAACTACAAGTCTTTCATATATAACTAATAAAATAATTTAGAAAGACATAGTGTCTTAGAAAAACCTTTTGATTGGTCAAAAATTGTCTGTAATGAATATTAAATATTACCTAGTAGGGCATTACAAAAGTTCTAAGAACAAAAAAAATTGTAAATGGGGAAAATGCAAAAATAGGAAATGCATCACGGACTGATGGTTAAATGTAGATGGTATTAGAAGGCCCTAACATATTATCAATCTTCCAAAAATTCACAGATCCCAGCCTCAATTTCTTATGTTTTGATGTCATTTTAAAATTTTGTAAAATTAATTTTGTAAAATTAAAAACTGATGTTAAGCCATTGTTTATAACATGATAATCAATCATTTCTGTCAGCTCAAAAACAACAAAATTAATTAAAATTTAAAGGAAGCTTCTTTTAAGGTGTGAAATTCTAAACAAACAAATTACTTTTTTTTTTAAAAATTACATAATGATAAAGCACTTCATGGAATTGTTTGTCCTTACTCAAATTCAGGTCTAGTTATGACCCTGAGAGATGATTAGAAAATTAGACTTTTTAATTAGCATTTTGCATAATTCATTGAAATTATAATGTACTCATGCATTTGATTGTCAGGGTGCAGATGTGCTAACATGGAGTTATAATTTTCTCATTTAAATAACTTTTAGCAAATTCCTCCAGATTTTTAAAATAATTCTATTGTTTAGAACCCAATATTACCCATTTAAAATTTTAAAAAAGCCATATGAGTTCAGAAGTAAATTTTGTAACCATCTTAACTGATTACCACAATCTTTTGGAGAGGGGGTGCATGTAAAAGTGTTGTGACATTCAGAGTTTAATATTCCTTTAAAACTATTAGTACTAAAGTTAAAAAGATATTTCTAACCAACACAGTTTTCTAATTTTATGTAATCTTGTAATCCAAGCACAAGCTAAAAAAGAAACAAAGCAAAGCAAAAAACAAACAGCAAAAAAGCAAGTTGTATATTGAAGTACTTCACAAATCATGGTCCAATTTTAAATCATGAAAGAAATGGGAATGAACAGCAAGAAATTGAGCTGATAGGTGACAGTCATTCAAAAACCAGAAAATGTGTCTAAATATTTATTTTGGTGAGATACAATTTTGTACTTATCAAACAGCTTGAAGAAACCAATGAACAGGAGAGAGAAGAAACAAAACCAAAGAAGGCTCTTCTTTGGATCCTGTAAATAATAGGTGTAATGCTATGCCAAAAAGGATAACAGAATGCTTCCACTCGCTTTGAAAAGAAAGGAAATAGAAAAGTCAAGTAATCACCCAAGAAGATGGTTATTCTCAAGAAGCAGCAGGGTGCCCCTGGAATCTCCATTTGGAAATCTATCATGACAGTTGTGGCTGAAAAATGGAACTAAGTGTTTCCAAAGAGGTGAGAGAAAGAGGGGAAAGGAATTCTTGGCTGCTAATCACAATTATGTGTGAGGCAAACCTCTCAGTTTCAAGCAGTAACATGTACACAGGTGGCAATTTCCTATTTGCTAGGGAAGATTTCCTAGTTGATGGTTCTAAGAATGCTAGTCACTGATGCTGTTATTATTGCTAACACATGTGAGAGTCAGCATGAAAAGGACAAGTACAGAAGGAAGGATTAACGATGTATGAGATAAATCTTTCTTCCATTCAAAGGTGTCTGTGTTTTTCTACCATTCTTATGAATACAAATTTATAAGATTTCTGGAAAACAAAGTTTGAAAGTTTAGGTAACTGGTATACATATAAATATATATATATATATATAGATATAGATATAGATATAGATATACAAACATCTGAAAATTCATGTGCCTATACCTATTCCACCACAAATATATTATTTAACATCCATGGAAAATAAGTTGTTTCATTTTCATATTTTTCTTCCCATTGCCTTGCACAATAACCAGCATATAAGCACATATTAAAGTTTTATTGACTGATAGAGTAATATATGAATATTTGTTTCCCTACATATATGTGTATGTATTTTTCTTAACATTTTCATGACTCATTTTATGGGGCAGCTAAGTGGCACAGTGGATAGAGCACTAGCCCTGGAGTCAGGAGTACCTGAGTTCAAATCCGGCCTCAGATACTTAATAATTGCCAGGCTGTGTGATCTCAACCACCAACTCTTGGAATTAGATAAATCTAACCAAAAAAAAATAATAAACAAGAAGGAAGTTAAGGAGGTAAACAGAATGTTAGAAAATCTAGACATTATACAATTTTGGAGAAAGTTGAATGGAGACAGAAAGGAATATACTTTTTTCCTGCAGTACATGCACTTACACAAAGATTGACCATATGCCAGGACATAAAAACCTAACAATCAAATTCAGAAAGGCAGACATAGTGAATACATCCTTCTCAGATTGTAATGCAATAAAAATCACATGCAATAATGGGCCAGGGAAAGATAGACTTAAAACTAACTGGAAACTAAATAACCTCATTTTAAAGATGAGTGGATCAAACAACAAATAATAGAAAGAATTAATGATTTCAACCTAGATAATGAGACAAAATATCAAAACTTATGGGATACAGCCAAGGCATTTGTCAGGGGATATATTTTATCTTCAAATGCTTGCATGAATAATTTGGAGAAAGAGGAAATCAGTGAACTAAACATGCAACTAAAAATTAGAGAAAGAACAATAAAACAATATTAGAGAAAGAACATATTAAATACCAAATTAGAAATTATAAAACTTAAAGGAGAAATTAATAAAATATATAGCAAATAAACAATTGAATTAATAAATAAAACTGAGCTGGTTTTATGAAAAAAACAATAAAATTAATAAACTTTTAGTTAATTTGATTAAAAAAAGAAAGTTGAAAAGCAAATTACAGTATCATAAATGAAAAAAGGTGAACTCACCACCAATATGGAGGAAATTAAAGTAACAATGAAAAATTATTTCATTCAACTATATGTTATTAAATTTGATAATCTAAGTGAAGTGGATGAACATTTACAAAAATACAAGTTGCCCAGGTTAAATGAAGAGGAAATTAAATACTTAAATAACCCTAACTCAGAAAAATAAATTCAACAAGCCATCATTGAACTCCCTAAGAAAAAATTCTGTATTGCCAGGATTCACAGGATATTTCTATCAAACATTTAAGGAATAAATGTTTCCAATTCTATATAAAGTCTATGGAAAAATAAGTGAGGACAGAACTCTGTGTAACTCTTTCTATGATACCAATATGGTGCTGATACCTTAACCAGGAAAAGTCAAAACAGAGAAAGAAAAATATAGACCTATCTCCCTAATGAATAAAGATGCAAAAATCTTAAATAAAATTTTATCAACATGATTAAACAACTTATCACTAGGAAAATACACTATGACCAAGCAGGATTTAGTCCAGGAATGCAGGGTTGGTTCAATATTAGGAAAATTGTTAGTTTAAGTAACTATATCAATAACAAACCTAGAGAGCATAGGAATAAATGGACTTTTCCTTTGAATGACAAGTAGTATCTATCTGAAACTATCAGCAAGAATTATATGCAATGGGAATAAGATAGAGGTGTTCCCAATAAGATCAGGGATGAAATAAGGATACCCATTATCACCACTACTTTTCAGTGCTGTGTTAGAAATGTTAGCTTTAGCTATAAGAGAAGAAAAGAGACTGAAGGAATTAGAATTGGGAAGGAAGAAACAAAACTCTCACTCTTTGCTGATGACATGCTGCTACACCTAGAGAATCCTAAAAAAAAATCTCAAAAAGCACTACAAACAATTAGGAACTTTAGCAATATTGCAGGATATAAAATGAACTGTCATAAATCCTCAACATTTTCTTTTATTACTAGCAAAATACAGCAGCAAGAGTTAACAAGAGAAATCCTATTCAAAGTAACTTCAGTCAATATAAAATATTGGGTGTCAACCTGCTACAAAACACTTCGCCCATAAATAAAACCAGATTTAAAAACCTGGATAGGCTGAGCTAATATAATAAAAATTAAGATTCTATCTAAATTAAACTACTTATCTATTGCTCCACCAATCAAAATTCCAAAAAATTAATGAGTTAGAAAAAATTGTAAGTAAATTTATATGCAGAAATTAAATATCAAGAATTTCCAGAGATTTAATGAAAAAAGTTCAAAAGAAGGTGGCTTAGCCCTACTAGATTTAAAATTATATTATAAAGCACCAGTCATCAAAACTATTTGATATTGGTTAAGAAATAGAGTGAGAGAACAGTGGAATAGACTCAGTGCAATAGCAGGAAATGATTATAGTAATCTGCTGTTTGATAAACTCAAAGAGTCCTGCTTGGGATAAGAACTCTCTCTTCAATACAAACTGCTGGAAAAATTGGAAGTTAGTATGGCAGAAACTTGGATTAGACTTCAAACCCTATACCCAGATAAGATCAAAATGGATACAGGATTTAGACATAATTGACAATATTATAAGCAAACTAAGAGATCAAGGAATAATTTACATATCAGATCTATGGAAAGGAAAGCAGTTTATGACCAAGTGAGAGATGGAGAACATCATTAAAAGTAAACTAGACAATTTTGATTACATTAAATGAAAAGGCTTTTGCACAGACAAAACCACTGCAATGAAGACCAAAAAGAATGTATTAAATTGGGAAACAATTTTTACAGTTAGTATTTCTGACAAAGGACTCATTTCTAAAATATATAGAGAACTGAATAAATTCACAAAAAAGCAAGCCATCCCTTAATTGACAAATGGTCAAAGAATTTGCCGAGGTAATTTACAGATGAGGATATCCAAGCAATCCAGAGTCCTATGAAAAATTGTTCTAAATCATTAGTTATTAGAGAAATTAAAGTTAAAGCTTCTCTGAGGTACCACCTCATGCCTCTCAGACCAGATGTGACCAGAAAAGACAATGATTAATGTTGGAAGGGATGTGGGTAACCTGGGACACTAATGCATTGTTGGTGGAGCTGTGAACTCATCCAACTCATCCTTTATGGACAGCAATTTGGAATTATGCCCAAAGGACAATAAAAATGTATATACCCATTGATCCAGCAATGGGTCTATAGGTCTATACCCTGATGGAGTCATGAAAAAGGGTAAAAGCACCACTTGTAAAAAATATTCATAGAAGCCCTGTTTGTGGTGGCAAAGAAATGGAAATTGAGTGAATGGCCATCATTTGGGGAATGGCTGAACAAATTGTGGTATATGTATGAAATGGAGCACTCTTGTTCTTTTAGAAACCAGGAGGGATGTTAATTCCATGAAGCTTGGAGGGATTTCCATGAACTGATGCTGAGTGAGATAAGCAGAACCAGAAGAACTTTGTACACCATAACTGCAATATGGGGTTGATGATCAATCATAAATGGACTTGCTCATTTCATAAGTGCAACAATCAGGGACAATTTTGGAGTATATACAATGGAAAATATCATCTATATCCAGAGAAAGAATTGTGGGGTTTGAACAAAGACCAAAGACCTTTAATTTTTAAAAAAATTCTTATTATGTAATTTTGCTATCTCTTATATTTTATTTTTCCTTGAGGATATGATTTCTTTCTCAACAGATTCAGTTTGGACCAATGTATAGCATGGAAACAATGCAAAGACTAACAGACTGCCTTCTGTGGACAGTGGGGTAGGAGAGGGAAGTGAAATTGGGGGGAAAATGTAAAATTCAAAACCAAATAATTTTTAAAAAAACAAAAGCACCTTGAAGTAAAAAGAAAGAAGTAATTATGCTCTTGGAAACAATGGAGAATTAGAATTTTAGGCCAAAATGATATATACATATGTGGGAATTCATAAATCATAGAGTGAAAGAATAATAGAAAGCAACTGGATACAGCTGAAGAGAGAAAAACAAAAATGACAATCTTATGGAAAATATCATATATTATCTAATTGAGCTAGAAGACACAAATGATAATCCCCCACTAGACATGAAAAAACTGAGTATTAGACAAATATATTCCAGTGATAGCTTTTAAAATATTTTTAATAACTGAATATAGAGATTTGAAAAATTTCTCACCAATCCAATTGATGATTTTATTTTTTCCAAAAGTTAAGAAGCAACAATATCTCCTATTTTTCAGTGAAACCTATCTAAAAAGGAAGAATTACATGTAAAGAGAAGGAAATGTGACTTTTGGACAACAAGTTCCATTGTCATCTGTGATTTCACTATGACAAGGAAAGAAACCGTGGACATTGGTAGACATAAAACTTAGACATAAAACCTTAAATTTAGTAATGAAGGTTTCTTTCAGAAAAGGGGTAGATACCACCCTCCTGTTAGAAATTTTATATGGGTATGAATTTCATTAAGAATGGAAAAATCTAAAAAAATATTAGAGTGATGATGATCATCTCTAACAAAAAAATATCATGTTAATGAGTTTAATTTTGTAAGAAAGCATAACCAAAGTCATATTGCAAAGTCTATAAAAAGTTTCAATGGAACTAAATATTAATGTTGTAACTAAACTCAAAAAAAGTCTGTTTCAACCTAAGATAAATTCATTGTTTTGTGCTAATATATATTGCTGAACAACAAAGGGAATTTGCTTCTAGGTGCTTTTTTTTGTTGTTCTTCTTCAGTTTTTGCTATCAAGGAGAATATTGAAACTAGTAATAGTTGTTCAGATGAAACAAGCCCAAGGAACATGAGGAGATGGAAGAAAAGTATTTTACCAGGTGAAGAAGGGGGCGTTATTTTATTTGATTTTTGTTTTTATGAATTCAATCTCTGGACCAAGACTAATTATGTCACAGGATAGAGAAATAAATTGTAAATATGATTGAGTATTCTTTTTCTGATACTCTTAGAATTGAAAAAAATAGGAGACATGTCAGAAGACTGGACATAGACTGATGTCTTGATTTTCGAAAAGAGGTGGGAGTGTATATTTTTTTTTTGGAAATTAAACACTAGTGATCTTGACAATTACTTAAAAAGTTAAAGGATATTTTGCTTTCTTTAAAAAAAAAGATTTATGGGCACTTAGGAAATAATAAAGCTCCTACACAAATTTAATTAGGAAAAATGATGTTAAAACCAAACATATTTTCTTCTATTATAGAGTCTTCACTTGAATTTATTGAAACAACCGTTTTCTTGCTCTCTTCTTTTCCAATCTATCATTCACTCAGTCGACAAATATATCTTTCTTATGCCCAGCCCAATCTGTGCAGTGGACTTCCCTCAAAATTCTTCAATAGACCTCTGTTTTAAGAGAATAGATGAAATATTCACACAGTCATTCCTTTCATAAGTAACATATTAAAGTAGTTAATATGAATCTACTGTTTATAAATCATGAAGCAATAGAAGTACATCAACAAATGAAGAAGGTGTGGGAAAAGGGAAATCTATTTCACATATTGAGATTAAACAAAAATATAGGAAGAAAATAAGAGGGTAGCGTGATAGATAACAATTAAAAAAGACTTGAGAAGAATTAATATCTCATAATACTGAAAAAAATGTATTACAATCAGTTCCTGTATTACCTTGACAGTGAGATCAATAATTTTTGTTTGTTCATTTGTTTGTTTGCTTTATTCATTAGACAATTAGAAGTCACTAAAGGGTTTTGAGACAAGGTGTTAATGTGGTAAGTCATACTTTAAAATATTTACTCAGGCAACACTATTCAAGTTAGATTTGAAATGAGATGATATGGAGGCAAGAAGACTACATATAACCTATATCATCTCTGATGCATCTTTATTTAATTACCACTCTCTTTTTGGGGCCATATTCTCAGAGCTTGGCTCCATCTGTTTTCAAGGTTCCCTGGCTTCTACTGAATGACTGAACATTGGTTCCAGTCCAAGTTTCAGAGGCTAGGATTTTATGACTTAGAATGGCACAACTTTGAAAGTCTTCCTTTACCAGACTGATATCTTTGTAATGGTAAGTTAGGTCATCTGATGTCTCAATTCTTGCCTAGACCTGAGCCATTAAATGGTACCTCGAAAAGACCTTAATTTACACTACATTCTGGATCATTTTTAATCATCTTGATGTTATCTTAGTAATGTACTTTGATAACTCTGGAGGCGAGAATTATGCTGACCACTTTGTTCAGCTTTGTATCAGTAAATCTAATACATTCACAAGTCAAGATATCAACTCAAGCATCATTGTTCCTCTGAGAAAAGATGAAAAATACAAGATTGTCAACATTCTCCAACTCAACCTACCCTAATCGTATGCTTTCTCACAAAGATTGCCAATTAAACAACAATTTAGTCAGCCAGGTCTATATACTTTTACAAATGCATTTTTACTAAGCTATATCAAACAAAGTTAAAAATATAAATCCCACAATTATTTGTAATACTGAATTACAAAAACATAGAGAATACAGAAAAAGAGTTCAAGCTTAGAAAGCATAGAAGAGGCAATTCAGAACTGATTTTCCTATTCATGTGGTACTCAAGCAGCTCCCTTTAGGTGTGGTATATTTTCTTTGCTGGATTCCTTGTTGCCTCAGTAGATCAGTGCTAGGAGATTAATAGGACATTCAAAACAAATCAGATGTTTTAAAATTCAAAAGTTGCTCCTTTGGACAACAGGGCATACAACTGCTTTTATCCAAATGACTTTTCCCACTAGACAGCTTCTCCTAGAGGAATGCTGGAAATTCCCATTAACTCCAATTTCCAGAAATCCCCACTTACTTGATAATTTGTAATTTATAGAAGATCACTGGAATTTGGCCTAGCTAACATGGAGTACAAGACAATGGGACATTTAAAATCTTCATATTACACCTATCTTTGCAGACTTATTTCACAGAACTTCCCCTATGTGTATTCAATATTTTAGAAACATTCAACATTCATACAATCATACAACAATCTACTCCCCAACTATATCTTACATTCTCTCCATGAATTTGTACAGGCTAGATAGACACTTCTCCTGGATTAAATTCCACTTCTTCCTCATAAGGCAAAACTGGTATTTAATCCTACTAAAGTTGCTTTTTCCATTGACCATTGATTACCTACAATTCTGTTTTTTTGATATGTTATTTCAAGATTTACAAATAACTAGAAGAGTTTAAGTATTTTTAAAAGTGAGAAGCATTTTTATCTTCTTCTTCTTCTTAAAAATGCTGTTATCCATGATAATTTCAGAGCAGAAGACAGAAGCAGGGAGAAATAAAGGCTATATAAAACAAAAAAGTCCCAAAAGCCTTAATTATTTTAAAGATTCACTTTGTTGTAGGTATCAACTTGGGATCATTAAAAGTGCTGAAAGTTTCCTTGATGTAATTTTATCACTCTTCCTCTTATGTAATTCAAGAACCAGGTTATCCTCATTCTGAAATGGATATTGCCTTCCTTGATCAAGTCATTAAAAATTTCTAAGCATCCTTATCTGCAAAACAGGGTTAATAATAACACTAATAGCAACTTTAAAGAGCAAATAACTTTCTTGTGAAAATTTTTATTACATCATAGCTTAAACAAAAGGTAATCCTAAACTTTTTATTCTTTCTTTTCAACATGATAGTAGTACTTGTAGTAGCAATAGTAGTTACAATAATGGTAATAGTAATATTTGTCTTTTCATCTTCAAGAAGACCATAACATCAGGGAAGTGATGTTACAGCTTGCATGGAAGATAAATTAAAGTGAAATGGAATTGTCATACAGAAAAACTCATATAATCTTATATATCTCAATAAATAGGTTCTGTAGGATTCTTAGGCTTCAGGAAACAGGCATATTGTCCACATGTAGAAACATCTACTGTACCTTTTGTATAATGAATTTTCTATTTGGACTCTGCTTTATATCTTTACAGAAGTACACATAACTTTGGGGAGTATACTGTCTTATTTCTTGAAAATCACAATAAAGTCATGGTTGGACACAGTGCAACTTGACTCTAATATAGTGATGCAAGGTAGCATTTAATGGCTAAAGTCTAGGTAAGAATTGAGACAAAAGATGACTAATATGGTGATCTTTTGGTTAAGGATGAAGGACATATGCATGCACATACACATATATGAGTGTATATATAATATATATATATATATATTCATAATCATATTCTTATGCACTCAAAATTTATAGTAAGGCATTACTATGCTTATTTATACTTGTAATATTTCTCTGAAGATGGAAAATATCATCCTTAATAGTTCAAACATTTCCAAATCAACCAGCTGACCATTTTCTACATCGTGACATTATTACAACCCAAGCACATTTTATCAGATAGATTGTCCCTGAAAGTCTCTTTGCAAGTTTTGCATTCCTTCTATTCTTGGATGCATATTTTATTTATGCAATCAAATTAATCAAAATTATACAATTTACACTTCACCGATGTGATATTTATTATAGAGGTGAAGCCATATAAACATTTTCATATTAGTCACTTTGAAAAGAAAGCAGAAAGACACACACAAAAAAAGAATGAGTAAAAAAATGTGATTCAATTTGCACCAATTTCAATTTTCTCTCTTAGTAGGTAACATATCTTACCCTGGGTCCTTTGGAATTGTCTTGAATCATTGTCTTGGTCAGAGTAAGTCTTACAGAGTTGCTTGTCTTTACAATATCACTATTACTGTGTCTTGTTAGACAATATGATGGGTGTGAGGCAGCATGTCAGAATTGTTTTAATTTGCATTTCTATAATCAATTGTGATTTAGTTGATGTTTCTTCATATGACTATCAATAGTTTTTATTTTCTTGAAAACTGTCTATTCAAAAGTTTTGCTATTTATCCATTAGAGAATGTAGCTTATTTTTCATAAATTTGAATCAGTTCCCTAGGTATTTGAGAAATATAGCCTATATCAGAGAAATTTGTTTTAATTACTGCCCTACCCAAATTTTGCTGAATTAGTTGTTTCAGCAAAAACTTTTTGTATTTAATTTATGTATTCAAAATTATCTATTTTATTTTAGGGGAGAATTACTAAGTATTATATCTGTTCCTACACTGGTTCATTCATTAAATAATTTTTAATCTAGTTGTAGCCTAGAAACCTACTTACTGGTTATGCTTTAGAGAATTTACAACATTTATGGGAGGGTGGTCAAGAGGACCTCTGAGATCCATTCTCATTATGAAAGTCTTATTCCACATCTTATTCTCAATACTTGGGGAAATTCTCTTGGAAGATAATTCAAGAATTAAATAAATAAGAGTGACATTTCATTAGGTAAAACCATTTAATATACTCAATAGGCTTCCATTCTATAAGTTTGTATTACTTCAGCTTTTTAAAAAATCATCAATAGTCAACATTGTAAGATACAATCTAAAATTGTGGTTACAAATCATTTATTTTTTATACTCAATTGTGCATTCAAATATGATATATGTTAATATTCTTTTACTTTTCAGATTCACCACTCTTCTAAATACAATAGATAAGCATTCAATGCTTACATAAGAATCATATATTGCTGGGAAAATGAACACAATATGTATTTTAGTTGTTCTTAATATTTAGTGTGATAGCTTCCATTATTAAACTAGCAATAAAATAACATACTGACATATGGGTACACCCATAAACCACAAGCATAAAAGGAAGAATACTTTCAAAAATTGATGGCACTGACTATTTGGCACAATGAGTTTGTGGTTTGTCAGAAGAATATGAGTCACTCATTAGAAAAGTGAAAGAATTTAACACTCAGGAGATGAAAGAGGAGATAAAATTTCTAAGGTTTACAGGAAGCCAGCAATTGGGAACAAGCAGCCAGAAAAATCATAAGTAATATCAACAACATCTAATATAAGATGAATTAATGCAAAGGAAAGATTCTGTTTCAGCCATTGGATTATTGTGTATTTCTTATTGGTTGCAATAATTAAAACCAACCAACAAACAAAAACCCAGAAAGTGAGAGAAGGAACCAAGATGACATCATGAAGCTTGCATGCTCCCGGAATTTTTCCCTACACAAAGCTAATGACACCTCTGCCTAGACACTAAAGCTACAGATCCCACCAAAACGAGACAAGATCTAAAGAAATTTTCAACAATGGACCTCCTGGAGGATCTGTATCTTTGGGGAAAAGGGGAAGTAAATCCCATCTAGACAGGAGAGTTGGAAAGCCAGCAGAAGGCTTTTAGTTACAGTGTAGTCCAGGTCCCCACAGCTTGACAACAAGCATATGTACCAGCAGCTAGACAACAAGCAAACAGGAAGGGTCCCAACCCCAAATACAATCTGAACTCTGGGAACATTGGGTCAAAAGACAGGACCTGAATAAGCAGAACCTGAACATAAAGTAGGAAACAAACTTCTGCAAAAGCAACACCTGGACTACATAGGCAACATCTTGGTCAACAACAAGCCAAGGATCAGAATCCAGCCCCAGCATAAAAAGTTTGGGTCTATACTCCCTATACCCAAGGATTAGAGCTCAGACATTTCAAGATGAGAAAAAAAGCTAAAATCCTTCTCACTATAGAAAGAATCTATGCAAATACAGATGATAACAATGCCATCTCAGAAGAATAAAGCATTGAAAAATTACCCACAGGAAAAAAAATCACCCACAGAGGAAGTCTCAAAGGAGCTAATGAATTTAATTCAAATCTAAAAGCTCATTAACATAAAAAAGAATTTAAAAACCAAAGAAAAGAGGAACAAGAAAAATGGGAAAAAGAAAACAGAGTCATGCTGAAAAATCATGAAATATTGACCAAAGAAAGCTACTCCTTTGAAAATAAAAATAGCCAACTGAATAAACAAATATGTCTTCAAAAAAATGAAATTGATCAACTGGAAAAGCAAGCATAAAAGCTAATTGAAGAAAATAAAAACCTACAAATTAGAACTGGACAAAAAGAATTCAATAAATCTACGAGACTATGAGATTACATCAAAGAAAAAAAAAGTAAAAGCAAAAATCAATCTCATTAAAAGGGATAAGGAAGGAAACTTCATCTTCTTAAAAGACTCCATTTTTAATGAAGCTATCTCATTATTATCATGTAAGCACCTAGTAGTATAGTATCCAAATTCCTAGAGGAAAAGCTGAGAGAATTACAAGGAGTCATGGATAGAAATACTTTAATAATGGGGGCCCTCAACCTCCCTCTCTCTGAACTAGATAAATATAACTGCAAAATAAACAAGATGGAAGTTAAAAAGATTAATAAAATATTTTTTAAAACTTCAATATGATAGAACTCTAGAGAAAATTTAATGGGGATAAAAAAAGAATATACTTTTCCTCTGCATTACATGACACATATCAAAACTTACCCCTGATCTTATTAGAAATGCTCCCAGTTTGTTCCCATTAGATATAATATTTGGTGATGGTTTTAGATAGCTACTGCTTATTATTTTAAGGAAAACTCCATTTATTCCCTTACTTTCTAATGTTCTTAATAGGAACTGATATATTTTATCAAAGGTTTTTATCAGGATCTATTGAGATAATCATAAAATTTATGTTGATTTCACTATTGATATATTCAATTATCTTGAGTGTTTTCCTAATGTTGAACCATTCTGCCTACTTGGTATGAATCCTACCTGATCTTGGTATATTATCCTAGTAAGAACTTGCTGTAATCTCTTTGCTAAAATTTAATTCAGGTTTTTGCATCACTGTTCAGTAAGGAGATTGGTCTATAATTTCTGTCTGTTTTAGTTCTTCCTGGTTTGGATATCAGAACCACATTGGTTTCATAAAAGGAATTTGGTAGAACTCCTTCTTTCCTATTTTTAAATAGTTTAAGTGGAATAGGAATTAATTGTTCCTTAAATGTTTGGGTATAATGCATTTGTAAATCCATCTGGAACTGGAGAGTTTTTCTTAGGGAGTTTATTGATGGTTTCTTCAATTTCTTTTTCTGAAATGGAGATGCTTAAGTATTTTATTTCCTGTTTTATATATCTGGGCATTCTGGACTTTTGTAAGTATTCATTTCTTCCCTCAGGTTATCAAATTTATTAGCATAAAATTTGACAAAATAGCTCTAAATTATTTCTTTAATTTCCTCCTAATTGATGGTTAATTCACACTTTTCATTTTTGATATTGAAAATTTGATTATCTTTTTTCTTTTTAAAAAAATCTGTTTAACCAAATGATTATCTATTTTATTGTTTTTTTATGTAGAACTAACTCTAAGTTTAATTTATTAGATCAATGCTCTGCTTCTTTTTAATATTGTTAAACTCTCCCTTGATGTTTAGAATATCTAATTTCTTATTTAATTGGGGAATCTTTAATTTGTACATTTTCTAGCTTTTTTTAGCTGCATAATTAATTCATTGATAGCTTCTTTATCTATTTTATTCATATAAACATTTAGTGATTAAAAAAAATTTCTCCTAAAATCTTTCTAGGCTACATCCCATAAATTCTGGTATGATGTCTCATTTTTATCATTTTCATGGATATAATTATTATTTTTATGATTTGATGTTTTTCACTTATTATTTAAAATTAAGTTATTTAGGTTCCAATTAATTTTTGGTTTATCTTCCTGTGACCCTTTATTACATTTAATTTTTATTGCATCATGATCTGAAAAGTATGAATTTATTATTTCTGCCTTTATGAATTAAAATTAAATGTAATAAATTCAACAAAGTAGAGGATATAAAATAAACACCCACACAAATCATTAGGATTTCTATATATGGATGGCAAAATTCAAGAACAACAGGTAAAAAGTTAAATTAAAATTAAAAAATAACTGCAAGACAACATTAATCACCTGGGAATCTACTTTTCGTGGCAAACCTAAAAACTGTATGAACATAATTACTATGCTCTTCTCACACAAATAAAGTCAGATTTAAGCATTAAAAAGATGTCAATTACTCATAGCTAGATCAAGCTAATACATTCAAAATGACAATTCTACCCAATTTAATTACTTATTCAGTGCCATATCAATTCAACTACCAATAATTATTTCATTCAGCTAGAAAAAAATAGTAATAAAATTCATCTGAGGAAAGAAAACAAGAATATCTAGGGAACTGAGGGGAAAAAAATTAAAGGAAGATGGCCCAGCTCTATGAGATCTAAAATTATTCAATAAAGGAACAATATCAAAACTTCCTGGTACTGAATAAGAAATAGAGTAATGAATCAGTGGATTAGGTTAGGTTCAAAAGAAAAAACAGTAAACATTAGCTTCTGGGATAAGAATTCACTATTTGACAAAAATTGACAAAAATTGACAAAACTGGAAAACTGTATTGCTAAAACTAGGCAGACCCACTTATCAGACCCTATACCAAAATAAGGTCAAAATTGGTACAGGATTTAGCTACAAATTTCAACATCATATATCAATTAACAGACTAAAAATTCTCTATCTATGAGATGTTTAGAATGGGGATAAATTTATGTGTGGATAAGAAATAGAGGAAATTATAAATTGCAAAATGGATGATTTTGACTATATTACATTACAAATGTTTTACACTAAGAAGAGCAACACTGCCAAATTAGAAGGAAAACAGAAAGTTGGGAAAAATTTTTCTCAGATAAGAATTCAGATAAAAGTCTCACTTCTAAAATATAAAGATAATTACATCAAATTTATAGGGTTACACAGTATTCCCCAATTGATAAAAGCTCAAAGGATATAAACAAATAGTTTTCAAATGAAGAAATTGAAGTCATTGAAAAATGACTCCAAATCATCACTGTTTAGAGAAATGAAAATTAAATCAACTGTGAGGTATCACCTCACACCTATCACATTGACTAAGATGATAAAAATGGAAAAGGATCATTATTGGAGAGATTTTGGGAAGATTGGAACATTAATATATTATTGGTGTACTTGTGAACCACATTGCTCTCCAATCATTTTGGAGAGCAATATGGAAACAAAGAGCAAAAAAAGCTGATCCTACCCTCTGACAAACAATTCTAATACTAGGTCTATGTCTAGAAGAAATGATAAAAATATTCATAGCAGTTATTTTTTTGTACCCACAAAAATTTGGAAATTGGGGGGATGCCCATCCTTTGGGAATTGCCTGAACAAGTTAAGGTATATGAATGTTATAGTATATTATTATTCTATAAGAAACCATAAAACAGTCAGACTCTAGGAAACAAAAGAATGTTTTTCAGTATCTAATACTGAGCAAAGGAAGCAGAACCAAGAGAACATTGTACACATTAACAACAACATTGTGAATTGATCAGTTTGATGGATGCAGCTCCTCTCAGCAGTTCAGAGAACTAGGATAAGCCTGGGAGACCAGCTATGAACAAGACTATGCCCAGCTAGAGAGAGAGAAAAACAAAATAAAGGGAAAAAAAACATACTCTTCAGAACCTGAATGAACACTACTTTGACCTTTGAAAATTTTTTCTTATGTATTTCCTATCTCATGATTTTCTTTCTTTTTCACTTGATCCTAATTCCTCATACTGAAAAAGACTAATCTGTAAACATGTTTAATACAAATATGTATATACAATATTCACCTGACTGCTGTTGAGAGGAGAGGGTTGAGAATGGAGGTAGATGGAAATTAACTCAAAGTGTAGCTTAAAAATATGTATATGGGGTGGCTAGATGACACAGTGGATAGAGCACAGGCCCTGGAGTCAGTAGTACCCGAGTTCAAATCCAGCCTCAGACACTTAATAATTACCTAACTGTGTGATCTTGGGCAAGCCACTTAACCCCATTGCCTTACCAAAAAAAAAAAAAAACCTAAAAAAAATCTATATGCATGTAGAAGAATGTTGAAAAATTTTCATTATGTATAATTGGATAAATAAAATTAAATATCAATTAAAAAGACAAAGTGAGTGAAGTATTTCAATACTAAATGCAGTAAGTATATAGAATGAATATCCCTTAGAATATAGTTCAAGAGTCTCAAGTAAAATTCATTAAATCCAATAATATCATTAAGATGTTATTTAATTGTAGCAATTATTCTAAGTGTTGAAGATGTAAAGCAAATAGATAAAAGTCTATCTACTCTCAAGAGGCTCATTTCTACCAGAGAAAGGGAAATAAAGCATGTGTATAGGTAAGTAGCAAAAAAAGCAAATAGACAAGAAATACAAAGTAACTGAGAATGGGAAGAACAGAATCAGGAAAGAACATTTGCAAAATCTGTTGCTAGAACTGAGGGACAAGACTCTTAACTTCCAAGAAGTAATATAGAGCACAATTCATGCAGTGAAGACAGTTTATACAAAGGCAAAGATGACTTTTTTTATATGAGAAACAATGAGTAGGTTAGTTTGTCTAGAACCAGAACTTTGAAATGGGGGTGAAATATATAATATTAGATTAAATTAATTCACTTGAGTCAAATTATGAAGGTTTTCTAATTCTAAAGAGAAGATTTTGTATTTTATCCTACAGGAAATAGAGATTCATTCACTTTTCTTGCAAAAAAGAGTGCTTTAGAATTATCCATTTGGCAGCTATTCAGAGAATGAGTTGAAAGGTATGAAGACTGGAAGAAGGAGAGGCTATTGCATTAGTTGATGGGAGAAATACATTTGTCTTGAACTATTTAGAAGTTGTGAGAATTCACTCCATATGTGAAAGAACTTGAGGTAGTTGTCAAGATTTTGTTAACTGAATGGAAAAAAGAGGTTGAATGAGGTTGAAGAGCAACAATGGTTCCAAGATTGCATACCAGGTTGTTTGAAAGAATTGTAGTGCCTCTCACCAAAAGAGAACACTTATGAGTAAAGATGTGTTTAGAAAGAAAGAATGAGTTCTTTTCTTTTTTTTTCTGGTCATGTAGAATTTGCTGTAATTTCCAGAGTGGGTTAGATATTTAGCAATTACATGTAGATACATGTGTGGAATTTAGAAAAGAGATATTGGTTGGGTATATAAATTTGAGAGTCATCTATAGAGAAATTATATTTAGAATCCTGAGAGATAATGAAATCTCTAATAAACAGTTTGTATTTGAAGTGAAGAGAAAATGACTGCATGATATATAAAGTTCAATCTTGATAACATTTTTGTAGAAAATGACAGAAAAATACTTCAGATACAATTCCTGAGCTTCATTTTCTATAATGAATGACAAGAAAACTGGAGAGATTCAATAAACATATACATCTACATTTTTCCCTGGTAACCAAAATTATTGAGGGATATTTTGCTTAGTAAATCCTTTGAAAATGAAACAAAGAAAAATCGTAACCATCTGGCAGGGGTGACACTAGGTCACATTTTCTAAATCTTCAAAAATAGCTCTTAACAAAGAAATCACAGAGCAATCGATATTTTCCCCAGTGGCCTAGAATTATTTAATATTTACAAGTTATTAAAATTATTTCAATCTACATTTGATTTTTCATCTTCAACTAGCAAGACCATCCTTTATCATATTCAATTATTGCTAATAGTAGACCTGCTGTTCTGTAGTACTTCCTTAATTTAAGTAGATGAAGAGTATTAGGAAATAAGAATTTTTATCTATTTTATTAACTGTAGAAGAGAGATTCTTCAGTTAAACTCCTATTCAAATTCCTAATCACAGTGTGAAAGTGACACTGGGTTAGCAAAAGCTACACTAGCAAAGTAAACTTTGGCACATCTAACTAAGTTTATAAAAGTTTTGAATGCATGTCTCACCATATGTGTAAGCCTATTTACTGACTAATATAACTAAATTCAGAGAGGGAGGTTATCAGTTTGTTCAGAGACTGATATATTTGGAGACCACAACAAATCTTGAAGGCATGACAAGAATGGCAACATCAAATTACGAAGCTCTCAGAAAGTTTTCCTGAAACAGCTTTAAATGAAGCTTTTACAAAGACCCTAAAGCTACAGATCTCACACATAAAAAAGGGTAAAACTAGTTTTCAACTCAAGATATCATGGAGAAACTTTAGTAAAGTCTCACTTGGATTTAGTAAAATATAACTTGAATTAAACAAGAGTATAGCACAACAAAGGTAGGAGAGCTGGAAAGCCAACAGGAGGTTTAGTCAAAGCACAGCTCAGTTCCAGGATCAGCAGACTAGCAGTGAGGGTCCCAAACCAACTCTGGAAGACAAATTTGGAGCCCTGGGCTTGGTGGTGTAACATATGGGATAGGTTTGAGCTATCCTAATGAAAGGAACAAAAACTGCTCAAGCAACCCTATATAGGCAATCAGAAAGCCAGGGTAACCCTAAAAGAGAGAAAAAAAAACTCTGCATAGAAAACATCATAGGCAAGGAAAACTCCAGGGTTACCCTAAAGGATGGGAAGAAAACACTGCATAGGCAACACCATAGGGAAGTGATAAACCAGGGATCAGAGCCCAGCCCCAGCACAAGTAGCTTGGGAAGTAGTCCCTGAAATAGAGCTCAACTATCAATATGAGCAAAAAAACATAAAGAGGGCTAATCATAGATACCTACTATTCTGATAGGGATGATAAACACTCTATCTCAGAAGAGGAAAGCAGTGACAAAATGTACCTACATGGAAAGCATCAATAGCTTATAAACTGGCCTCAAATACAAAAAGACCTCTTGGAAAAACCCAAAAAGGATTTTAAAAACCTACAAAAAGAGGAGGAGTCAGAAACATGACTAAAAGAAATGAGAGCCATGCAAGAGAATTAAGAACTATTGACTGAAGAAATCAACTCCAATAAAAGTAAAAATGATGAAATGAAAAAAGAATGCAACTCAGCAAAATTTAAAATTAACCAATTGGAAAAAGAAAAGACATTTAAAAATAAAATTAAAGAAGTCAATGAAATTAAATTAAATGAAAGAATTTAAACAAAGAAGGAAACTAAAAGGAAACTGAAGAAAATAAAACCTTAAAAATTAGAATTAGACAAATGAAAACTAATGACTCTATAAGACACCAAATCTCCCTCAAACAAAAACAAAAGATTGAAAAAATAGAAGAAAAGGTAAATCACTTCTTAGGAAAAATGATTGTTCTGGAAAATAAAGAGGTCACTTAAGAATTATTGTTCCACCCAAAAGCCAAAATCAAAAGAAGAATCTGAACTGGCAGAAAACTAACATGGAAAACAGACCAAGGTCAGAAAAGTCCACTGATCACCTCCAGAAAGAGATTCCAGAATTAAAACTCCAAGGGATATTGGAGTCAAATTTCAGAATTCTCAGTTAAAGGATAAAACACTGTGAGCAGTCAAAAAGATACAATATAAATATCAAGAAATCACAATCAATTACACAGGACTTATCAACTTCAACTTTAAATGACTGAAGGCCTTGGAATATGATATTTTGGAGAGAACAAGACCTTAGATTACAAACAAAAATCAAACTGAAAAATTCAGTATATGTCTTCAGGGGAAAACATGAATTTTCAAAAAATATGGATGAATTTCAAGCATATCTGATAAAAAGACCAAAATTGTATTGAAAATTGATTCTTATAACACTCAAGAGATACATAAAAAGGCCAACAAAAAGTGGGAAAATATTAGACAATTGCATTATACTGGAAATAGTATTATAGGGGAATACACTACTTGCAATTTGATAATTGTATTTCTCTTAAGAAAGTTAAAAGAAATAGTTAGAGAATATAGTATACATTGATCATGAAAGTGATGTTGCTTTAGCTGATACTTTAGGTCAAGAGCATTGAATATAGTTTGGAAGGAGTGTACTTTCAAAGTCTGGGTATAAATGGATCTTGAAGTGATTTTGCTTTACATGATAATTCTGCTCATGAGGGTTATATTTCTATTGTAATAGTGACAGGGAATGTACTTAGAGAATATGAGTATAAATAGAATATTGAACTGATTTTGTTTTTACAGGATTCTCTAGCAACAGCTATAGTACATTTACTTAGAGGAGATAAGTATAAATGTATAATGAAATTATTTTGATTTGCATGATACCCTAACTCATTAGGACTGTATTTCCAAATGGGGTACTTTGAACAGAGGCTGTTCAATTTGATTATCATTTGATTGTGCTTATGACTCTTGAGAATTGATTTTTTAATAGGACAGTTCAGGGAAGTATACTTGGACAGAGGCTGTGCGGAAGAAGTGACTATGAGGTAATGATGCTTACAAATCAATTAATCAACCCTTGATAACTATTCTTCTATTAAGCCAGATAGAAGAAATATTTTTGTCAGAGGTTATGTGTCCAAGGCAGTCTTAAAAGAATTGTCATTAAAAGAATTATCATACTAAGAGAAGGGAGATATTAGAGAATAAACAACAATGTATGAAGAGGTACAAAGACCTTTTTAATAGTAGAAGGAAAGAAGGGAGTGTTTGAGTACTGTGTAACTCTTACTATTAACAGATATGGTGCAAGGAAGGAATAATATACATTCCCAATTGGGCTTAAAATTTTATTCTACTCTACTGGGAAGTAAAGTGAGAAAGAGGAAAGAAAGGGGGGTAAAGAGACTGATAAAAAGGAAGTTAAAAGTAAAAGTAAAGACAAAATTAAAGTAAAAGTTAAATGGAAAAGTAAAAGGGGAAAGGGAGAAGGAAAGGAAAAAAGGCTGATGGAAAGTAGGTCTGATCAAAAGGCAGAAGTTAGAAGAAAAGCAGAAGGAGAAATAAGCAGAAAGAAAGGGAAAAATACAAATGGAAGAAGTAAATAAAGAGAAATAAAGAGTAAGCAGTCATAACTGTATATGTAAATGGATAAACTCTCTCACAAAATGGAATAGGATAGATGAGTAGATTAAAAACCAGAATCCTACAATATGTTATTTTTTTTCTTTAAAAAATTTAATCAAGTAGGGCCATATGCCATGAACATTTTCTTTGGAAGGCAATGATTAAAAATAAGGGACTAGGGGCAGCTAGCTGGCACAGTGGATAAAGCACTGGCCCTGGATTCAGGAGTACCTGGGTTCAAATCCGGTCTCAGACACTTAATAATTACCTAGCTGTGTGGCCTTGGGCAAGCCACTTAACCCCATTTGCCTTGCAAAATCCTAAAAAAAGTAGGGGACTAGACTCTGGAAACTTCTTTCTAAACTATGCTTAAGCCAAACTGTTAGTTAAAATATGGCATTGTTAACACTGTTAAACAACACAAAAGCAGATTAAAAGACACAAAATTCTAAATATACTTTTTCATTTCCCTCATATAAATTTATAACATAATCAACTGATTTACTGATTTTCTGTTATCTAAAACTTGATCTGTTTTGACCAGAACATATAAATATACATACATAGTTTTAAATAAATATTTAAATCATATGAAAGCTACTGTGTTTTCTGGCATTACCATGAGCCCTGCATAAATCAAAAGTCAGGGGACAATGGAGCAGTTTCTAATAACAGCACATCTTTTAGTCTTCAACGATCCTGTGGTCTTAATCCTTCATTTGCCCAATGCACCATATTCAGCTTCTGTGTTCAGATTCTAGATCCAGTGAGAAACCATTTGAGATTCAAGATTGAACATCAAGTCTTTCCAGTATTGCTTCTTAGCACAATCACAAGGAATATATTTTCATTCTCAGCAAACAAGTCTCCACCATGTTTTACTTAAAAGTCTACATAGGTTTTCATCCCTGAGGGAGCATCAAAGTGCAGTTCAAGGGTGTGATGTTATTGTTGTTATTATCAATAGCATGAATGGATTTGATCAATGAATTTGCTTTGGTTAAGCTTCACTCCTTTCCAATTTAAGATCATCTGGAGACAATCTGCACTTCTGAAATCATTTTCAGAGTCACATCCCAAGCACAAATGAAGGGTTCCATCAAAAATCATAATTTGAAGGTCCCATACCCAATAGCTGTATAGATGTTTAATTGTGCACATTCCATTTATTTGTTTTTCCAGTTCTAACAAAAAGAAAGATCTATAATATTTGGTTCATTGCATGTTTAGCACCATAATGTAATGGTGTATTTTTCTGGTAAGGCTCTCTGTAAGATGTATTTGGGTTGAGGAATTCTTTTAGCTGAGGAGTGCTCTCATATTTTTGGTAGGAGAAGTTTTCATCACCATTGATAAGTGCTTTGCAGAATTTGCTGGTGGTATTTTCCATGTTGTTACTCTGGTAGCTAGTGGCACCTTGCCCCTTTCCCCTCCCCACTTTTGCAACATGTTTCACATGTTTTCTCTGGAGAAAATTGAATCCATGTACAAAAGAATATACTTTCTCTGCAGTTCATGGCACCTACACAAAATCTGATCATGTACTAGGGCATCAAAACCTCACAATCCAATGCAGAAAGTCAGAAATATTAATTGCATTTTTTTCAGATCATGATACAACAAGGATACAATAAAAGGTTATGCTAAGACAGACTAAAATTAATTGGAAATTAAATAACCTTATATTAAAAAAGGAATGGATTAAACAACAAAACAGAAGTAATCAACAATTTCATCCAAGAAAATGATAGCAATCATACCAAAACTTCTAGGATCCAGTCAAAGCAGTTACTATGAGAAATTTTGTATCTCTAAATGCTTCTATAAATAAAATGGAGAAAAAAGATTAATGAATTCAAAAAAGCATGAGAAAGAACACATTTAATATCCCAAATTAAATACCAAATTAGAAATTCAAAGGAGAAATTAAAAAAATTGAAAGTTAGAAAACTATTAAACCAATAAATAAAACAGAGCTGGTTTTATGAAAAAAAATAAATAACCCTTTTCTTAATCTGATTAAAAAGAAGATTATTCATTAAATTATAGAAAAGTTACCATCTATATCAATGCAGGGGATGCTGATAGCAATGAAATCAAAGGTCCTCATACTAATGAAGAAGTTAAAATCTAAATAGTCACCAACCATATATTAAACATCCAGAAGATCTTTAATTATAAGCTGAGTTCTCAAAGAGGTACATAGTGAATAAAATATATAATATCTTTCTCACAGATAAATTACTAAGAGAAAAATGGTAGGGAAAATAAACAAAATAATCACCTTATTATCTTTTATTTTTTACATGAGCTATAAGAGAAATTTATGCTGATGGTTTAATGAAATAAACTGAATCTGGGAAAATCTACTAGATGAATATATTTAGTTTAATTAATTTAAAAGAAGAAATTTAAAAACTAGTCCTTTTTCAAGTGTGGGAAATCCAAGACATAAGATTAGAAACAAAAGGTGGAAGGTAACCAGAGGAGATAATGCACAGATTTTTAGATAGTGTCATCATCATAATTCTTTGGCCTAGAGATCTATTCATTTGTATAAATATTTCTCAGAAGACTGTTTCCCTTCTTGCAAATTAGCAATTTCTCAGCAATTTGTAGCTTAGAGGGTTGCTTTATATAATACAAAGGACATAGGATGTAGGGTATTAAGGCACTTACAATCCAGTTGGGGAAACAAGACCAAAGAGATAAATAAAAAATATTAATGATAACATTTCACATTTCTATGAAGCTTAAAGTTTACAAAATTCTTTTCCCACAATTGTCATAGGAGACTTTGAATCTCATTTAACAAGAAAGGATAATAGACTTATCCAGGCAGCAGACTGAAGAGGGATGTTTTTTTCTCAACGTTTTTAATGTCTTACTTTTTAAACCTTAATAATTTTCAAAGACTTTTTCATTTCACCTACTAAGTCCTCTATTATAAGAAAGGAAAAGAGTTCCACAAAATTGATAGACAAAATAGCCACATATGGCAAAATGTTTCACAATATTTTGCTCCTGTAGTACTCCTCAGATGTATTTAAAGAAGAGAGGAGTATGTTTCATCTTCATTATTGGGGGATCAAGAATAATCTTTACAACAAACCTCAATTGTTTTCAGTCATATTATTGTAGTCTTTGTATACATGGGGAAAACAAAACTTGAAAAAATTTAAGGCTGGTGATATAAAAACAATAGGATTTGAACCAAATGAATGAAGAGATTGAGAAGATTCATATGGACAGCAATGTCTAAACCTGTGCCATCTAAGGAAGTTGATTACTTGATGTTCCCTCTGTGATTAATTTACATAGGAGGTCAGAGAGAATTTTTTCCTTGAGAAAATTAGGAGGCTCATAATAGGTGAGGCTTTGGCAACTTTTTGGAAGGATATCTATATTAAAGCCAAATGGGTAAAGTCTGACATTCAAGTATTGAATATTGAAATAAAAGGAATTTTTAAACCCAAGAAATTGAGTTATTGGATAGAGGTAAAGTTTTCGTGACCAGGAAGTTGAGGTTCAAAATAGAATGAAAGCCTCTAGTCAGAAATGCGTCATTGTCACTTTTTATTTTTAAGTACTTCATTAAATGTCTTGTTTTGAATTAACTGTGCACTCTGACTAACTAGTAAAGTTAAATATACTGGAGAGGGTTTCTGAACTATCATTTTAAGAAGTAGAAACAACAAAATATTATTAACTTAGGTATCAGAAGACCTATGTAAAAGTTTCAAAGATGCTTCCAATGGTGTTAGCCTCTGAGATTAAACTTCTATTTTTGGAGAGGAAAATAACTTAGACTTCATAAACTGGCACACTCTCTTTCTGAATGAAAAAAGTCAGTAAGACTTTTTCTTAGTATTATGTTCAATATGTATTCTGCATTTCTAAAAGATCTGTAGCTTAATTTTTCAGGCTTAAGGCAAGGAATTGATAGAAGGACCTGCTGTTCCTCTTAAAACAGCATATCAACTAGGGACTATAGATGAAACTAAAAGATTGACGCACATGCAAGGTCTATGACCTTGTGCTCAGTGACCAAAAATGATGAGAGGATAAGTAGAATACCAACAAGAAATGTTCAGGAAAACTTCAATAAGAAGCAGAAACTGTAAGATATAAAACCAGTAGGAGGCAGACTCAGAGGGAATAGTTCACTTAAACCTCCAAAAGCATATTTTCCTTGACACTGAAGGGTCAGATGTCTCCTGAATTTCTCTTCAGAGATTTATTCTGCTTCCTATATACATGCATCTCTATGCATGTTCTCTAACTGTATCCAGTCATCCCATTGATAACATATATTTAAACATGTGAAAAGCATTCTATGGGATAAAGTGAGAGAAATGTTTCATTGCTACTTTTTATATTTAAGTACTTCATTAAATGTCTTGTTTTGTATTAACTGAACTCTGATTAATTAGTAAAATTAAATATGCTGGAGAAGGTTTCTGAACTATCATTTTAAGAAGAAACCACAAAATACTATGAATCTAGGTATCAGAAGACCTATGTAAAACTTTCAAAGATGTTTCCACTTGTTATTTTTATGCTGTTTACCTGAATCTAGATCAATTCAAACAAGCTTTTCCCTATCTCTCTGAAGTTTTCAATGAAATAAAATTACATCATAAAAACAGAGCACAAATTGTGCGTGGAAGATTTTCCAAAATCAATAGTTATACGATTGTTTTCTAAGTTTTTGCTACCACAATTCTATATGTGTATATATATATCTATTGAATAAATAATATACACATGCAAAACACATATGTATATGTGCACATTGGGCTTGTATCTAAATATGCATACTTTATTTGTATATGTATATTTGTCTTATTAATGTGTATAATTATATTTGTAGGTTTCATACATGTACATAAGCCAAATGCACACAAATGTTTACATGTATGCATAAATAAGAATACTGTGGCATTTAACTGTACATACATGTGTGTATGCCACATGTACACACGTGTAGAATTTCCTGGTCTTTAATTTCCTTGGAGTACAAACTAAATAGTGAATTCACTAAGTCAAAGGATCTAAACATTTTAGTGACTTCTTTTCATGTAAAATTGAGTCCTGTTTTCGAATGCATATCTGATAACTTTCAATATCATATGTGCAATAATAAAAATATATCAAACATTCACTGCAACAATTGTTAAGTGGCAAATTATTTATGAGCCAAATATCTAGAAACAAAGATAGAAGTTTTATGTTAGTACAGGAATAGATAAATCTTATGAGTGGACCTGAGGTTGACGACTTTAATTGCTGCAATCAGATGTAGAAATCTTCCAAGAGTTTAAAATAATCGAAGATAATCTTGGAATCCCAGGAAAAAAAATAATAGGTATAACTCTTTGGCAGTGTTTATGATAGGTTCCTGTGAACTAGGAAATGAATTTTTCAGGAGAAACAGAGGAAAGGGAAGAATATTTGAGCAATGCTGTGAAAATGGCTAGATTTGTTAACTGGCTATGGAGATAGCTTCAAAAAAATGTATAGATCTTTGTTATTTTTTTTACAGTGAATAAAATAAAAGCCTTCAATATCTACTATATGGAAGAATAGTTTTTGGAACTACAGTCAAGGGATGACTAAAGTGATTTCTTCTTGCTTAAAATTGGAAGTACATTTATATTTTTCAAAATGAAGTACATTACTTTCAGTCATCATTCATTTTAGAAATATATTTTTTTCTGTATGACATGTCTCAATCCATATTATTAATTGCTCACTTTGGTTGGGTTACTAGAACCATAAGCTCTAAAGTACTTTAATTCATATATCAGTCTAATAAAATATTTTCCCATTTATCTTCTCCCCTAAATGTCTGAAAAAGTTATGAACATTTTTTTTCTGCATATGTGACTACATCATTAGAGAAGTGGCAAGAGGCCAACAAGAAAGTGGCAGGGATTCAGGCATTGTTTAACATAAACCTTTCACCTCTATGTACCTAGAGATTTCATGCATCAACCTTCTTGTCAATTCCTTTATTCTCACTCCCCAACAAAATTCATTCATTCTCTTGTCTATTGGAATGAAAAATAAACAGACAGAGACAAGGAAAAAAAAGATATGCTATAACTATATTTGAAGAAGATTGACAGGAAGGAAAGGTAAGATATATGTTTTAAGTCATTTGCAGAGACAGGATAATAAATAAATGGATAAGGAAACAAACCAAGGTGAAGGACACATTGCAGAAATTACTGTAGTATAGTATATTTGTCATTAAGATGATCAAATGGATTGAAGGTGGGCATCATAGTAGATAACTGAGGATAGTAAATATTAAAGAGAATCAGGAAATGAAAGAAGTCATGTAATCTATTTCATATCAATAATTTACTTCAAGCAGCAAAATTCATTTTACCAACTACCTAAAGAATGAAGCAAAACAAGTACTCTTGATGGGCTCTTTTTAGTCTTTATTTTTTGTGTAGGAATGTTGGCAAAAATAATAATGAACTATATATGTATACTTATGTATTACATACATATAAAATTGCATGTATGAATAAATGCATGCATTTATGTATAATACAATTAATTTTTATGGGTGATATGGGTAAGAAGATATAAGAATTATCACCTAGAGATTATCATTCAATCTATGGAAGCTGAAGAGATCAGCAAGTAAAGTCGTATAGAAGGGGAAGAGAAGAGGGCCTTCGACAGAACTTGAGGGATATCAACCATTAGCCAGTATGATCTGAAAAAAAAATCCAGCAAAGATGATTGAGGAGAGTTAATATGGATGGGAGATAACCAGGATAGCATCATAAAAACCCAAAGAGAAAATGCGAAGTCCCAAAGACTGCAGAGATCAAGAAGGATCAGGATTGAGAAAAAGTCATTGGATTTGGTGATTCGTAGCTCATTGGTAACTTGTGAAAGATAATTTCTTATATTGAAATGATGAGGTTGTAAATCAGAGTGTAGAGAGTTCTGGGAATGAAAAAGAGAGAAAACAGAGGCACCTTTTGAAGACAAGTTCCACAAGGTGTTGACAGACATGGGATGTTGGCAAAGATAGAGGTTTCAACAGCAAAAGAA
Organism: Macrotis lagotis; assembly: GCF_037893015.1. Classification (NCBI taxonomy): domain Eukaryota; kingdom Metazoa; phylum Chordata; class Mammalia; order Peramelemorphia; family Peramelidae; genus Macrotis; species Macrotis lagotis. Next base: position 148,334,200 of record NC_133660.1, on the reverse strand, counting down.
AAGAGCAATGTTCTCTCAAGCTTTGATATATATCTTCCTCTATAGTTGGCTCTCTTCTCTTCTGCCATAGATAAAATTTTTCAATTCTACTTCAACTGACCTTTTTTGTTTGTCTTTTAGGTCATCATAGGCCCATAACTAGTCAATGCCTAGATATTGCCTAATGCTGTCATGGAAAACTTCACACTTTTTAACTATGTATTTAGTACTTCTTAACATTGCACTCTTTACCTATGTCAGCTATCTGTTACTTCTTTCAGTTACATTGACTAGTCTGAGAAAAGAGTCACTGATTTAGAGCAAAGTCTAGAAATTTCAGTGGAGTACTTATAACATAAAAGGTAGACAATCCACATATTTATTAATACTTCTGGGTGGAACATTAGTCCTGAGGTCAGAAAAACTTCTGTTTAAATTCTCTGCCTTCAAACAAAACAGTAATAGCTCTGTAACTTTGAATAAGAGATTTTTTCAACTGTTGAAAGGGGATAATTATATCTCACAGGAGTTATTGTGAGGAACATAGGAGATAATGTTTGCAAAACATTAGAATAATACTAAGTTCATAGTAGGTGCTTAATAAAAGCCTGTCTCCTTCCCTGCCCCATTCAGTGTTGATTATTTGCTAGACATTAATTCTTTCTACTAAATTGTAGTCAAGCAACTCATAAAAGATTCAGGAGGAGACTGGAATTATAGAAAGCATGGCACAAATTTATAAATTTGACATTAAGCAATCTCCTGTTATTTAACTCTGCACCTAGTTTATTTGATATCTTCATTATCCTTTTAAGATAATATTTATATTATTATCTTGGGAAAGATATTCAACTGGATAAGAAAACCACTGAATTGAATTACAAACACACACACACACACACACACACACACACACACACACACACACACACAGAGACAGATACCACCTATGGCTCATTACTTCCTTGTGTCAGACTTCCCACTGTAGCTGAAGCTTCTTAAATACTGTTGGTTCCAAAATGAATATTCCAGCTCCATATGGTCTTTTCTCATATTAGAAAAATATCTGGGGATTTAGTGAACTGAAATCAATATATGAATTTGAAGATTTGGTCAAAAATTATAATGAGATCCTGTACTGTCATAAGAAGGACCTTCCAGAAATAAAAAGATTATAGTACCATAATTCCTTGACCTTAAGAGAACTCATCTCATGCACTACATTTAATCTGGGGTTTATGAAGAGCACTGAAACAATGTAGGATGCTCATAAGATAATTAGGATGATGAACGGAATTGAATCTAGGATATATGAGAGTCTGTTGAAAGTGATTGACAAGTTTAGCTTGGATAAGAGAATACATACCAGAGACATGATAGTTCTATTCAATTATTGAAGAACAACCATATGGCAAAGTTATTAGATTTATTGTTTTTAGAACCAGAGAACAGAACGATGAGCAATGGCTGGAAAATACAAAGAGAGCAATTTAAACTTGATGTAAAAGAAAAGAAAATTCTAATGATTAAAGGTACACAAAAGTAAAGGAATAGACTCCTAAGTAGGTGGTGAACTCACTTCCCTCTGCTTAGAGGTCTTCAAGCAGAAGCTGGCAGATCCATTTTTGCATATGTAAAAGTGGAGGTTCCTCTCAGATATGAACTATTCTACATTCCCTCTGCAATCTGTTTCAGCTATCAAATTCAGTAATTCTGTGATCCCTTACACTCAGTGAACTTGGCTATAATTTGTGAACTGCATTTCCAACACTGTAGGTCAAGATCTTTTTTCTGTTATTATTCTCATCCAATGGATAGATAGAATCTATGAACCATATCTTTGAATCAGATGTTGCACCTCCTTCTACCATGACTATACTAGAATGCTTTTACAAAATAATTCATACATTCAACCTAAATTTTTTTATTTAAGCAGAAGTCATGGTTCTCAACCTCAAGTCTTCACTTTACACAAAGTCCTTGAAAAGAGGGATCAGGTCTATCTATCAGCCCAAACACAGCTCACCAACTGACCCTCCAGGATGCTCTAAAGCAGTCAGAGCCTTTCAAAGGTGGAATGAATTGAACATTCAACCTATTACTGAGTTCAGTTCAAGCCTCCAAATATTACTGTAAGCTATGTTACCAAGTCATTTGTCCACTTCAGTTTCCTCGTCTTTAAAATGATGATAATACCTATTCACACATTATGAGAATCTAGTGACATATTTTAAAGCATTTTGAAACTTCTTAGAATATGATATAAATGCTAGTTGTTATTTTTACTGGTAAGAATTGAACTTTTCCCCACCCTTGTTGCCATATGCACTGTTGCCAATGGAACCATGGTTAAAAAACTCAAAAGTCACTTCTTGCCATCCATATTAATTTCTTACAAATAGGTAATATCTGTTGGGAGAGATTTTGGACTGATGGAGGAAAATTGACTGTATAGAAATAGCTGTTAGATATCTCATTAATCCAAATATCTGTGCTCTGCTCAAAGTTCAATGAGGAGAAATAGCAAGTAAGCTTGTATATGCTAATTGTTAACTGTTTGAGGGGACATTATGACCAGCCTGGCTCTACTGTAAGATAATACTCTGTTGGACTTATATTTTTCCGTCCAACATAAAAAAAAAGATTTAAAAAATGGACTTCTCCTTTATTCTAGCATCTGCTTTATTCCTGGGTCTATTAATTCTTACTGATAATTAATGTGCTTTGTTGACCATTCCCTTAATCTCCACTATCCTCTCTTATGCCAAATTTGTATCCTGTAATTGCCAGTATTTTTTGGTTGATATTATATGGTTGTAAATCATAGAGCTGTCAGTTCTACCAGCTTGGAAGAATAAAAATTAACAAATTACATAGAGATGTAATGATTCATAGTAGACATAAATTGGGTAAAGCATGTTACCAATAATTAATTACATAATCAAATGTCACTCATGAGGAAAAGGTGTGATTTGAAAAGGAAATGAGGGTTAAAGAATAGACATTTATATAGTACCTACTATGTGGCATGCACTGTGCTAAGCAATTTCCAGATATATCAAGTCTCACAACAACCCAGTATGTTGTAATTATCCCAATTTAAAAGTTGAAAAAAATGGAAGTAGAGATTAAATGGCTTGATTAAAATCATGTAAACAGTTGTGAATCATATTTTTATTTTTTAATTCATATTTTAATTCATATTTTCCTGATTTCCATCAAGAACTGTAGCCATTGTGTGGCCTAGCTATCTCAGCAGGAGTATGTTAGAAATGTGTGCATGTATTTTTTACAATATTGCTATCTCAGGAACAGTAAAAGAAGAAGCAGAAGTTCCCTGTCATAGTGGTTAAATCATTTAAAGATATTATGGAAAGATATGAAAAAAATTGTTGAGGCTGAGAATGTTTTAAAGTATCAATATCTACATAGGTAGAAAGATCTATTAAAGCACCAAGGCATTTGCTAATTTTTTTTAATTGATTAAATTTAAATTGATAATTTCATGACGGGGATAGAAAATCCTATAGAAAAGAGACAGAATAGGAAAATCACAGGATTTAGAGGAAAGAAAACCTAAATTCAAATCCAGTATCCTCTTCTTATTATTAATGTAAAAAAATTAAGCTTTTGGAAACCTTAGAGACTTGTTTATTTCACTTGTTAAATGGAAGAGTGATAACAGTTTATTTCAGTGATCTACTAAGCTTAATTGCTACTAATTCTTTCATGTCTTGTATGTTCCATTGATTTAGTATTTTAATTTTTGTCACCTATCTTTGGTTGCTTCGTTAAAATATATTTTGAAGTCCCATTAGTATAACATACATAATCTGAATATCCTTCAATTTTTGTCTTCCTTAATGTAAATATTATTTTGTAATTTTATTCATATATTCTAAAATGGAACATATTGATTTACTGATTTCCAATTCTAGCTTAATTGATTGATTTTAAGACAGTGTAAGTATTTAGGAAGATGTTTTGAATAAGATATTGCTTACAAATATATGTGCCTAATGTGAGACATTGCTCCATACTGCTTTCTCTCAGGGATGGGGTGGAGGGAAAGGAAGGTAGGAGAAAAATTATAAAACTCAAAATCTTGAAAAAAAGAATTAGTGGATAAAAACTATTGTTGCATATGTTTGGAAAAACAAGTAAATAAAATATAAAAAAGAAATTGCTACATAGCAAAAAGAAGGATGAATTTTATATATTTTTGTTATGGTACTTTAATAGTATTAAATTTATTCATTTTTCCTGATTCTCTTTGAGTTTAGAAGCACTATAATATTATATACAAAGAAAGTTATTGTATCATCTTCATCAATATTTATGTTTTTATTTCTCCTGTAGCTATTATTTGAAACCATTCCTAGAAAAACAAAACAAAATACACAGAAAAAAATCACCCCTAATGAATCTAAATTATATCTTATGTATCCCTTTCCCTTAATCCTAATCCCTCAAGGTAAAAATTACTAATTTGGAAATATGTTTAACAAAATATGTTTGTAAAATGCTAAACTGACTGTTCCCTACTGAGGGGAGGAGGGTGGGTAGGAAGGATGGAGGGAAACTCTGTAAATTGGAAATATGCATATACAAATGGAAGAAAATAAAAATAAATAAATAAATACAAAGCAAAAAAAAATAAAAGAAATCATTCTTAGATGTATTTCCAATAATATTTGGAGGAAGGAAGTATCCTTGAATTATACCTATATTTATTGGAGACTTTTAATATTTCTGTTGCAAATGACAACTTTTAAAATTGAAAGTAATGAATTAAGTTCTTCCCTTTTGCTGAATGTTCATTTCCTCAGATACTTAAATTATTTTTGAAGAACACTATTTGGGAAAGATCATCCTGTTTGATTTTTCCATTATATATAACAATAATTTCTTTCATTTTTATCAGGAATGAATAATTTTATAATCTTTTGATCAATTTTTCTGAACTTTGAAATGGGGGGGGGTTGTTTAATGTTTATCCTTGCTGCCTGAAGAAGTTGTGATTAAAATTTAACTTTGAAGTTTTCCTATAATGTTAAGTGGAAAATTAAAATTGTGGCATATTCCTACTGCTAGTTGGAAATTCTCTTCACCTGGACACTATCATTAACTTTTAATATGATGATATTGTCCAGGTGAAGAGAATTTTCACGTTTAGTTCTTTCTTGTGACTTTTTCCTGGAAGGTATTATTCTTAGATATTCTCTGCACCTATTTTTTAAGTTTATCATTTTTCTTGGTAAAACTTGTTTATATTGTCTCTATCTCATTTAATTTTTGTTTTTCTCTGATCACTTTATCTTCTAAAATCAAATTTTTGCAATTATTTAATTTTTTTACCACAAATTCTTTGAAGTTTCTAACATTGTTCTAAAATTTTACTTGTTAGAGTTTCCATTTTCTTCATTAGAAAGTCAAATATCTTGTATTTGAAAAATATTTTACTTATTTGTTTTCTTTTCTGAACTTTTTACAGGGTTCTGAATTAATTGAATTAAACAACTTTGCTCAATTAGTTTAAAGAACCTTTCAGGATTGTGATTTCTTCATTGTCCTCATAGGATTTTTGTCCATTTTTGTTGTTGCTGTGATATATGTGTTCTCTTCAATGTTTCTTTTCTTTGATTGTTGAATAATTTCTATCTCCGTTTTTAATCTATTTTAATCAGTCATTCTGTTGCTATATAGAAGGTATTCTTGCTATAAATGTGTTTTATTTTTACAGTCATTTTCTATCCATATTTTCATCATTGCTTTGGTCCTCATCCATCCCTGTCTGCCTATTCTGTTTCCCCAAATTCCCAGGGTTCAAAATCATGTTAATATATTTGTGACTCAGAACATTTCAGTAAGATTGATTTCTTATTCCATTTTTGAGGGTTCCTCTTTCCTTCCTGTGACTTCTTTTAATTCTTAAATTGATCCTGGCAGTATAATTGAAACAGATTTTTAGAGAAAGTTTGCTCACTTTCTCCAATCCCTTTTGGGGAAAATTTTTAGAAATGTTTGCAATTACTAACCCTCACTTTTATCTTTGTCTTGGACTGCCTTTCTTCCTTAACAGTACAAAATGCTTGCTCCATACTTCTGATCTACTCACTCTTCAATAATCTCTTCTAGGTGACCTAGTCAAACCCATCCCTTTTTCTCGAGTCTCAGAACTATTCCTTTTCATACATTTTTAACCCATCCTGGAAAGTGATCCCTTTAGATAACTGAAAACAGCTTACATCATAAAATTTAATTCTAATAACAGTCACCACAAAAGTACAAAGTATTCTGGTCAATGAGAATAGAACCTGTAGCAAAAGAGGTCAGAATTAGGAGTAATAGGAGGAGAGGGTTAGTGAGAGCATCTATGCCTTAATTTAATTTGATTTGGTGGCAGCTAGGTGCCTCGAGGGACAGAATTCTAGGTCTACAATCAGGAGAATCATTCTTCCTTATTACTTTTTCTTGTTAACACTTCTTTCTAAAGGAGCATTTGTTTTAGATTATAGATTTCTGACTTCCAAACAGACGATTGTGGGATCACTACATTTTGTGGTCATTGCTTTACTCTAAAATCTCATTTTTCTTTTTAGAGCATATAAGTATTTGTATTTGGTTGTTTTCTTTAAAGAAGATAAAATGATGCATTGGTGGCAAGTTTAAATTTATTACCCCTTAATTTTTAATAATAAAATTAATAACACTGATTCTACAAATGTGGCATTTCTGGAGTTGAAATTTTCTTCCAAAATATAAAAGAGAAGTATTTTTTACCTTTAACATATATTTTGTGGCTATTGCTTCCTTACTTTAGAAATTATATATGTCGGATATGTATGTGTTTGTGTATGTATATATATATATATATATATATATATATATATATATATATATATATATATATATCATTAGTTCTTCTTTCCCTTCTTACTTCTCAAGGAGACATTTAGCCAAATGGCTATATTAAACAAATTCTTAGATGGACAATCTCTTTGATATGGCACTATAGGGTAAGTTTTATGAATTTAAACTGGATGTTAATAATATTTGGAGATCATTGGCTTAGAAAACATGGAAAAATAACTAAAACATTAGAAACCATAACAAATTTTCTAGTTGAGAAAAAGTTTTTGAAGTACATTTTTATACATTTATTAATAATATCTCTATGGTACTCAAGACATAGTGGTTTCTAAGTGTTCTTCAACCATGCAGACAACAAAAATAAGAGCAAACTTACATTGGACATATTAGTTTCAAGAGGCTTCAGCTTCACATTTTAATTGAATGTAAATGATGCATTCAGTATGCAAGGTAGCATCCTTTCAAAAGTCTTGAAAGAGAAAAAAAAAGTATGGGTTCTGGAAATAGCACATTAAAAAGCTGTGAATAGCCTAGTTATGCCACTAAACCAGCATTGTGTGTATGTTAGCAGATCACCTCTGTGAACGAGAAGTATTATAATCAGGATGTTTATCATGCATAATTACTGAACAGGAGCTGTATTATACTTCACTGACAGCCTCTGATCTTCAGCTATAGATTTATGCTCTTATACATTGCTAAGCAGGACCTGTTCTTTAGTGAGCTGCCAGAAGCAGATGGACGACCCTCCAGGGCATACTTGAGAAGTACTGGGGAATTGCTAAAAGGGACAAAGCTTCTTACCGGAGAAATGATAGGGTGGAATCACAGATCCTCAGGAAGAATAAACCTATGGCCAACTCCAAAAAATTATGGCACAGAATTTAATACTGGATGAATGATGCTTAACATGATAAGTTGGGGCATGTGACATAAACCGAGGACAATGCTACTGAGTTTCCCCTTTTAACATTCTTTTGTTTTATTCCTTTTTTTATACTATAACTGAGTGTTGTAGGGTTTCCAGAATCAGGTTTTGACCTTTTTGGAGTTAAGAGGAAATAAAAATTGACTTAAAGAAATGTCAGCTGTTTTCTTCCTTCCTTATTTCCATTTTTCCTAGAGACATGACAAAATCGGTCAATTCCACTCTCAAGTAATCCCAAAGAGCAACTGAATGTGACTTCATCTTACTATCTAAGCATACCCTCTTCTTAACAGAGCTTTGGAAAATAGGTCTTAAATGTTACCTGCTTCCTATATACATATAGAGACATAATTTCTGTTTTGAAACATGCAAACTATAGTACTTTGTGCAAAGAACTTTTCATCATCCCTAACTAATTTAGGATTACTTAGAGAGTGGATGAGTCAGGGGGATTTTTGAAAATTTATTTCTCACCAACATTATTGAATATTCTTTGCAGATTTAAATTTCAGTAAACAACCTGGAAAGAATTTTTGTCCTTAAACTACAGACAGAGCTGTACCTCTCAATATTGAACTTCACTGGATTATGTAGTTCAGAAGTGTCAAACTTCAATAGAAATAGATCACTAAAGATTTCTGTAGGTAACATATTAATCTGGAAAACCACATTAAATATTATTTATTTTATATTGTTTTTATTTATTTTGTTAAATATTAAAATCAAATTTTAATTTGTTTTGAAATTAACTGGGGAGTTTTGTTGGCTAAAAGGTTTCAAGAGGCACTGCCTGCTTGCCACCTTTGATGTAGATGACATGTAGTAGAATCATTTCACATATAGAATTCGGGGTGATGCTCAGCAATGATGATTGATAATAAAAATAATTTTCCAACTTATAATGTCGCAAAGTAATTATTCTCTCTAATAAATATGCAAGCATTATTTGACTTAGACTGATTAGAATATAGGAAGTGCATTCTCTATCAGACTCATACCTCATTTTTTACTTGACTATGCTTAAATTGTAAGGGTTATGCTTTGTTTATTCTCCCCAGTGTATAGGAGGTGGGTAGAAGCTTGTCAGAGAAAAAAATAAATGCTTGGTAATTCAAAGAATAAACTTAAATTATAACTTAATTTTTTAAAAATAAAGTTAATACCTGAAACCATTTCTCAAAAATTGTTTTCCAGAATGTCTAAATCGATTCATGATTCTATAAAAAGTACCTCAGTGTATCTTTCTGAATCTATTTTTAATTTTTCTTAGAAATATTGGAGGAATTAATCAGAGAAATTTGCAGCACAGTTTTTCCAATTAACTATTTATCCTCTAATTTTAGATATTGTATGTACTTATTCAAGAAAATCAATTTTATGTAATCAAAATTATTCATTTTGTCAATGATAATATTCTTCATCCCTTATTTATCACAAATATTTTTCAGATTCATAGGTCTGAAAGTTAAAGAACAATAGCAGCAGTGGTACTCACAGCAGCAACAGTATAAAAGCTTGTAAGTTGATGGTGGCTTTGATTTTATAGTATTGTGTCAAAGATAAGTAAAGCCTTACTTATAAAAAAATTCTTTCTGTAGTTTTCTTTCATTTCAATCCTTTAATTCATTCACAATTATGATAAAAATTCTTAGATTTCATTTTTCCTCCAGTCACATCCTTCTTCATATAAGTCAGCATTTTGTTCCTCTGTTTCATTGACTTAATACTCTTTTATGCTTGACTTTTGTGAAAAGGTCTCACCTGAATTCCCATAACAAATGACAGCTGAAGGGGCAATTAGTAAATGCTTGCTGAATGAAAACATAATAGTAAGGTGAAAGAGAGAAACTATTTTGAAACAATAAACTTAGATTAGTATAGAGAAAGTTTGGCTGTTATGACATGTTGGGGGCAGTAACTTATAGACAGTTGGAGGTGTAGACTTAAGCAACTGAGCAAAATTAGGCTTGAGATACTATTTGTGATTCAGTGACAAAAAATATTTCACAAAAGGGCTATCGTGAAGATTAAAAATAAAAAAGAGAACACATGGTGAACATATATATCTAAAACTTGAAGAATATTATGATATACATATATATGTATATAAATATACATGAATATATATATATATATATATCCATCTATCTCTCTATAGACACATATAGATTTATATATCAAGCACTTGGTGAAAGAATGCAGGAAAAGTCGAAGGCAAAGATACACATAAACACACTGGTTTTTGGTTTTTGCAAGGCAATGAGGTTAAGTGGCTTGTCCAGGGTCACATAGCTAGGTAATTATTAATTGTTTGAGGTCAAATTTGAACTCAGGTCCTCCTGACTCCAGGGTCAGTTTTCTATCCACTTAACCACGTAGCTCCCCCATACTCACACATTTAAAAAGACAGTATTGCATGCAATAGATATTTTTTATTACATCTTTAAGAGTTTTGTGAAATGTTGAGACACTGCAAGTTGGGCCGGTAATTTTGAAGGTAAGGGAAATAATTTTTTAATTGTCTACTCTTTGGCAGCAATTAAGTATTATACAAATATTATTTCATTTTAACTCAACAATAATCTTAGAATATATTCTAATATAATCTCAGTTTATGTGTAGAAACTAAGAGTCACATCACTAGGAAGGATCTGAGGATGGATTTCCATTTAGGTCTTCCTTTTTCTAATCCAGTACTCTCATCTACTGTGTCAACTAGTTTAGGAAGGATGAAGAGAAAAAGTTTGAAAGAAATTAGAGAAGACAGAGAAAAGGATAAAGAAAGACCTCTCTTGTATCATGAAGAGATGTTATTAAGAGAATTCCTTGAGAAGAAAGGAAAGTCTTAACTGTCATTTTATTACCTGTCATATTTAAGGATAAAAGCAATGAGGTACAGATTAGGAACTGAAGTTATAATGTTTTTAATCAAACTAAAAGAATGTAAAAAAAGCTCTTTGCATTATTATTATTTTTTATCCTATTTTAGAGACACCTAAGTAGAACAATGAATAGAGTGATGACTGAAATCAGAAACATCAGACAAGGTGTGATGGTAGAAAAAACTATTTAATCCTGTCAGCCTCAGTTTTTTAACTGTAAAACATCAATATTAATAGCAACTTCTTACGATTGCTGTGAGGATAAAGCAAGAGAATATTTGTAAAGGGCTACATAAATGCTGTTTTATTAATAAATTATATAGATAGTAACTTTAAATTTTATGTCTGGGAGTTGAGTGATTTTTGAAGCATAGATTCAAGAAACATTATAAAGCAATTTCCTCATTTTCTTAAAAAAACTAAAAGAATTAGCTCATATGTGGACCTTGCATGAAAAAGGCATTTAAAAAAAAAGTTGACTGAGGTATTCAAGGAGTTAAAATTTTTTAAAAACTCATTATAGAGTGCATGGCTTTTATAGGTAGACCACAGTTTTTTTCCAAAAGCAATCTGTCAAAAATATTTTGTCAATACTACATTTAGTATTTGAGAAATATTCCACTTAAAAGCATTGTGTAGGAGGAATTTCCAAAGATCTTTGATGGAATCTCAGATCTAGTCTTTGCATAAAGAAGGCTTAATTTCATATTTTGCTTTTGATGGAAAATGACTATTGGGAAGCATGATCATAGTGCTTCACCTCTAAGGGCTCACTTAGATACAAGTTATTTACCTTTATGTTGAATTGAGTTTCAAATTGGGGCAAGATGACCTTCTATACTAAGGAATTTATTTGTGCAGACTAAAATTAAGGGGGGATGAGTACAGGAAATAAACTGCATGACAAGGTACTCAAAAAATTGTCAAAGGTGATTATTTATTTTGTCAGATGAGGAAGATGCATTGATTAAGAGACCACATTGATTTTGGAGGAATATTCTTTAAAAAGAACTTCTCAATTCTCTTAATTTTCCAAATGACCTGAAGTACTACTCCTTCCCCTATTAAAAATCTGTTTCAATGATTACTTCTCTACTTTAGTTTTATACAATAACAACAAAATCAAGATATTTTGATAATGGGTCTTTGGGGATTTAAATAACTTATGGATGTGAATATTTCACGTGCTATTAACATTATGTCTAATCAATTTTTAACAAACAAGCAGGCTGAAAAAAAGTAGTGTTAACTACTATTGGCCCAAAGCAAAAAGCGTGAAGTAGATAAATTATGTCTGTGATGTTTTTCCATGTATCCTTGCTATTTTTTAAAGTTTTCATTCTCCTTTTAATCATGACAAGAACCTCATATGGAATTGAAGAATTATAAGATGATGAATTGAGAGCTAGAAGACATCTTTGTCCAACCCATCCTTTCTGTTTTACAGACAAGAAAACTGAGACCCAGTGAAGCAAAATGACTTACTCAAAGTCATACAATTAGTAGCAAATCTGGAATTTGAAACCTGATCAGTACAAGCAAAAACTAATACTCTTTCCACCATAACAAGGTACTGAAGTTATAATTACTCCTAAAATCTAATATGCTACCTGTTTGACAAAAGGGAATTAAGATGCTATCTTCTTCAAGGGATGTTTACAATTTGGGGTATCAAATTCCAGGGAATTAAAGTTTTTAGAAGGAAAGACCCTTTTGTCATTGAAATATATGTCCATCAGAGTCCCCTCAAATAGCTGATCAAGTGATTAAGAAATAGAGCAATAGATAAGTGGATTAATATAGGTTCAAAGGAAAACATAGTAAATCTACTCTTTGACAAACCCCTAAACATTGACTTCTGTGATAAGAACTCACTATTTGACAAAAATTGTTGGGAAAACTGGAAAGCAGTATGGTAAAAACTAGGAATAGACCCACCTCTCACACCCTACCCCAAAATAAGATAAAAATGGGTACAGGATTTAGACATAAAGGGTGATACCACAGATCAATTAACAGACTAAGAAATGATATTGTCTGTAAGATCTATGGAAAGGGGAAAAATTTATGACCAAGCAAGAAATAAAATACATTGTAAATTGAAAAATGGATAATTTTGACTATATTAAATTAAAAAGGTTTTGCACTAATAAAACCAATGCTGCCAAAATTAGATGGCAAATAGTAAGCTGGGAAACATTTTTCACACTAGGGGTTTTGAAAAAGAAGTCTCATTTCTAAAATAGAGAATTGCATCCAATTTATAAGGTTACAAGTCATTCCCCAATTGATAAATGTTCAATGAATATGAACAGACAGCTTTCAAATGAAGAAATTAAAGTCATATATAATCATATCAAAAAATATTCCAAATCATTACTGATTAGAGAAATGAAAATTAAAACAGCTATGAGGATTCACTTCATGTCTATTATATTAAGATGACAAAAAAGAAAAATGATCAATGTTGGAGAACTTGTGGGAGGACTGGGACATTAATGAATTATTATGGAGTTGTGAACTGATCCAAACATTCTGGAGAGCAATGTGAATTATGCCCAAAGAACAATAAAATTAATCATACCTTTTGACCCAGGAATTCCATTTCTAGGCCTATATCCAGAAGAAATCTTAAAATGGGAAAAGTTCCATTCACATGGAATGAATAAAAGGATCTGATGGTGAATGAAGGAAGCAGAACCAAAAGAACATTGTACTCATTACCAACAGCATGGTGAGAAGATCAGCCCTGAGGGATGTAGCTCCTTTCAGCAGTTCAGAGAGCTAATCCCTTTATTAGAGTTGGGAAAATAACTTTTACCTCGGTTTCTTTATTTTACTTGGAGGGGGGAGCAGAACAAGGGAGATTGTACCTCCCCCCTGTTTCTTCTTCTCTAGAATCTGCTCCAGAGAAGTTGTCTGCATCTTTCACCTTCTCCTGTTATCTAAGGATCTTTATCATCTTGGCTGAAAGAGAAGAACCCAAAAGGAGATCACAGAAAGTCTCAAGCCATTTTCAACAGTACTCAGTTGGACCTCTTTCTCCTCCACTCTGTCTCCTAATACTCTGACCTCAAGAATACTTTTCTTCCCACCTCCACCAGATTGCACAGAAAAACTGACCAGAAAACCTGAGCCCAAGACAATATTAGAATCAGGTCCAGAACAAGAACTGACCTAGAAGAGAGGACACATGAGTAGAGTGAACTGAAAGTATCCAAGGATCAGAAAAAAAAAAGTCCTGGTCTGCTCAGGACAACCTCCTGTTACTTTAGCCTAGAAGTTGGCATCCATTTGCAAGAATTTCTCCCAGGGCTGCACACCATCGTTATACATGATTGACACTGTAATTCCTATAGTTCTTTTTCTTATTTTTTATGCAGCTCCAAGAACTCCTTCATCTGCTACTGATGCTCCAAGTTATCTGTCTACAGATCTATGGAATCCAAACAGGATGGGTGTGAAGTCGAGGACTGAAAGATATAACTTGTCTTGGCCATAGAAAGCAAGAAAGAAAATTGACTAAGGAAGCCAACAAAAATTAGCAACAGGAAAGAAATACTTCTTAAGGTCATATGAAAAGTTTTATGTGTACAAAATTATGCTGAAGCAATTAATATATATTAAATGTTTGCTGTGTGTCGGACAACATGCAAGATACTGAGAATAGAATGAAAAAAAATTTAAAAAGTGTCTTGCTTTCAGGAGTTTAGTGAAGTTTTCAAATGCAATATTTGGGAAGTTTTAATAGGGGAAAAATGATCATTTCCTTCTGAAAACTCAAGGTTCTTTAATTCGTGTTTATTTTTGTGTTGTTTTTAATAAATAACATTTTTGCTTTATTTCACTTTTACTTTTGAATGTATCCCTTTCTAATCCTGTAAGAAAAAAAATTAAAAAATGAAACAAATTCAAAAGAAAGATGGCAGGGGAGGAAAATGAAAGGGGAATTAGGCCAACAAAACTAACCAACATATTCAATGTTAACTGATAGTTTCCATCTCATTTAGCTCTACAAGCACGACATCTTTCTTGTTTTACCTTTCACTGTTGATCTCCTGTCCCTTACCTGAACTATTATACTGTTATACTGTTATATGGGACCTCTGAATTATGTCATTAATTCAGTCAATTTGGGAACACATGCTCTTCCCAAACTTGTTTTTTTATTAGTGACATGCAACTTATGCAGCATACTACATCCAAATGATTCCAGATAATCAGACCACACAGTGGATACCAACTACTCTGTCACAAACTTTCTACCTATTGCTTTGGGCACATTAATCTCTCATCAGTACTGCTGTTTCTAGAAAGGGAACATCAGCTGAACCTATATATCTATTCACTATCTATGTGTTTTCCAAGATTAGAGTGACCAGTTACAACTCTTCTTTTAATATTGTCTTCTATTTTTAACATGCAAGCTCCTTGAAGGTAGGTAATATCTGACTTTTTATTTATATATCCAATCCTTAGCAGAACTTTTGAACTCAGTGTTATTAATTTTTTTCTTTCATTCATCCATTCAATTGACCACCACAACCAAGTCTGACAGTCCAAATATTTTTCCATTTCCATTGCCCAACTCAGTAAACTAGGATTCAAGTGCATTTTCTTATCTCTTCTTAGAGTCATCATGTTTATAAACTGTTTAATCTCAGGATTTTGTATGATTTAAATGGATATTTATAATAAAATTATACCTATAAAAAGTCAGGAAATAAAATAAGATATAGTGAAGAAATTAGACTATGAAAATTGTTCAATGAGGAAAATCTTTTTTTTTTAAATGTTGGTAATGAGAAGGCAATTTCAGTAGAACAAAGCAAGAATAGAATGTTTGAATATAAGCCATAAAAACTGCCCTCAAAGAAATTGTCATGATTAGAGCAATTAGTATTGAATAGTATATTATGTTGAGTAGTACATTACTGTAGACTAAAAACCATATAATCATCATGATCCATCTTTCAGTTAATCTCTATTATCATTGAGGTACCTTAGTGACTTGAATTGAACATACTAGAATCATAAATATTTCATTAACTAATTAATATTACTGAGAGCTCTAAAAACACTATGGAAAAGATATCATGTCCCCTAATGCCTTCTTCTTTATTTTGGAAGTGCAAAGTCATTTCCAGGTTCCTATAACTAACAAATGAAGACTCATTCATTCTTTCCATTTAGAAATATCTCAAGCCATTAAAAGGACAATTCTTTGAAGATTTCATATGAATTCAAACTAGACAACAATGATTCTGTAGTAGAAGATATTTCAGGATGAAGATCATTACTATGTATGCTATAGACATATACATATGTATATATGTATATGCATATATATATATATATATATATATATATATGTAGTAGCCACATGAAAAACCTAGCTATAGTTTCTACCAGAATAAAAAAATAACTACTATAAGGCACATAAGCTAAATTATTCATATAACTATGGGATATTAAAGGACTATAGGGCAAAAAATCAGTATATATTAAAAGAACTATTCTAAGCTCATTCATTTATTGAATAATTATTTCTACATTTTCTTTTATTAAAGCTAGGTCAAGGGACAGCTAGGTGGCTCAGTGGATAGAGCACTGGTCCTGGGAGTCAGGAGTACCTGATTTCAAATACAACCTCAGAGACTTAATAATTGCCTAGTTATGTGGCCTTGGGCAAACCATTTGACCCCCATTTCATTGCAAAAACTAAAGAAAAAAAAGCTAGGTCAAGCCTTTCTCTGCCTCCATTTCTCCAATTTGAAAATGAAGATAATAGGGTTTTTTCAGAATAACCTTTTCATGCTGGGAAAACCATGTAAATATTCTCTGCATAACTCCAGGACCATCAGGTCTCTTCATATGTGAAATAATGAACTCAAAGAAGTAATCTCAAAGAATAGTCACAGATGGAATTGATTTCAAAAATAGGAATGACATTTTTCTTGGAAAAAAATCATTGAAACTTCCTGTCTCAGTTTCCTCACATATAAAATGAGCAACATAAACTAGAAGAATTACAAAGTCAATTCCAAATTTCAATATAGGGTTCTATGATCTTAAAGATATCCAGGTGATATCAGGAAGAAATTTCCAGTTGTTCTACCAATGTGGCTTCTGAGGTATGTCCCTATTGAGATTATTCTGACTCCTTTATAACTCACTGCTATGACTATCTCTTTGAATTCAGCATCAGAGAGCCTTCAGGTAACCCTGTTTCGTATCCCTTTCAAGTTTTTAATCATCATTAATAATTATGTTGGCAAAAGGATATAACAATAGTATCATTTATATAACACTTATGTGTCAGACAATGTAATAAGAGCTTTATTTGAAGACTGATATTCATGGCCCTTTATGACTAGGTTACAAACAATATTCTCATGATCGCTGGAAAGATATCATATATTGCAATGTAATAATAGCTGATCTTTACCTAAGGTTTTTAAGTTTTGTTATTTTTTTTAGTCTGCATACTTTATCTCATTTGAGTCTAACAAAAGGAGGAATCACATGTGTTATTAACTATTTTATTGCTGTTCTTTAGTTGTTTTCACTCTAGTCCAACTCTTTGTAATTGCATTTTGGTTTTCCTTGGCAATGATGTTAGAATGTTTGCTATTTCCTTCTCGGTTTTTCTTGGCAATGATATTAGAATGTTTGCTATTTCCTTCTCCAGTTCATTTTATAGTTGAACAAACTGAGGGAAACAGGGTTAAGTTACTTGCCCAGGATCAAATAACTAGTTCAGTATCTGAGATAAGATTTGAACTCAAAAAGATCAGTCTTCCTGCCCCACCTAGCTGCCCTTTATTTTACAGATGAAGGAAAACAATGTTCAGAGTTGATTGACATATCTAATGTCATACAACTAGTATTCATCATATATAAGATTTAAAATCAAATTTTCCAATCTCCTCACCAAGAATTCTATACACTATAAATATGCTGACACATCTATGTATTTGTGTTGCATACAATGATTAAGAATTCCCAAGAAAGGAGGAAATGAAAAGCATAAGTGTCACAGATGAAAGCTACTGAAAGAAAGGGATGAATTTCAAGGATGTAATTGAAATGAAAGGATGAACTCCTGATAAACAGATGATAGTTTTGCTGAGTAAACATTATTGATTAAAAAAAAAGGCTGAGTATATGTCACCTGTTGTACTAGGTGATGGGGAGAAAGATATGAATGAAAATAGTTCCTACTCTCAATCACTTTACTCTCTCTTCTTTGATGTCATTAACAGCATACTATTTGTCCCTTCAACTAACCTGAATAATTTTTTCAATCACTGTTACTTCTTTGCATATTTCCAGTATATTTTCAAGAGACCTTAAACTTCTGATGACAAAGAAGTATGTGTGTGTGTGTATACAAAGAAGTATACATATATAAACATATATAGTCTATATATGTATATATATATATGTATATATATATATATATATATATATAGTTTAGAACTATTTCCATCACCCTATTATTCATTTATAATTCCATGGTGAAGATCTCAAAATATAAAGATTGACTTTGAGATTGCAAACCTTGTAAGGCACAGTAGAAGATCCCAGTTTTGCTTGTATTTGTCCTCATATTATAAAGAGGAAATTTATCATAATGATACTTCTTTAATGACTCATGGATCATGGAGATGACACTGGATTTATAAAGGCCTTATTGATGGAGTTTAGCTTTAACAAGGTCTTTCAACCTGGAAAAGTTTACTGAATGGTCTCAGTGATGAATTTTTCTATGTCTTAAGGATCATACTACCTGCTAAGGCAACTTTCAAGGAATATAAACTGAGCTATAGAAGGGTTGTAATTAGCACCATAGGAGGGAGTGGTACACTGAGAAACAGCATAGATTTTTGAAATATTGAAGTCCACAATGAAGAAAAAACAGTTAAGAAATGTATCTGGCACTAGGGAAAATGGATATCAGGTAAGGCTAACATATTACTTGCCATTACAACTTTTTGTAGTCAGAGGCTTAAATTACTTAAATTACTCATAAGTTGCTGCATATCTCTGAGCTGTCAGAATAAGATACAAACAGTTGCTAGTGATTCATTTTATAATTTTATAAGTTTTTTTTCTTGTAGAACTATTAAAAAAGGAGTTTGCAGGGAAGAAAATAAAAACAAACAAGTTGCTGTGAAAATGATGGATGGACTGCAGTCATTCTCTCATGAGAGAGATTTTTTTTCCTGCTTTCAGAGATAGTTCTAGACTGAAATCCCCTTGCCTTAGAAAAATATATACTGTATTAGTCTCAAGTATAAGTGCCTTTACGCTCCCATGGCCTGAATCTTCTCTGGGGTTTCACACACAACTGCACATTGGGGTCAATTTATTTCCCAATTCCCACTGTCCTGTGTGTTTGAGGAAAAGTGAAAACATTTATTGAACTGGTTAATGGTTATGGTTTGCAAATTCTTGCACTAGCATACATATTTCTCTTCACACTCCAAACTTAAAAATAACACTCTTCACTGCCTTTTTCTAATCTTTGTTTACCTAAATAAGTTTTTCTTCCATTCCCTATTATCTCAGGAGTTGTTTCACCCTATTTCTGATTCATTCCTGGCATGATGAGGAAAGGAATAAATATATGACAATGATTTGGGGGCTATATACTTATATCCTTGTTACAGTTTCACTTATTTCATTGTTGTGGAGGTTTGTTATTATTTTTATTGTTTTACATTCAGGATTGTGATTTCACCATTTTAGAGGGCTTCTGGAAATGAACTTTCTTTACAATAAATGGCTTTTCAATTTATTGTCTTAGAGTTTCCTGAAGCACTGTGAGGTTAATGAATGAGTCACTCTGCTAATAAATGTCAAAGGCAAGATTCAAAGACATCCTTTCCCAATTCAGAGAAAAGCTCAATGGTTCTCAAACTATTGATTGGTAGTAGAACCCTTCAATTTAAACATAACTTTAAACAAGAGTTATGATTTTAAAATTCATTTTTAAAATGGGGGTATTTCAGGGTTCTTGGCAGCATCAGTTGAGAAACTGTATTACAACATTACTACCTTTTCTTCTGTTAGTACTGATAAATAAGAGTTGATTCCAAAAGCTCAGTAATCATTTCCAATTCTCATATGCTAACCAGTTAACCACTAGCTCCCTAGGAACAGTCCAAAAGTTGTGGGCTCTACAATCTGTAACTTTTCAATGTATTGTAGTGTTTGGTCAGCCCTTATACATAAACAATACAAAGCAAAACAACAACAAAAATCATCTCTTTGAAAATCTTCAAAAGATTTCTAGAAGTAGATGATCAGACAGGTCACAATTCCTTAACTGCTAATGCTTATTTGAATTTAGAAACTAAGCAGGGTTAGGATTGGATAATATTTATATAGGAGATTTATATATGGGAATACCTGATGAGACAGATATTTCTTTGTTAATTGAACCAAGCCCTGGAACATTGTACCACCACTTGTAAAAGATTCATAGCCACTCAAAATTGTTTAACCTATCCATCTACTCAAGCAGAAAATATGTGAATGAAGAAAGCTTATTGTCTAGACTATGATATGCAGTTGAATCAACAGCTTATAGAGTTTATCCACTAGTAAATATAACTGGCAATAGAGTATATAAAGCACTTCAAACAACTAATAGGTTGGGTCCTTCTAGAAAAATGGTTAGGTAGTCTTTGAGAAATTGTAAAGTTATTTTAGCTGTCCTAAATTTTTTTTTCCCCTAAAACAAAAGTCCATCTTTATATTATCAATATTTGGCCAGTGTCATTGAAAGACTGAGTCACAGAATGCAAATATCTAAGGAATTAAAAATATGATACACAAAAGTTAATGGAGAGATGTATAATGTGTGTGAACAGACTTCATATAGAATAAATAGGAACTCAAAGAAGAATCAGAATAAAGGATATAAAAATGCATTATTGAAAAATGACAGACCCTATCCATGTTACAGCTAAGGAACAACCAAACATAGCTTCTGATATCCTTGTTGTGTGAAGAGAAAGTGAGGAAGTTTTCAGTACAGTTATTTTATGACAATGTTATTTTAATTGATGAAAAAATATAATAGAAAATTTATGGGACTTTCATTGGTAACATGTTAACCATGAATCATCAACTATCAGCATACTTTCCCAGATTTTAGTTTGACTAGGGCAATATCTATTTAGTAATTAAGGCTAGGTAAGAAAGTATGCTGTATTCTGTGTGAAAACATCCAAATCAGTGCTGTCACAGATTTATTTAATTATCTGAGTATATAATTATGGTCAAATTTAAATGACAAATAATAACAATGCAATAGCCAAGGTCTATTTTAGGAGATCAGTTAGGCTGTCAGCTCTTGGCTGTCAGCTCTTTCAATCAGGGATGAGGTCCTATAGTTTTTTTATCCACATCTGTCAGGAAAAAAAATAAAAAAGCTTAATACTTATTTGTTGATTAACTGAAATTTTTTATCAGAATCTTGAAGAGAAAGCTTCAACTCAAACTGATTGATCAAGGGATAATTTTCAATTACATAATTAGCTCTTATATTGTTTTCAAACCTTTCCTAGATCACAAATAGAAAGTCTAAAAGAATGTTGTAAAGCATTTAGTTAAAATTTAATAAAGATAATAGACCCAGAGATGCTATGACCTGTCCTTGATCACTAAGGCCAAGGCTAAAGATAAAGCTAAGGCTTTAGCTTGCAAGCCTTAGAGGCCATGTCTAAACTGAGATTCTGAAAAAAGATTATTTTACTTAGATTCCCAATTTTCTCTAATCAGTATTAACCAGATCAGAATGATTCCATATTGGTAATGATTATTAACAATTATTTGTAATAAACCTATCTAGTCATATACAGTTAGGCAGTTTAGGCAACTAATGTTAATAATAAAATCAAATTCAGATCAAACTAGGAGGGAGGGCAAGGCCCTCAGAATTTCTCTTTCTTACCTAGCCTTAATTACTAAATAGATATTGCCCTAGTCAAACTAAAATCTGGGAAAGACCTTACCTTAGAAAGACCAAGATCTCTCACTGCATCCAGGGATATTTCCTGTTGTCCAGATTCATATCTGGTCATTGAACCCAGCTGATTTTGGAAGAGAAAGTGAGGATGGTGACTTTGCACAACCCCCCCCCCCCCACTTAAATCCAATTCTGTTTTATGTTGTGACATCACTTAATTGATGTTTGCCTTTCATTCTTGAAGAAAATTATGGCATCAGTATTAATACATCTTTCACACATGTCATATAAGGATAAATAGATAAGGTAGTTTCTTTCTTATAATAGGCCTCAAATTTAAAATTCTATGAATTAACTATTCACAACTTATTTACCATTCATGATGTTCACTTGTCTACCACAAATGTTGATGATGAAACACAGTATGGGTGGGATGATTTAATGTGATATAGAACAGGGCTGTCCAACATTATTTTAAAAGTTTTTAATGAAACAATAGATGTTATACTTTTATTTGTCATTTTAGTGAAATCTTTGTAGTAGCTCAACTTCATTTACTAAAACATTTAGTAAAACCATAGGGAGTCCGAATAAAATTGTCCTCTGTGCTGCATGCAACCAAGGGCTGCAATTAGACAGGCCTGATATAGAAAGTCCCCTAACTTATTTTTGTACCTCCAGACCCACCCTTTCTTGCCCACCATGAGCATGACCCTTATCTTTGCTATGTACCATTTCTGGCCTTCCTGAAGAGTCAAAAGCAAGGTTAATCAGCTAGCAAAACTCTATATTTTACTTTGCTTCTTTGGAGGGTCTGGGTATCAATACATAGAGGTAAATGAGAATCTCAGATCATGAGGAAGATAGGACTTTCCATTCATTGAAGGGGTCCAATTGCTCCAATAAATGACTGATAGCTTGGAGTTCTGCATCAAAGCTTTTTTCTTGCTGATTAGATAATTTTGGAGTCTACTATACTCTAACTTCAGATATATGGGGATACTTCATTTTAATGTATGTAACTATTGCACTTGGAAGACTTTTTTAAACACAAATTGAAGGTTGCTTTAATCAAGTCTATCAGTCAATTTTTCTAATGGCACTGTTCTCATCATGTCTCTGTTTTTCAACATTTTATTTTCATTATTGTTATATCTGCAGTAGTGGTTGATGTCAGTATAATAATAATAATAATAATAATTATTATTATTATTATTATTATTATTATTATTATTATTATTGTTTTGGGATGTGAAGAGCATTGTCAACATGAGATAGTCAACTTAATTGATCAATGTTTGGTGTTATATCTACTAGTCATTCCACTCTCTCTCTCCCTCTTGTAGGGCTTCCCTATACTCTCAGAAAGAAAGATTGAAATTAGTCCAATTTTAAAAAAACCTGCAATGACCTCAAAGTTTTCAGGTGAAAGGAAGAGTCAATCCATGTTACCAACTTCATTACTGTTTTATTTTAAAAAGTTGTCACAGTCACCTGAAGCAGACACCATCCTGATCTGTTAGCAACCACCAACATCAAGGCAAGACCAGCCCCAAAAAGATTTTAAATTAATGAAGGCTCACATGATGGTTAGCATTTTTAGTAATAATGTATTTTTAATTAAAGTATATACATTTTGCATAATACTACTTAATAGACTTCATTTTAGAGTAAAAATAAGTAAATTTTACGTGCCTTGGGAAACCAAAAAATTCATGGTTTGCTTTATTGGAATATTCAGTTGATTGCAGTGATTTGGATGCAAATCTGCAATATCTCCAAGGTATGACTGTGGTGTTCTTTCTATCATACCACAAGAACAAGAATGCATTATGCAATTAATTTTGCAATTTACTTATGAATTTTTAGTTCTCCAAAATCATTCAGAGTTCCCAAATTCAAAACTTCCTATCCTCGATTAGAAGTGAAATCAATGACTTGATTTCACAGAAAGGACCATAACAAAGACAGAAATATCCAAAAGTCTTGAAACTGTTTTTGTCTAGAAGTTGGTACACAAGGAATATGAGAAAAAATAAAGTAAGTCATATAAGTATAATTACTGGATTCTATTTCTAATGTAAGTAATTACAAAAATTTTGCAGGGAAAATTATCTTTTGGCTTAGGAGAAAATCTCATATATTTCATTTGAAGATCTTCATTAAGCTCCTTGACAAGAGAAATTTTTTCACTTTTGTTTTAATTCCTCTCAGTACCATGATATCTGTCCTTTGTTCTCAAAAAAGGCCATAACATTGTGGAAGTGATGCCATGACAAGCATGTGAACTGGATTTGTGTGAGAGTGGCCGTGCTAAATCACCAGCCTCACTTTCTCCTCCAAAGTTATCTGGGTCTGGTGATCAGATATGAAAGAGGATGACTGGAGATGAACCTCGATGCAAGTCAGGATTGAAGTACTTGTCCAAGGTCACACAGTTCATAAATGGCAAGTATCTGAAGTTGAATTTGAACTTGGGTACTACTGACTCCAGTATTACTGTTCTATCCATTCCATCATGCAGCTCCTTTATCTAGCACATTCCCTATCACTTAGTGAGTTCTTAATTTATTTAGACTTATTTTTGGTTTGAATCTCAGAAAAAGCATATTTTAGTGTAACTGGCAACTCATTTTCCATCTCTGTTTCACAGGGAACTTGCTCCCACTCTTTGCTTCCCATTTTGTTTTGTGATTTTAGGGGGTTGATTTTTTTTGTAAAATGAGTTCATTAGATTGAACATGTCCCAAATTCAGTTTATTATTTTTCCCCTAAACTTTCCACTAATTGACCTTCCCTATTCCTGAAAAAAACATGTTCCTCCCAGTCCAACAGGCTTAGAAACTAGAAGTCATCCTGGATTGCTCACTTATTTCTTTCCCTTCATGTTCAAGCTGTTGTTGAATTTTTGTTGTTGATTTTATCCTAGCAAAAGCTCTCACATTTGCCCCTTCTCTTCTCTGACACTACTATCATAGGAGTATAGGCACTCATTTCCTAATGCCTTGAGGATTACAATAGACAACTCTTAGGTCTTCCTGCTTTAAATCTCTTACCATTCAATTCATCCTTCCTTCAGCCACTAAGGGATTTTCTTGAATGGTAGGTCCAAATCATGGCACCCTTCCTACTCAATAAATCCCAACTGGCTTCCTATTACTTCCAGGATCAAATTTTAAAAAAATATTCTATTTAACATCCAAAGTCCTTACTCTCCTGGTGTTCTCAATCAATCTTAACACCTTAGCCATTAGATTACAAGGTCCCTGAAGGTAGGAACTGTCTTTTTAGCTCTTTTTGTACTTCCAGTACTAACCATCCACTATAGCCTGCTACATAACAGTCTTTGATAAATGTGGTTTGATTGATTGTTTCTGGGGCAAAATTAGGGTCATTCGAAGAATATATATATATATATATATATATATATATATATATATATATATATATGGTCAATATATGGTGCTTTTGTCTTATCTGTTCCATGACATGTTAGAATTCTCAATTCTCAAATAAAACAATATGAATAAGAATTACATTTTTTAAATATAATGCAGTGATGTCTTAAAAGTGGATGGATCAAGAAAATAAAATTTAATCAAGCAACTTAAGAGAAATCAATATTGAATCTATGTTTATTTTTACTCTATAGATGTTTTAGTTTGCTAATTCATACCACTGTGTGTTACTTTGCATTACTGCCTAAAAGTTTTCTTCCTTTGTTTCAGAATTCACAGTTAAATTTTAAAGTCTTTTAGGTTGAGAAATCTGACTTTTATTAATCTTCTTGTTCCTACACTGGCACCTAGTATAGTTGTGCATATCATCAGTTGAATAAATGTTGTTGACTGCCTAAATAATGTCAAAAACATCAACAATGAGGAACATTATTTTTGTCTACAGTATGCCAAGTATTGCAATTGTCATCTTTTTTTATTACTATCCATATATTTGACATAATGTCAATGTTATTCCAAATTAATGACTAAAACAAGGTCAGTAATAAGGACAGGAAAACCCAGGTGCACAAGCCAAGACAAAAAGAATTTACTGAATAGAAAAGAAGAAATCTCATAATAACAATAACAAACCATGAAAATACAACTGAGGTTTGAATAATTTACCTAGTCTTAGCATAGAGAAAATCTGGATTGTCTATTTTTCCTCTGTTTTCTCATATGTGAGGAAAAACTTTTGACATCCCATCTTCTTCAGCAGATCATGTCCATTTTTATAGAATCTTTTTTTATAGAATTTTTGTAGTTATCTCTTCTAACTACTGGCCATTTCATGACCATGTTCATTCTCTATGCTCCTTAACTTTCAACAACTCTGCTTGAATTTGATTCCAAGAAACAACCTCATCTGCATCAGAATTCTGATCACCTAAAATCTCATCACCCCAAAGATGAACTCAGGTTTTCATATTCACTATTTTTCAATTCACTTCAATTGCTTCTTCCTTTTGATTGGAAGACTGAAGAGCAAAATATTAATTTCTACCAAAGGCTTCCTTCATAGAAGGCTAAACACATAGAAGGCTAAACACTGGTAATCCATTATCCATTATCAGCTCTTCTTGACCTAAACATTATACCTCCAACCCCTCTCCACCATCCATCCATACTTTTTAATAAGTTAATTCATTTATTTTTTTATTTAAGGCAATGGGGTTAAGTGACTTGCCAAAGGTCAACTAGTAATTATTAAATGTCTGAGGTCATATTTGAACTCAGGTCCTCCTGACTCCAGTGCCACTGCTTTATCCATTCTACCACCTAGCTGCCCCCAAGCCATACTTTTTATTTTTCCATTTGTGTGTTATTTTCCCATTTAGGGGATCTCTCTCTCTCTCTCTCTCTCTCTCTCTCTCTCTCTCTCTCTCTCTCTCTCTCTCTCACTGTCTGCTTGTATTGAAACTCTCTTTTCCTCTGTCTCTGTCTCTGACTGTCTTTCTGTCTCTGTCTCTATCTCTTTCTCTTCCTCTTCTCTATACTCCTCCATGATTATCAGATTTCCTTGCACATAATGTTTATTGAATTTAAGCATCTCTTCAATCCATACAACGCAGCCTTACTTGATTCTAATATCCCTGGCACTGTAGTTCTATTTCTCTTGAGATTCTCCTCTAAACGTATTGCTTCTACTTCTCATTTCCCTCATTCTAGTCCCTCTAGTATTTTCTCTCTCAATTGGTCCACATTTCTGAAGTATTCACAGGCCTTATTATCTCCATCTTCACAAGTTCTTTCATATATTCTCTCTTCTTCTTCTAACATTGCCACCATTTATTGCCTAGGCACTTATTACTTCATGCCTAGACTATATAGCATTATTCTTCTTTTTTGCTTCCCCAAATCAAATTTCTCCCTCTTCTATTTTCCTCTCAGCTATTGAAATGATTTTCCTAAGTTTGAATCTATTACTTTTATTTCACTGCCAAATCAATTTGAGTGGCTTCCTAGAAACTTCAAGGATCATATATTGCTAAGTGGTGCAATGGATAGACCACTGAACTCAGAGTCAGGCAGATCCAACCTGGTCCCAGACAAGTCAATTAATTTCTGCCTGTCTTAGTTTCTTAAACTATAAATTGAGGATAATCATATATCTTAATTCTCAAGGTGGTTGTGAGAACCAACTGAAAGAATATTTGTAAAGAATTTAACATGAAAGTGGCAGATAGGTGGCGCAGTGGATAAAGCACTGGCTCTGGAGTCAGGAGTACCTGGGTTCAAATCTGGTCTCAGACACTTAATAATTACTTATCGGTGTGGCCTTGGGCAAGCCACTTAACCCTGTTTGCCTTACAAAAACCTAAAAAGAAAAAAAAAGAATTTAACATGGTAACTAGCTCATAGTAGATGTTTAATAAATGCTTCTTCTCTCCCTCTTTTGTACTCTGTGGCCCATTAACTCCTATTTTCTAGTCCTTCCTCCTGAATTTAACCCTTTATCTGCAACTCCACCCTGCCTATTTATTGGCTATTGATCATGACCATTTAATGGTCTCCTTCCTCACTTTTGTCTCCTCAAGTCTCAGCTTAAAAGTCTTCATTAGTTAGGAAGCTGCTCTAGGGCCTTCTCTCCACAACATTCCTTCCTTCTAAGATGATCTTCCATTTTCACTCTATATCTCTTATACCTTTACAGTTTTAAAGCATTTTCCACTTAAAAATGTAAGCTCCTCTAGACTAGTTATTTTATGTTTTTTTTTTCCTCCCTTAACATTTCCAGTGCTTATCATAGTGCCTAACAAGTGGTATTTCTCAATAAATCTTTAATAATTAAGAATAAAAATGTTGAATTAAGAACAAAAATTGCAGAATTGTTTGATTCTAATGGAATGCAGTTGTGGATGTTTAACATGCCTTTGTGTAAGCATTACAGAACCACATTCAATACAGTATAATTAGAAGTTTAATCAGGTCATTGGAGTGTGAACCATCACACAGGGAGTACAATTCCTGGGGCAATACAATTCTCATGAAAAGGTAAATTCTAGTAAAGCATTATTACCTATGGAGAAAGGTTGGGTTTGCAGTTTAACAAAGTAGATAGCATACCCAATGGTTTTTAGAAACTATATGTGATGTGATTATCCAATAAACCATGCTAAAGTGCTTATTAAGCTATTTGACTATGTTGTGCTAACCATTGTAGGCTGTTATCTGTTGAACTATGCACAAAAGGGCATTTTCTGGTTTGGATATCCTTTATTTCACTACATTTTGTTTCTTTGCTTATGTATCAGTACACAAGATTTGGTAATTAGCAGTGAGTCTTGGTTCATTTAGTGTGAATGAGCAAGATCTCAACCGCTAGAGATTCTATTAAAGTATAATAGCTCTCTTGACCTCCACCTAGGAACAAGGCATTATGACCACCATTGGGGGCAAATGGTGATGGCTGTAGAATTCTCTCTTCATGGAGATGTAAGTACCTTGTATGCATTAATTTGTTTTAATGAATGAGAGAAGCATTAGATTTCTTTTATTTATCTGACTTGTACAATTGTAAATTGTTGAGTGAACATGCATTTCTGTAGGTTTTGAGTCACAAATTGTAGTCAGCAATAATATTTTTGCCCTTTCTCTTATGAATAGGACTCTTCAGATATAAAATAAACATTTCAAATTGCTTTTCCTCTCAACATGCAGGAGAAAAAACAATTTTCTGAAGTTAATAACATTTCTGAAAAGGCTAGGGGGAAATCATGCAAAGCTAAAGCATAGAGTGGAGACCTGTTAGACAAAAACTTTTATGAACTTTTATATTCTTTTTCTTTTTCCTAATACATTCAGTGGGTTCTTTAAATATATACACCTTTAAATAGATGAACCATCTTATAGAGTGAGTGAGAATATAAAATAGTCATTCATACTATTATATAAATGGAATTTTCTAGCCAAAATAGTTTGTTATAAATGTACCTTATCTTTGGGAAATACTGAATATGTCATCCTCACATGAACAACATTTGAATGCTATTCTAATTCAATAACATATAGTGATGTTTTAGTCAGTATAGTTTTCCAAATTTACCTTCATTTCTACACATTATGAGGAGTGATTCCTCTACTTAATAAGATTATCAGAAGAAATACAATAATAGTTAATATTTATGTATCACTTTTTTATTTGCAAAGAACTTTACATATATTAAATCATTTGATCCTCTCAAACAACCTGGTTGGTAGCTGTTATAATTATTCCCATTTTAAATATAAGATATCTGAGCTGAAGGATGTCAAGTGACTTATTCAAGGTCACATAATGTCAGCTCTTCCTGTTCCTCCTGCTCCTGTTCTTCCTCCTATTTCTGCTTCCATTTCTGTATCTGTATCTGCTCCTGCTCTGCTTCCCCTCCACTTTCTCCCAATACTACTACTACTACTACTACTACTACTACTACTACTACTACTACTACTACTACTTACTACTACTGCTACTACTACTACTACTACATCTACTTTTAGTATTACTATTATCACTACTTCTACATATTTATATAGTGCTTTGAAATTTGTGAAATATTCTGGATATATCATTTTTTATGTAATAGAAACCCTAAGAAGTTAGTGCATTTCTTATCACTATTTTATAGTAAGGAAACTGAAGCAAAGAGGTTAAATAATTTTCTCAGGGTCACAAAGCTAATAAATGCATGAGGCAGGATTTGAATTCAAGTCTTTCTGACTTGAAATCCAGTACTTTCTCCACTGTCCCATTTAGCTGAAAAGAACCTTAGAATCACTGAATTTATTATCTTATTCTATGGAAAAAAGGGATTAAATACCTGAAAAAACTGTTTTATTAAAAATATATGGAGTGTTTATTGTTGATTTCAAAAGGTCTGCCTAATTTCATTTGTGATAATTTTTCTCTCCATCACCCTTAAACTTATAGGTAAATTCACCATCTGAAACCTACTTATAAAAGATACTATTCAGAATGAGCAAATATTCCATTTGGGGAATTAAACAATTGCAGATGGAAATTACTTTGTCTCTAATCAAGATTGATGTGGTAGAATAATGCTACTGTATTCCGAAGTGAAAGATCTGGCTTAAAATCTCAACTTGTCACACTGCAGGAATATTTTTGGACAAATTAGCTAACTACTTTAAGACTCAGTTTCCTCTCCCTAAAAATGAGATAACTGTTATATATATATATATATATATATGCATATTATATATACATATGGTATATGTATATGACTATATGACTCTTTCTAGCTCTAGCTCATTCTAACAGTGTCTCAGAGAATGTCAATATGTTAAAAGCAGTAATGCTAACACATGGTTGAGTGAGATGAGTCTTCCTTAGCTGGAAATATAGTTCAGTAGGGATTTCTGTCTTATAACCTTTGGCTATCTATCCAAAGTCCTTTTTTTTCAATGTTACCATGGTGCTGACTTTATTGGGGAGGGAAATGTGTATTATCTATTATGTGTTCAAGGTTGTTCAGGGTTTTTTTCCCCCTCTATAGTAAAAATCTTTTGTAGTTAAACCACTTCTCTGGGACCTGAATAAACAGGAAAATAGGTAGAATAGATTCACTGGACTTGAATTATGCTTATTATTTCAGTTCTGCCAATGATTAAATTCAACAAGAATAATTAAAGTAATTAAAATTCAAAAAGAAAATATGTGTGGAGATCCACAGAGAGGTACCAGAAATCAAGTGAGTCTGGTGGGAAATTTTTAGGAGCATTTTAAGAGCATAAGGCATAAGGACTATGTGATCCTGAACTTTCTGAGCAGAGAGTAAATGCTCCCAATGCTAGTCAAGTATAATAATTGTCTAAGACATTTGTGCAAAAGGGCTAAATCATCTACAGTTTGTGAACTTTTTTCAGGAAAATGAAAGAAATGTGAAATAGCTTCTAGTAGCAGGAGTAATTGAATCCTACAGGAGATGAAGTAGGAATGGAAAAGGTCAGTATAGGCAGTCTTGCACCCAAGGTCAGAATCTTTAGAATCCAAATATGAAAAATCTCGCCTTGTCCAGAGAGTCAAAATGTAGGACTTTCCTGGGTCTATATGTAGCCAGACATGTCAAGAGAGATGACTACAAGGCTGTTAAAGGCCTCAGTTCAGGGATACTTTCAATAGGTAGTCAAAGAAGGAACCTAACAGAAGACTGGGGCTCCCACACCCAGCCCTCAGGGATAGGCTTAAACATATCACCTAGCAGTTTTGCTAAACCAGATTTATTACAGCTAGGAACCTAGAGTTTTGTGTAATATTCAAAAAATACAAAATTGGGGAATCTAGGTGGCTCAGTGGATAGAGCACCGGCCCTGGAGTCAGGAGTACCTGAGTTCAAATCCAGACTCAGACACTTAATAATTACCTAGCTGTGTGGTCTTGGGAAACCCACTTAACCCCAATTGCCTTGCAAAAAAACTAAAGAAAAAAAAATACAATTAAGTTAACTGAATCTGAAATTATAATTTGGAAATAAGAGAAAAAGGAGGGGGATTTCTCAGGAAGATCAAGGCCATGTTCCCAATAAATTAGACCAGGATTGACTGTTAAAGATTCCTTAAACTTCTAAGTTTTCTCTTTATTTGTTGTTTCAGCTCTCTGCATGCTTCCCTGTAGGTCACAGTAATAACACTCTAAAAAAAAAATCTATAAAGGTTGTTTACTGTTTTCAGACCTCGAGGCAGTGGAAAAGGGAAAAGTCTGTATTCTTTTTCCATAAGTACAAATGATAGCAAAGAGCCTTCACCAAGAGAGGATTTCACAGTAGGAAACCAGTAAGGGTCACCCTTAATGCAGATAACCTATTTGGATCCATTCATCAATGATTAACAAACTGCCTGCTTCCAAGATCACTACATATTCAGTAATCTCTTCTCTTTTGAGATTCATTCAATCTATATCTACCACCCAATCAAAATTCTGGCAGATGTGTATAAACCTTCAGGACACTTCCCTTCTTTTTACGATGAGATCCATGAGGCTGGTTCAGTCTTCCTTTGCTCTCCCATGCCCTCCTCATGCCAGACAACCTTATCAGAGATATAAATAATCCCTAAAAAACACTAACCTCCAAGATGCTCATCTTTTTCATTTCTCAAGACAATTACTCCTCCACTTTACCTTAAGGTAGACAATATACTTCATTTCAAATCTTTTCCCTTCCAGCTTCTTCTATCATCCAGCTTTCTTTTTTTGGCATAATCTTCCTGGAATCATTTTCAGCATAGACTGCACACTCAGTCATTCTTTTAGTTTACTAGTACAGGTAAAAGAGAATGTTCCATGCTACCCATTTTCTCTTCTATGCTCTCTCACTTCTCATTATGCATTCTAGCTTCTCTCCAAGCCTCTAGTTTTTTAATCTCCAAATATCTATTAGAATTTTAAATTTTCTATAGAAATCTTATACTCAATGTGTACAAAACTAGTTATTCCCACCACCTTCAAAAAAAAGAAAGAGAGAGAGAGAGAGAGAGAGAGAGAGAGAGAGAGAGAGAGAGAGAGAAAGCAACTCTTTTCTACACTTCTTTATACTGTTCAAATAACCACAATCTTCCCAAGTCATTTAGGTTTGTCATTTTGACTTTCTAATTCTTAATCTTTGCCAAAGCCTGCCACTTTTACCTTTGTTGACATGGCCATTATTCTGGTGCAAACTCTCATCACATTATATCTGGACTCTTATTTCCTACTGGCTAGTCTTCTTGACTTAGATCTTTCACAACTCTAAATCAATCTTCCACTTAGATATTAAAGTGATATTCCTAAAACTCAAATCTTTCCATGTCACCCTTCTATTCAATAAGCTCTAGTGGCTCCTTTTATTTCCAGATTCAAATGTAATGTATCCTAATTTGGATACATGTAATGTATCCAATTGCCTTCTTCCCTATCTTTCTAGACTTCTTTTACTTTATTTGTATCCCAAATATTCTTTAATACAAAAATATTGAGCTTCCTGCTTTTTCTTCACATAAGACAGTTGATTTCTAGATGATGGTTATTTTCACTTTTTTTCTTGATCAATTCCTTTCTCCTCTTCAAATTCTACCTAAAAGCTTACTTTGTACAATTTCCCAATCTTTCTTATTGAAATTACATACATTCTCTTTATTACCTGAAAATTATTCTGTATCTTAGTTGTACATAGATGTTTATGTGCTATTTCCCCAATTAGAATGAAGAGCTATCATGAAAGCACAAACTATAATTGGTTTTCTTTGCATCCTCATCACTTAACCCAGTGTCTGCTATGTACCAGTGATTTAATAAATGTTTATTGACTCATTGGTAAGTGAACAAGTCAAATTCTGGAAATGAGAAGTAGAAGAAGCAACATGAAGAGATCTCTGGTGCAGGTTTACACATCTTGTGTACTTATATTGCTCAACTTTACTACCTCAGACTCACCTATCTCTGACCTTCAGCAGTCACAATTTAGGACTATTTCCGAAGCCTCCATCTCAACTGGCACCACGAGCCACTACGTATTTTCTTGGATGCAGAGTTTTTATTTTAGTATTTAAGGCCTTTTACCATCTGACAAGTTTATATTTCCAGTCAAACTATACTGTAAGCTATTCCCAAATTCAATTTTGCATCACTTGCCTCTCTGAATTCAGAGAAGCTGCATTTCCCCATCTGAAATATATTCCCTCCCTATCTTTTTTTCCTGATAGATTCTTTATCCCAATTCATGATTTAGTTGGCTGCTAACTACTATATGTAATCTTCCCTGATATCTTTCTTCCAAGAAAAAAAATAATCTCTCATTTTTCAAATATTCCTTTAGTACCATATCCGGGTTGCTATTTCCTTCCTCGTTGCACCCTAATGTATTGGGCTTATTCCACCAATTAAAGTACAAGCTCTCTGAGGAAAGGGGTGACATTATTTTTATCTTTTCTCTTTATTCCTCATGCCCAACACACATTGCCCAACGCATGTACCCTATATGTAGTAAAACTTTCAAAACTGTTTGCTGAATTAGAGCATATCTATCCAAATGCTCACTCTAATTCTATCCAGTCCTCACTAAATCTAATTCTTCATCTCTTCTCCTCACTCCACTTTCCATGTAAGCTCTGACATTAACATGTTGATGTCATATTCATTCAATTATATATTTATATCTATAAAGTACATCTACATATGATTTTTAAAAAACAGGCATTTTAGCAGAATTGCCTTTTTTCCTATGTTTTTTTCATTGTCTTTGGGGATGGAAGTTTCATTTAATAAAATATCATTCAGTCATATTTAATATCATACTTCTCACAGGTGGCTGATCGTAGATTTATGAAGTTTAAAATATCAAATTGTAGCTCTAATTATAATACATATGCACATATACATGCCTATATACCTGCATATGACAATGTATGGGTATATATGTATGTATGCATGTGTGTATATATAGAAAAAGGCATCAAATAATATTTTTATCTATTTCTCTCTAACTCCAAAACAATATGGTATAACTAGTACAACAACAATTAGAAGGTCTGTGTTTAGGTCCTCATTTTCTTACTACACACACACACACACACACACACACACACACACACACACACACATATATGATTAGCTATCTTATTTAAATCTCACATTATTCATTGGCAAAATAGGGATAACACCAACTCAACATACTTCCTAGTGTTATTATAAATAGAATTATGAGTGTGAAAACTGCTTTGAAAAGTATAATATAAAACAAATACAAAATATTACAATTTATTCTAGGTACTGAATTTTAAATATTCAAGCGAATGTATGCGGGCAGATATGTAAGATGTGTATCTATATATGTTTCCATTAATTCTCTTTATGACATTTGATTTTTCTGAAATTGGTTAAAAAACTGAAAACTGTATTGGGTTGCTTTCTGTTTTGATTTATTTAGAAAGGGTGGATTGTATACCTTTTTCCTAAGTCAGGAGAATAAATGTGGCAAATATTTTACTTGTCTTTTTCATAACTATATATTTTAATCAATCCTGTGACTATATCACAGGATATAAAGATGCCTTTAGGGTCCATGATAAAGTAGGTCAACTGAATCTTTCCATCTCTCATTTTATTTGTCAGGGTCAGGTAGTACTTCTTTTCATTTGATTATACCATGCCCACTAAAATTACTTTAGGGATAATGTGAACATCATTCTTGTTGACAAATATATATTCCATTTTCTCATCACTAGAGCATTAGAAAGAATTAAATCTTTCAATAAAATTTGTAGATCTATGTAAAAACAGGTACTATTAAAATTTTTATTGAAAATGCAGAATGGGGGCGGCTAGGTGG
Organism: Macrotis lagotis; assembly: GCF_037893015.1. Classification (NCBI taxonomy): domain Eukaryota; kingdom Metazoa; phylum Chordata; class Mammalia; order Peramelemorphia; family Peramelidae; genus Macrotis; species Macrotis lagotis. Next base: position 148,298,756 of record NC_133660.1, on the reverse strand, counting down.
CATAGTGGATAAAGCAGCAGCCTTGGAGTCAGGAGTACCTGGGTTCAAATCCAGTCTCAGACACTTAATAATTACCTAGCTGTGTGGCCTTGGGCAAGCCATTTAACCCCACTTGCCTTGCAAAAACCTAAAAAAATGCAAAATGAAGTTTTACAAGGCCTTATTACTTTCACTGCAAATGATAAGTTTACTATCTAAAAGTGAGCAATTTCACCCTTATTTTAGAAGTCAGAATTATACTAAGATATATTAATAAGATATAAGTTAGTAAGAATAGGACATTAAGCAGTCAAAAAAGAAATACTTCCTGACTCTAATACTATTTTTAGCAATATATTTAATTAGATTTCTGCGATTTTAAATGGATCCTGGGACAATTGCAGAGGTTGAAGGAAACAATAATAACAACAATGGTTGATGTTATAGAATGCATTTCCCACCAGGAAAATTTACAGAAATTGAGATATACCATTTTGAAATAAAAAGTTAATTTAGTCAAACACATTGAGAAAGTTTTAGTGAGGAGAGTATTAACAAGTATTTCTTATTATTCTTGATATACTTGATAAAAATAAAGAAAAGAATTATACTTTAATGAAAGCAAGAAATATTTTGGTTGGACATAAGGAAGCATTTATTATGATGATATATAAACATGAGAAAAGAGAATTAATGCAAAATTACTTATTATCTTCATCCCTGTATATGGTTTAGATGAAGAGACCTTATTTGACTTGCATAATAAAGACAATGTTATGCAGAATATTTCTGTTTCCAACTTTAACTTATATGATGTCAAGTAAGGCACTGATGCTCTCTGGGTCTCCAATTCCTTCTGAAAAAAAGGCAAATGATAAATTGAACTATAAGGCCCTCAAAGTCCTTTCCTGTGATCTTCCCATACTTCTTCAGCTTCCTTCATTTTAAGAATACAATGAAACAACTCATTAGTAGGTTTCATGCAGATTATAAAGCATAAAATTAACCATGCAAATGCACATTCAGACATTATACACCCAGTTTGATATTCTTGAAGGGATTTCTCCTTTATCAATTAAGACAATCAAGTATGAAGAGAAATTCACCTTTTTTAACCCATCATCTTAATGGTACTACTTAATTTTTTATCCCTTATACATATAATAATGATTCTACATATTACAGTTACCTAATGTTGTTTCTGTGCTTTAGGCTTTTATGATAGAACACTCTCATATTATTGTATTGCAGCAAAAGAGATTTTTGATATTCATTTTTAGTATTATTTTCCCCAAGCAACATTACAAAAACAATTACCACTAATTTATTCCTTGCATAAGACTCCTTTGATTTTCAAGGATTTCCCCCTACTGACTATCCAAACTGGAGGCTGAGAAGGATGGGAAAGGAAAAGACTGGTACATTCAAACTGTTTTATACTTATTCAATGACAGACAAAATAGCTTTAATGTTTTGGAATCAGGAAAGACATCCCCATGGCCAGTCACCGTATTTTGATTTATTTTTTTAAAACTGCCTCTATTCTTCATCCTTCAGGTCAAAAAATTGTTAAAGGAGAGTAGGTTAAGTGACACATCAAAGCTATTTTGAGGCATGGAAGGTGGCTGGTGCTACTGGAAGCAGTCACTGGTGAGTATTGTCATCTTGTGTATAGCCTGACTTTTCAGTGGTCCAGAGGGAAGCCACTTAGCATGTCAGCATTTGTTTGAACCAAAGGTCTCACTGTACTAGACCTGACAGATACAGGCTTCAATCTACCTTTCAGGCTTTTGGATAATATGCATCAATTTTCATTTTGGAACCAAATTTCAATTTAATTCTTTTTTTCTATGGCAAAGCCTTTTTAGGGGACTAACAGCAATTCTCCATCAATAATATGTTTTAAAATGTTTTCAGTCTAGCTGCAAATGTTTCTTTTATTTCTTTGTCAATTTTGTTGAGTGAGGTAAAATCTCATTTTAAAAAATCAAGAACTTTGAAATAGAATCACATGATCTAAGAATTAAAAGAGATCTCAGTGGTAATATAATATGATCTCTTATATAAATATCCCATAGATGGGAAACACTGTTATCAAGAAAACATGCTTCATGTTTAATGAGTTCCTTCATTGTGTAAATAGAGGAAGAATCTATGATTTCTTAAGCTTAGAGAAACTCCTTTCAGAAATATATAATACATATGTTTAAGATTTAGTATATTTAGTCACTTAGTTAAAAAGTATTTATTAAGTTCTTACTATGTGCCAGTCACTATTCTAGGTGAAGTAAGGGGGCGGGGAAGAGACAATCCCACAGAAAAGGGAACTAAAAGGGAGGTGGGACTGAGAATGAAGGTGTCATGTGAGAAATTCCCATGAAGATGAGCAAAGAGTGCACTCTGATGACAAAGTTGGAGACATCTTTGGCCTAGACTTTTTCCTAAAAGGAGAAATTCTGGGAAAAAAACTAATCAAATGGAATTTAAGACCTCAGTAATGAAGAGTATTTTTTTTTAGGTTTTTTATTTTGGAAGGCAAATGTGGTTAAGTGGCTTGCCCAAGGCCACACAGCTAGGTAATTATTAAATGTCTGAGGCCAGATTTGAACTCAGGTACTCCTGACTCCAGGGCTGATGCTTGAAGAGTATTTTCAATGTGAGAGATCCAAGAGTAGACTGAATTTTCAGGGCAAAGAGATTTCTATAGTAAGGTGGAGAGAATACCATGGAGATAGGTCAACAGTCTAGGCTGAAGGGTAATGAACTATTATAAGACACATAAAAATGTAGTGAATTATCAGGATCACAAGAGATTTTGAGCAGTTATGCTAATTCCAATGTTAGCCCTCTAACCACCATGCCCTGCTACCACTATTGCTCCTTTTAAGGAACTACAATCTGTCTGTCTATAACTTATTGGATATTCTTATTGAAATCCAGCAGTGCAAGTTCTACTCTCTAGGGACAAGTAGAACAAATCTAATCTCTCTTCCACATGATGGTTTTTCAATATTTCAGATTAGGAAAACAAATGAGACAGTAAGAAAAATCATTGAAAAGATATGAAATTTCCAAATCAATGATAAGAAACTTAACATGAGTCTAATATTATAGAAAAGTAGACTTTTATAATGATACTCATATTAATCAAAAATCAGTAAAAGAAGTAAATCAGATAAGATAAACTAAGAGAAAACATACATATGGGAGGAGACTCTATACTCTGCCATCATTTAAGTAAAGAAAAATGGTTAAAAATTTTAACATAACAAATGACAGAATCAAAAGTGTTTCTATTAGACTTGCCCAAATTGTAAGAAATGAAGAGGAAAGTCATTTTGTAGATGGGAAAAAAAACTCAAGTATTTTGTTTATGTGTTTATTACCATAGCTTGGGTTTCATTTGTGAATCCATGAATGAGCCAATGTTTATTAAATGGCTACTAGGTGCAATTCAGATACAAAAATACTCAAAAGTTGCTGCCCATAAAGAAGTTACATTCAATAATCTTGACATATCTTTACAAAATAGAAACAAAATGAATATAAGTTAATTTCTAGCTCCTCTAGTAATAGTATAATTTTCATAAAGAAAATAAACTCAAGCTAATCTTAAAAGAAAATATAGATTCTAAAAGAAATTGTGAAGGTAGTAAATGTTAGGCATATGGAACAATCATGTAAATGTATGGATATAATATTTACGTCTTAACTGCATGTTTATGAATAGAAATAATGTGAGTATGATAAAGAAAAGTAGACTTTTATAGAAATACTTATATTAATCAAAAATCAGTAAAAGTAACAAATCTATAAATATGATTAACTAAGAGAAAACATGCATATGGTCCATTTTAAATTACTTCCATCATTTCAGTAAAGAAAGATGGTTAAACATTTTAGCATAACAAAATGAAAGAATCAAGTGTCAAAAGTGTCTCTATCAGATGTTTATGTTTCTGATGTGGGTATGCTAACCTCCTGAGATTTCATTTGTATAGAACCTACACATTAGAAATTTTTAACCCCCATTCCATGTCAACAAAACTATGCATGCTTTATATTCTTTGAGGGTTGCCAGGAGCACTGAGCTCTTAAATGATGACTATAGCTACTTAGTATGTGTCAGAGTCAAGACCTGAATCCTACCTGTTCTATAGTCCAAGATTAGTCCTCTACCAACTACATCATTTTGCTTCTACTATTTCTTACAAGTAAATACTTGAATAGATCACCTCTTCCTATAAATTCTCCATAACTGAAATATAATCTGAGTATTTTAAAATACCAAAATAAGATTATAGGATTGGAGGATACCTATGTGTGTGTATATGTATATGTGTATGTATGTGTGTATGTATGTATGTATATATATATATATGCATATGTTACATATTTATTTAACTATCAGTAAATCTGTTATCTAACTACATGATAATGAAAGACGAGAGTATTTATCTTTTATGCTTTTTCTTTGCTCATTGACCAGCATTCCACTATCTCTGATCATCTAATTCTTTAATGATATATATTTATGCAACTTCTTATGTATAAATTTGATTCAGATTCATAGTATTTATTGACATAGTGTGCTCTTTGGGAGGAGAATCTCTCTATCAAAGACTGGAAATTTGTATTCTTAGATAAAATTTTAAGGCAATTAGGGATTAAATGACTTGCCTAGAGCCATACTGTCAGGATACATCAGAGGAGAAAATTGAACACCAGATTTCTAGACATTATAGCCATACTAATTACCCATTATTTCACTTTATTTCATATGTACATGGGTTATTGTTGGTAATATCTTTACTCTATAGCCTTGAAATATGAGTGATAGTCTAAAGAAAGCGGGCTTATTGCTTTATTTATCAAGGTTAACAGATATACTTAGAGGATAATTTTTATAGGCTATTTTGGCAATTCCAATTTCTGAGTATTTGATTTTTGATTAAGAAGAACATTTTTAATTGACGTTTTACTTTTCTAAATACTCACTACAAAACTTTATTTTTTAACATTCATCCATACACATATGTGTATTTCTAAGTTACAAAATTTCCCTTCACCCTCCCTTCCCAACTCCCTCCTTTCAACAGCGAACAGTCAAGTTAATATTGTATTTACACATTTGTGATGAGCATGTTGACAGGTTAGCCATTTTAGGTATGAGGAATTAGGATTAAGGAAAAAAAATACATAAGACATATTTTAAAAAATAAATGTATTGTTCATCAGATTCAAAAGGATTGTGTTTTGTTTTATTTTGTTTTTCTTACTCTGGATGGGGATGTTGTCCATAGTCAGTCTAATAGGGTTATCCTAGTTCTCTGAACTGTTGAGAGGATCTGCATCCATCAGGGTTGATAATCTCACAATGTTTTTGTTAATGTGTATATTGTTCTCCTGGTTCTGTTCCCTCCAATCAGCATCAGATCACATAAATCATTTCATGCTTCTCTAGAGTTTGACCTTTTATAGTTACTTATAGAACAACAGTATTGCAAAGTATTCATTCACCATAGTTTTTTTAACCATTCCTCAATTGTCACAAAAAAAAGAGTTGCTATAAATATTTTGGAACATGTGGCACCTTTCCCAGGTTTTGTATGATTTCTTCTGGTTATAGACCTAGTATTAGTATTGCTGGGTCATAAGGTATAAAAAGTTTTATTGCTCTTTGGGCATAGTTAAATATTGCTCTCCAGAAAGGTTGGATCTGTTCACAACTCTACCAGCAATGCATCAATGTCCTGATCCTCCAAAGACTTCTCCAACTTTGATCATTTTCCCTTTTTGTCTTCTTATCCAATCTTATAGGTGTGACATCATATCACATAGTTATTTTAATTTGTATTTCTCTGATCAAAATTGATTTGGATTATTTTTCATATGATTATATATGGTTTTAATTCTTTCATTTGATAACTATCTATTCAAAGTTTTTGACCACTTATCATTTGGGGAATGACTTGCAATCTTATATATTTGATGCAGTTGTCTATATATTTTAAAAATGAGACCTTTATCAGAACTCCTAGTTGTGAAGATTGTTTCCCAGCTTTGTGCTTTCCTTCTAATTTTGGCAGCATTGATTTTATTGTTGCAAAACCTTTTAATTTAATATAGACAAATCATTCATTTTGCAGTGTATAATGCATTCTATTTCTTGTTTGGGCATAAGTGTGTCCCCTTTCCATAGAGCAGATGGATAGAGTATTTCTTGATCCATTAATTTATCGATGGTGTCGCTCTTTATTTTTAAATCCCATACACACTTTAATTTTATTTTGGTATAGATTGTGAAATCTGGTTCTATGTCTAGTTTTTACCATACTATTTTCTAGTTTCCCCAACAATTCTTGTCAAATAGTTCTTATTCCCCCAGAAGCTGACGTCTTTGGATTTGTCAAACAAGGATTTTTGTAGTCATTTACCGCAGTTTCTTTTGAATCTATTCTAATCCACAGATCCATTATTCTATTTCTTAACCAATACCAGGCAGTTTTGATGACTGCTGCATCATAGTATAATTTTAGGTTGAGCTAGGCTCCTTCCTTTATATTTTTTTCATCAGTTCCTTTGGTATTCTTCATCTTTTGTTGCTCCAGATGAATTTTATTACTAATTTTTCCTAGCTTGGTAAAATAATTATTTAGTACTTTGATTGGTATGGCACTGAATAAGTAATTTAATTTGGATAGAATTGTCATTTTTATTATATTATCTTGGCCTAACCATTAACAATTGACATTTTCCCAATTATTTAGATCATTCTTTACTTGGGTGAGAAGCGCCTTATAATTGTGTTCATACAATTTCTGGGTTTGTCTTGGGAGGTAGATTTCCAAGTTATCTACAGCTGTTTTAAATAGAATTTCTCTTTCTATCTCTTGCACTTGGGCTTGTTGTTCATATATAGAAATGCTGATGATTTATGTGAGGAGAACAAATTAAGACATCTGTCTTATGTTCAAATCTTGGTAAATTTTTAATGGTACATATGTAAATGTTGACTAGAATGAAGGATCAAATGCTAGATCAAGGTCATAATATCAAATTTCTTGATTTTTTTATCTATTTTTGTAGAATCTTCTCTGCTCTCTAGAGTGACCATTTGTTGAAGGAAGATAGGATTTGTTATAAGCAATAATATTCATTGAATTTGGGGACAATTCAGTAACATTTATTGAAAACAAAAAAAAAATTAGTTTGTGTCAACGTGACTTGCAAAAGTTAAACCAGCTTTCAGAAAATCAAATCTCATTGATATATTGAAAAAATTCAAGTATTAATAAATGAATTTATATAAATGCAAAATAGTCATTGCCACCCACTGTATAGTGTCAGATTGTACCATCATACATCTTCTGTTACAATCTAGAAGGAATTTGAACAATGGAATTTTCTGTTTGTTAGATTCTATCATATGTGAATAGACACAATCTCTGACCTAGTAAATGTTATATAGTAATGATTTATGAGTTTTTAAATTTTCTACAACTTAACCATTTATATAAAACAGATTATCTCAGGGCAGCTAGGTGGCGTAGTGGATAAAGCACCAACCTTGTAGTCAAGAGTCCCTGGGTTCAAATCCAGTCTCAGACACTTAATAATTACCTAGCTCTGTGGCCTTGGACAAGCCACTTAACCCTATTTGCCTTGCAAAAACCTAAAAAAAATCCAGATTATCTCTGCCAGAATTATGACTTTTTATCTGTAGTCAGAATCTTCATTATATTTTATTTTCTTCTAATTTATATAAGTAGAAATATCTTTTCCTGAAAACATGAATTCAGTATGATCTTTTCTAAGTAATAAAAATCTTTCAATCTATGTCTCATATTTTTCCTGAGATCTAGAATTTTTATGACTATTAAAAAACTTTATTTTAATGAACATTTTCATCCAACTGTAGTTTCTTTATATTGAATCCCTAAGAGCATAGTATCTTTTCAAATTAAATGCTACTATGTGTGAATTTTGGCATGAATAGATAGATTCATAGATTCCATAAAGCAAAAGCTTCTCTGACTGTTAGAACAATTTTAATCTTATTTATGAAATTCCAAGTTGGAATCTTCCTTGGCTATTTCTTATTTATTTATTGGGATCTCTGATATATTCATCTTTTCATCAGGGTTATAGCAAGGAGGACTTCTCCTCTGTGGTTTCTCAAACTGTTTTCTTATCTGTGTTCCAAGAAGTTTATTATGGATTAAACCTATTGATCTGAGAGTTCCTAGTTGCTTTCTAGTCTTGGCTTGACCACTAAAATTTTGTCAGATTTTGAGTAATATCTTTGACTCAGTTTCTTCACTTGTAAAATTATTAGCCTTAATTGAAGCAATTAAAAAAAGAAGAAGAAAGTGATAAAATCTTCCAAGTTTAAAAAAGGATGCCCCTATATGATCTAGTACGTTTTATAAAATTGAGTGTTTAAGTCTTGTCTCAGACTAGTTCTGTGATCCTGGAAAACTCACTGCACCTCTTTCTTCATTATTTCCATCATTTGTAAAAGAGGGATAACAATAACAGCAACTCTCAGGGTTGTTTGTGAAGATCAAATGTGATTACACATGATAAAATTCATAAAAATAGAATGTTACATAATTTTATTTCTATCTTGGCCACTTAAATATGGCTCTATAAAGAAACAATATTAAAGAAACACACTATACGTAATATAATTAGATATGAAGGGCATACAAGCAAGCATGTATATATTAAATGAGCATAAGAATCAATGATGTTTACTTAAATCAAAGTGTTTTACATTAAATATTGAGTATAAACATTTGTTAAGTGCCCACTATATGATGAGATCATAGCTCTATAGATGAGAGAGATCATTGAGATCATCTTGTTGGAGCAGTTAGGTGGCACAGTGGATAGAGTACCAAACCTGGAGTCAGGAGGAACTAAGTTCAAATCTGAATTCAGCCACTTAGAAATTGCCTAGTTGTGTGAACTTGAGCAAGTCACTCTTACCCTTTGTTTTAAATAAACAAATTTTTAAAAAAGAGAGATCATCTTGTCCAAGCTCCCTTTTTATAAATGAGTAAAGTGAAGGCAAAAGAGATTAAGTGATTTGTCCAATGTATAAAGGCTGCAAAGTTAAGACTTAACAGATTCCACGACTCCAGTACACAACCCTTTCTAAAAATATGGACCAGATTGTACCAAATCTATGCCAACTACTATGATAAGTGTTGAAGTTATAAATACCCAAGTGCAGTAGTCCTTTGAGAGATTATAATCAGATTATAATCTGTATACATAGACATGAAATATACATAAAAATAGAAGGATAGGATTGGAAGGGTGATAGTAATTGAGAATTCCATAAATATTTAATAGGAAACTAGTAAGTGGAGGTGATAGAAGTGAGAAAGGAGAACACAAAAAACAGAGAGATAAGAAATGGAATATCCTGCAGGAGGTACAAGAAGATCAGTTTGATTGGATTGTAAAGTTCATGGAGGAACAAAATGTGCAACAACACTGGAAAGAAAGATTAAGCAAAGTTAGAAAGGAATTTGAATGCCAGGGAGTTTTTTTTAATCTTAGAGATAATAGGGAGTTACCAGACTTGATTAAGTAGGGAAATAACATGATTAGAACTTTGCTTTAGTGAAAGAACTTGGTAGTTGTGTAGGGGTTGTACAGGAGGGAGGCAAAAATTAAGACAGGAAGATCACTTAGAAGGTTAGTATAGGTGATGGGCTTTTAAAATGCAAAAGATATTGCAGAGTTAGATGTAATAAGATTTACAGATCAATTGGATATGTGGATGGGGAGAGTGAGCAGTGAAAAATAATACTACAGTTGCTGTCCTTGGCAACTTAAGGAATGATGATATTCAAGGGTGTTAGAGATGTTTCTTCTATCTATATTTTCTTTTTATTTGATCTTGTCAACTGTCACAAGTTCAATTATTACCACTTTGCCACTGATTCACAGTACTAACAAATTACCCTTAGATTTATGTTTGTTTATTTGTTTTTTTTTCCCTCTGAGCCTAGGTTTTGAATTACATGACATGTCCCTTAGGCATGTCAAGCTCCTATTTTCAAAAGGAAATCTGTGATTCATTCTTCTTTCAGAATTCCATATGTCTTTTGAGAGAGCCACCACTTCTATAAATATCTAGCATTAAAACGTAGCCTCAAACTCACTCTCAATTCTTTCTTCTCCCTCATCATGTAAATCAAACTTTTTGTTTTAATAAAATTTTAAATTTTATCAATTCTATCTCCAGAACATATTCAAGCCAATCCCTTGGACCCCACCCTGAGTCAGGTCTTCATCCTTCCTCAACTATATATTTGCAGAAGTCATTTAACCCTGATTACCTTGCATCCAGGGCCATCTCCAGTCATCCTGATCCATATCTGCCCACTGGACCTAGATGTCTCTAGAGGAGAAAGTGAGGCTAGTGACTTAGCTGACCAACCCTCACTTAAATCCAATTCATGTGCTTGTCATGGTATCACCTCCCTGATGTTGTGGTATTCTTCAAGAAGTAAGCACAAACATTATTAACTGGCCTTTCAACTTATAGTGTCTTCTTTCTCCATCTTCTCCACAGCTGCAAAATAATCTTAAATCATACATCTGACCATTTCTGTAACTTAATAAAGGATTATTATTGGTTTTCTATTACTTCAATTATAAAATACAAAGTTCTGAGCCAGGTGTTTAAAACCCTTCACATATTTCCCTAATCTAAAATTACAGTCTTATTTCATTATTCTTATTACTACCCTTTTCATATTCTATGTTTCCAGTCAAATTGCTATACTTACTGTTTTTGGAACTCAGAAAATCATCACATATCTCTGTCTTTGCATAGCTCCAACCCCTGTAGCCCCTTCATACCCTGACCAAAGCATTTCCTTTTTATCCCTTTCTTTTGGAATCCCTAGTTTCATTCTAAACCTAGTTTAAACTCTTCCTGATTTATGATGTGTCTTCCAAGATTCCTTGAGTTTTCAGGACTCTCCCTAGGCAAATTATTATACATTTACATTTAATTTGGTCTTTGATGCGTGGTAAATTTTAGAGGAGCAGAAATGGTGGAAAAGGTATTCCAGATAAGGGGAAACAAGATGAGTAACCCATCTTAATTATTTTAATTGTTATTGGTATTTTCAGGCAGAGTTATTGATATTCTAATGTGATGATTATATAAGTTTATGTATATACATATGCACACAAACATGCATATATATACACATATATGCTTAAGTGATAATCTACATAAGTGATCATCTCTTCCATCCCACATAATTTATAGATGAGGAATCTGAGAAACAATTTTAAGTCACTTGTCTAAGGTTACCTAAATATTTAATGGTAAAAATGGGATTCGGATTCAGATTATATGACTATATTATAAATTGAAGCACTTTCTTTTTTTATTCAGGTAGACAGTAGTTAGGGCATTGGATTTGGAATCAGGAAAATCTGAGTTCAAATGCTATCTCAGACACTGAAAAGTTGTGTGACTCTGGATTCACTCTCTCTGGAACTTTTTTATTCATAAATTGAAATCAATAATAGTGTCTATTTCCCAAAACTGTTATGAGGAAATAATTATATAATATTTATTTGCAAATATTAAAATGCTATATAAATACTAGTTATCTTGTTTATGTTGTATCCCCCCCCCCCCAGTGGAATATAGACTTCTACAGGAAATGCTTTTTTTTAAAAATCATTGATCTCTTGTTATTCTCTAAAGGCATCTTATCCATCCATATACAGTATCAGGATCTATGTAGTCAGATTGCCTTGTCATTTGCCCTTTTACTACTCTTTTATTCTATCCTTTCCCTTCCCTCTTCATCTAACAGTGGCTCATACATCTATGAGAAAAGTAAATAAATAAATTCTACCATTGCTAATAAAAAGGTGGGACAATCTACCTCTCCATGGCTGCACTAAGAATCATTATAACTTCTACTATAGTCATTATAACCTTAAATAAAAGAACATAAGGTCCTTGAAAGTTTTTTGAGTCGTCATAATTGTCCATTTTTTGTATTTATATCAAAGTGTCTAGTATAGAGTAGGCATCTTGAAAATGTTTCCTATTTATCACTTCCTTTTTGCCCTAGTTACAAAATTCCTATTCATGCCTCAGTCAAGTCTTTAGATGCTTTCTCTGGCCTACTTTTCCAGTCTTTTATCTCACTATTCTTTTGCATACAGCCTAAATTCCAGACAAATTGAACAACTTGATTTCTCTGAACATAAGCTATACCTTCTAAATCAGGGACATTAATGATGAGATTTTTTTTAAATGTAAAACAAAAATCGTTAGAAAAAAATCAATATCTCTAAGTGAAAACACTGGAAACAATGCAATTAATAGTTTGGTTTTTTTTTCTCATACAATTTCCCCTCCTCTGGAATGACTTTCCCATCATCCCTACTCATTTAGTTTTACTCTGCTTCAAGGTCCCAGTCAAAGGTCAATCCTTCCCTGAATCCATCATCTCTCATCTTGAATCTCCCTATGCCTAAGTTAATTATTTTAAGTAAATGAATTTTTTGTAAATTCAATGAGAATGTGAAAGAAAAATCCTGGAATAATCCACAGTATAAATATGTGTCTATTTCTAATAAAGAGGTTTTCTTTTTTATTTTTGAGGGTGGATTGTATTAAGTTTGCGTTAATAAGAGGTAGTGAATCATAACAAGGTCAGGGGGATTCTGATTCAGATACTAGACAGACTTAGAGGGAAAGATTCCACTTACTTCAGATCTTCAGATAGTGGCATATAGCTGAAATGATTCAGAAACTCATGATAGAGGAAAAGATCTTCCTCATTATATCACAGCCTTGTGACTTGACAACGGGGAAGTGAGTTAATTCCACTTACATTGGCAGTCAGGAGATGCAACTGCAAATCTGATTTTGCTACCAAAAGTATTCTGTGAGTATCTGTACCAAAAAAAGTATATGAAGTGTTATCTTCAAATTCATATTTTGTCAGTTAAAATTCATGTTTCTAATCTTCTCCTTGGATCAGCACTTTGCTGAAAAGTGGCATCATTTACAACTATGACAGCCTGGGACTTTGATGCCAAGGACTACAGATACATTGTCATCTGGCTTTAGTACTGGCTTAGGAATCAGAACATTGCCACACTTTAACAGCAAAATCCTTTTTATAAAAAATGATAAATCACTAATAAGATAGAAAAGATTTTTAAAGGTTTCTATGAAATCAGAGATTATCTTTACTTAAATTGCAATCTTTTTCTTTCTCACTATACCTTTAAATGAGATTTTTGAATCTGATCTCCCAAACCATTATAATGTCCTGTTCTGCCAAACTCAAAATTGCTATGTAAGCCATCAAATTAAAATTTACTGTATATTCTTGTCTGTATCCAATATTTTACAAACACTGGGTATATATTTTTGCACATTAATTCTATTTCATTGCAATGTTCATTGGTTTTATTGGCCAGAGCGTTTTCATACAGAAACATGCTGATTAATGTGCTTTTTAAACAGATGAAAAAACCCATTACCAATTAACCTGATTTAAGAAAAAGGAAGGTAATTCAAAAATAGAAAGCAACCATGCTTTAAGGAGGAGTAGATGTGCAAGCATGCTATTATTTTTCATAGGTTCTCAAAAAGTATAGATGAAAATAAGAATAGCTTTTATAGCACCTTTTACTTATGTTTCCCAATGTCCCTATATAAATCAGCAAAATATTATTTTCTATGAATACATGGAGAAAATGGATTCACAGCTTATGTCTCTATAGCATACTGATTATACCAAATGATTTTCACCATTTGGCATTTCCATTTATGTTTTGCTTTCAATCTAAAACCAGTTTCAATCTTGTTGCAGACCTGGTCAGAGGTGTTCTAAGTTAAAGGTTAGTAATATTTCATAGATGGGCCAAGTCTTCAATTAATCCTGTTTAATTGAAATTTTAGAAGGTTTCTCAATTTACTGTGTTTCATAAATTCAACAAGGCTTTCAAAATGCTAAAAATAAAATTTAAATGAATATATTAGCAGTGTTTGGTAAGCTCTGTCTTTTGCTGTTCTTTAATAAGGTTCCCAGAAGGGAAAAATGACTGCAGAAGGTAGTGTGAAATATCTTTCCTACTCTGACATCTGAATATTGTCCTAGCCAGTCATTGTGGGCCAATAGCAGTTGGCTGTGCCCTAATGCATAGAAGGTAGTGATAAAGAATATTAAATAATTAGTTTTCTTCTTCTTTCTGGTCTTTAAAACTATCAAACTTTGTCCGTAGTTGCAATGGTTTGTGAATTACCTCTGATATTTACAACCATGACCCTTCTATGATTGTACAATATATGATATTTTTGACTATGTATGTCCATAAATGCTACTCAGGGGATTTCCCAGCTTTCTTAGGTCCTCTCATTAGAGCACATGATTAATCTTTTACTTGTGGATAAAGAGAAGAAAGTGTTGTTATCTTAGGCTTTAAGTTCAATATAAGTTGGTACAGAAGCTTTAACTTGCTCCATTTTACCAACCTGGCCCAGTTTACTTCTCCTTAAGCATCTTAATGATCCCTTGCTCTTGGAAAATCCCCTTAATGGTACAAGATAGTATCAATATTTCTTGACTTTTGCAGGGGTAGGGCAGGGCATTATAAGGTTTGAGGAATTGCTTTCTTTATACGATTAATATTGCCCCTTCTTTTATATGCCTTGAAAATTAATTGCTGTCATATAAAAATTGTCATCAACTTAATTATGTCATCAGAAAACAACAACATTCCTTGTAGATTGGCAAATCTTTCTGGGATACGGAAATTGAGCTGTAGCATTATAGGGACATTAATATTTATGCTAAAGTTTGTCTAGAGAAAACAACAAAACCTCAGAAATGCGAACATGCCTTTTTTCCTTGTGGGTCTGTGGTGCTGGGCATTTGGGGGAAACAAAATTGTGTGAAATCTATTCTTAATTATTAACCTTCTCCCAGAACCAATAGCATTAGTTTCTACCTGAAGAGATTCCATGGGAAAAAATGCTTCATTGATTCCATTAGTTCTCAGTAAAATTATCTACCATTCATTTGCTGGCATATTGACCAGTTTTCTTTTAAATATCCCCAGTGGTCACTCAGAAAGTATTTCCTTTTGAAGGTTATTGCAAATGACATTTCTTAGCAATCTCATTTGCATTATTGTTTAAAGAATTTACAAATGTCCATAATTTTAAGAATAATTTTATTCTGAAACATGGTTTTATATAAGTAGAAAATTATCACTCACAGGTGGAGAAAGATGTTGAAATTATACCACGATTAACTGATTAAGCTTGAGCAAAGCTTTCCTGAACTGAAAGGCATTTTGTTCATATAAATAAATGAATGGAAAGCTATAACTTAACAATGTATCTACAGAAATCTACAAGAAGACTAAACTGTCTGGAGATTAAAAGAAATAAGTATAAGTTATCACAAAACAGTGTCCCAGATGAATGTTGTATGAGCCCAGGGAATAAATTTTTTTTTGTTTGTTTGTTTGTTTGTTTGGGTTTTTTTGCAAGGCAAATGGGGTTAAGTGGCTTGCCCAAAGTCACACAGCTAGGTAATTATTAAGTGTCTGAGATCGGATTTGAACCCAGGTAATCCTGACTCCAGGGCCGGTGCTTCATCCACTACGCCAACTAGCTGCCCCAGGAATAATTTTTTAATTTAGATTAATGAATAAGAAAAACAACAAAACTATAATGGAAGAAAAATCAGTCGTTAAAGCAAATAAAAAAGTTATTCTATACTTTATATTGATCATTATAGAATGAGATACATGCACATTTAATACTAAACAATTTTCCTTCTTGCATTTACTATAATTGTTATCTGTCCACTTAAAATTTAAAGAATATATCATGGAAATCAAATATACTTTTCTTACTATATGTAGAAATGCTAATTGAATTCAATAAAAAAAACACAAGTTCCACAAATAAAATGAAATAATTTGGAGACAGAAATATTAAGCTGTAGACATAGATAAAGTGAAAATGTTTTCTATTTATGGAAGGAGTAAATTCAGATTTTTTAGACAAAGTAGTGTAACTAATTCATAATGATATAGCATATTTAGAGAATATCAATACACAGTGGAAATCTGAATTATAAATTCAATAAGAAGCTAATTCATAAGTAAAAAAAAAAATCTATGTGAACATAATAGTAATGGCCTTTAACTTATTAAAGCAGAATTAAAATAACTTCCAAAAAGTTTTGATTGCATTATTTCTGGATGTCTTCGTTACCCAAAATATTTTCTGAATATATTGTGTATATCAAAGTTACAATGAGTTTTATCTCAAATTCATCATAATTCCTATCACCAGTATCATTATTAATTTTTAAGTTAATGATAATTTTAAAACATGATTTCATTCATTTCATTTGTACCTTTAATATATTGCCTTATGAGTGTGGATATATGTTTAAATAATTCTTTAATCATGTATATAATGGACCAAATAATAATTTATATTTCCAATATAATTTATAGTCTAGGGAAACTTAAAATAATTAATATTGTGCAATATTCAACTCACTTTTTGTTATTTTCAATGCCTCAAAAGAGTCTTTTCACTCTATATTATTGGGGAAAATTCAAAGTCAGAGATCTACAATCATTCTTAAAGAAATAGGGAGAGAGGAAAAATTGGTGCTCATATTATTTCATGGAGAAGGAAACTAAGCAGAATTGTGTTTAGAAAATTGCACATTACTTTCCTAGCTGAAAGAGACTGAAGCAACTACCTATGACAACTTTTAACTACAAGTGTTCATTCCTTGTTTGAAAACCTCCACTGAGGGATAACCTAATACCTTCCAAGTCATCCCATTCTTTTGTTGTATATTTCTAATGACTGATCTGTTTTGCTTTCCCTCAAATAATAAATCTAACTTTGCCTATTTGCAACTTCCACTTACTGATTCTAGCTCTTTCTGCTAGGGTCAAGTTGGAAAAATCTAGTCACTCTTCCATGTGAAAGTCACTCCTGAAATACTTTGAAACAGATGTGTCTACTTTTTCTTTACTTTTTCAAGATAAACATCTACATTTCCTTCAGCAATATTAATAATGTGATCTTGGAGAGATTATCCATTTCTGTACACTCTCCAGTTTTCAAACTCCTTCCTAAAATGTCTTGCCAAGAATAGACAAGATATTTAATATGGAAAAAAGATGGAAATCTGTGGGCATCAAAATAATGATAGTGAGATATCAACAGAAGAGTTTTAACCAAACCAGAGTATAACAATACTCTCACCTGTCTACTCCTAGACATAATGTCTTTTTATTGTGATCTAACATTTTATTAGCTTTCATGGCTATCACCCTTGTCCCATATTTTTATATCCCCAGATCTTCTTCTGACAAACTGCTGTGTAATCATACCATATATTATTATAATTGTGAAAATGCACTCTTAACCCCAGTGAAACTTTTTATGTTTGTCCCTATTAAATTTCATTACTGTTTATCTGAGTTGAATTCCTCTTTATTAGATTTGGTTAAATTTTCTAGCCTGTCAGTTTTTTATTGAATTCTGAGTCTCTCAAGCAATGTGTTAGCTACCCATTCTAGCTTTGTGTCATAAACAAATTTGATAATGATCCCTTCCAAGACTTTATTCAATACTTTTTTTGAAATGTTAATTAGCAAAGGGTCAAGCATAGATTCCCAGGGCATTCACCAGATTTCTCCTTCTCTTAGGCTGACAAAGGGATTATTCAAGACTCTGGGGTTGAACTTTTAATCAACTTTGAATTCACCTACCTTGAATCCACAAACCTCCATTTTTTTATCATAAGAATATGAAACTTTGTCAAATTTTACTTAAATGAAAGTATAAACCATTCCCCTAATGAATTAAAAATATTAAAATGTCAAAAAAATAGAAATAAGTATAACTTTGCATGGAATATTTTTTATTTTTAAAATTTTATTTATTAAAGACAATGGGGCTAAGTGACTTGCCCAAGGTCACTAAACTAGGCAATTATAAAGTGTCTGAGGTCATATTTGAACTCAGGTCTTCCTTTCTCCAGGGCCAGTGCTTTTTCTGCTGAACCATCTAACTGCCCCTATGGCCTATTTTTAATGACATCATGCTAGCTCTTGCCCTTCCAGCTTTATGTCCTAGAACTTTGCCAAACAGGGCTTTAATAAGACATTTAGATTTTTTTCAAAGAAATAAATTCAAGCTCTATTAGCAAGACTATAATTTACAAACACTATTTGGATCTCTTCAACATGAATATTCTATCAGTGGTTCTATATATCTAAAAGTCATGAAATTGCATAACATTTGTGGAAGTTTTCCCCATGATGGGTATTAATAGACTATTGTACATTACAAGGGCAGCTAGGTGGTGCAGTGGATAGAGCACTGGGCCTGGAATCAGGAAAATTGGAGACCAAGTCTGAGACCAGACTTGCAAAGAAAACTCCAAATGGCTTCAATCAGACTTGACTGAAAAATGGTTGAACAACAACAAAAGTTTATTACCAATTATAGATTGCACATCAGGCAACATCTTTTTTTAAATTAGGATCTTTAAAGCATGATAGTAGAGAACTTTCAAAGAGGAAGCTTTGTCAACCAATGCAGAACCATAATTTAGTGTTTTATATATTTGTCTGTGGTGTTGAGAAATTAAATGACTTGCTCAGCACTGTCAAGTGTTACTGAAGTATGAAGTGAATTCAGACTCTGATCAGCTCTCTACTACACCAAGATGATTTTCTTTTTTTAAAACTCTTTTTGAAAAAATTTTTATTTAAAGCAATAGGGTTAAGTGACTTACCCAAGGTCACACAGCTAGGTAATTTTAAAGTGTCTGAGGTCAGATTGGAATGCAGGTCCTCCTGACTCCAGGCCCAATATTCTATCCACTGTACCAACTAGCTGCCCAAGATGATTTTCCTATAAAACATAGTATATAACTAAAAGTAGATAGGCTGATTGTGTAATAAGAGTAAAGGATAGTAGCTAGTCAGTTCACTTGCTATATTGGCATTCAAATTATGCCAAAAGATTTAGAACATAGTTTACAGTACTTTGAATAGATCTTGTGGAGGATTTATAAGATACAGACTAGAGTTAACTAGTAATAAAAGGCATCAATGAGTTATGATCTGCCATGACAAAAAGTGGTATCTATATCAAGAAAAGCTCAGTTTTGAAGAATTATTTTAAGGCATGACATCAAAGAAATAATGTGGCTAGTCATCTAATAGATTCACATGTTTTTTCAGACCTTAAGAAACAGAAATGTGAATACCAAACCAAAAATTTTAAAATAAAGGCACTATAGAAGAACTTGTAGTTTTAGAGAAAGTTAGAAATGATAGAGAATAATAAAGTCAGAAATGAAACAAACATCCTTAACAGTTGACAATGAAGATTGCAAGCATTTTTTCATGGTCTATTATACAATCTAAATTGAAGAGAAAGTTGGGTTTAAAAGATCAGGTGAAATCAAATTCTGTATAAGTAATAAGGACAAGATAAGTATCATTAGACTTTGCACAATCAGTCCCATTCAAAGTGATAGTGAAATCAACTTATCATTCTCTGAAATGTAAAAAGTCATAATCACATGATAAGTGAGAGAGACTGTGGAAAACTCTGAGATAAAAGTAGCAACCAAAAATCATGGTTAATGTCTCTAACAAAATGTTATGAAAGTAAATGGGAAGGAACAGCTAGGTGGCATAGTGGATAAAGCATTAGCCCTGGAGTCAGGAGTACCTGGGTTCAAATCCTGTCTCAGACATTTAATAATTACCTAGCTATGTGGCCTTGGGTAAGCCACTTAACCCCGTTTGCCTTGCAAAAAAAAAAACCTAAAAAAAAGGAAGTAAATGGGGAGACTAAGTAAATTAGTTTTAGAAAAAATTTCTAGGGTATACATTATTTAAGTTTGGAACTTTGTAATTATGAAAATATATCAACTTGCCCCCCCTTTTAACATTTTTAATAATAACATTTGCTTGTATGAAATGGGAACATCAACATCAAAGCTGAAATAGTAAAATTTCCACATAATAATTGTTCTAGATTAGGAATTCTCAAAATAATTTTGTGCATCATGCATTCTTTATATCAATCTAATAAAGTCTACAGACCCCATTTTAGAATAAAGTGGTTTTTTAGTAATAATTGAAGGAAATGCTAAATTTCAGAGGTTAGTGAAACTAAATTTGCAATTTTCCTCCAAAATGTCTATGTATCCCATGAAATCTATCCCTGGACCCAAGGTCTCGTCCCAGAAGAAGGTATGGAAAAGAATAAAGAAGGAAAACAAAACAAAACAAAATTGTAAATGAGGCCATATTATAGGGAGCAGCTAGGGTAGAGTACTGATCCTGAAGTCAGGAGGACCTGAGTTCAAATCCAGTGCTTAATAATTACTTAGCTGTGTGACCTTGAACAAGTCACTTAACTCCATTGCCAAGAAAACCCTTACCCTCAAAACAGAAGCCATGTTTTATAGAGTAAATTCAAACTACAAAATGAGTTTTTAAACTAAACCTAAAAAAAATGCAATTAGATAAATATGTATGTATATATTTATAATCGGAACTTTCCTAGACCCTGAAAAAATAAAGAAAGATACCTTCTTTTAGAGCATATTTATTTTTGTTCACATTTTCCCCAATGGCAACTCCTCCACTTTGCCTACTGTGCCTTATAAGAGTTATTCTAAGATCTAGATTCTAGCTTTTAAAGGTCATGTATTTGTTCATATTGGAGTGTGTATTCCATTAACTTTGTTCATTTCCCTTGGTTGCTTAAAACCAAAGGGAATGTCCCTTGACTATGTTCACAACAATTTTTGAGATGTCTTTTTAGTTGAATTTGAATTAAATGACATACCTATTCACTGGCAGATTGATAATATAAGAGTACATCATCAATCTCTCTGGAAATGGCATTTTTACCTTCATCACATTTTAAAGTTGTAACTGAGATCTCACTACCCATCAGATGTAGTGTAAAATGTTAAATGAAATTATGAGATCTGTAAAAATAACCAAAGCCCTTAAACTTCCCACACTTTAAAGGACACATCAAATGCAATGACTTATTAAATGATGTTGTAAAAATCACATATTTTTTTCAATACTTATATTTATGATTGTGAGAAGAGATGGGGATTCATCAGTGCAGAATATAACCTATGAATTCTTGTCCCATGAGATTCTTATCTATATCTATATCTATATCCTTCCCCAAATAGTTTACTATGTACTAATGTATTAATGGACACCATTCTCTAGATTTGTTAAGATTTCATGGATTCCAGTTCAATGTCTGGGAAGTCAATCTGATCTATATTTTACTTTCAGTATATAATCATATCATCTGTTTATCTGGTCTTCCATGTCCTTAATAGTAGCTCTTAAAGTCCTTCTCATAGATAAATCTTTGTTGATAATATGCTGAGCCTTCCTCATGCTCATGGTGTTTATTTCCCTTACTTGTCATCTGAAGTTTTTATTCTGTTATTTTGATAGGTGATTAATATTTGCCTGGTGTTTATTAAGTGCTCATTACTTTGTGTGTTGCTTGAGGGAAGGATCCAATTCTTATAACTGTGTGTATTCCTTATAATTATCTTAGTGTCTTGCCCACTATGGACCTTCAATATTATTTCTGGTCTAATTAAATGATAATTACCAGAATATGATTCAGTATTCTGCTCAGAAAGTGGCCATTTTATAACAATTGAGGTGCATGTCAAGTTAAAATACCATATATCATAATTGACTTCAAGTGAATAGAACTATAGCATAAGGTCAACAGGTATTTTCCCCAGGAAGCCAACATCAAGAAGAAACCATATTTCCTCTACCCTGTCATAGCCCAAGATTATAGTCCTCCAGATTCACCTTTAACAATCTCTATTGACCTTTCCAATTCATGCAACCCCACAGTTCTATTCTCATACTACCCTTTTCCCAGGATTGCCTTCCTTTCTGCCCAGACTTTAAGATTATATGGGTATTCTGAGGAAGAGACTAGACCTCCTGGACTTCTAGTAGTTGGAATATGCTTTCCATCATCCCTCCCTCACTACCTACTGTTTTCTGTGCTAAACCTCCCACCTTAAAACCACCCCTACCAATAGCTAATTACACCTATAGACATGCATGCATATATTCATGCTTGAAGATGTATGTGTTTATAGGCATACAGATATGTATTTATATGTGAAAATCATTCCGAAGAGGAAAAATCTCTGCAATGATTACAGAAAGAATAAATTGAAACTAATTGAAAGTAATATGGCAAAGTTTCTTCAGAAAATTAAAGATCTCATCACCTTTCCAGGGGGATCAATATTCCAGTACCAAATTTCTCCATACCTATGAATATTTTGTACAAGGGAAAAATCAGTCTGCAATCATTTATTTAGTGACCATTTTAAGTGACAAGTTTTAGTACAGTACTAAACGTTGTGTTAAAGACAAAATTCAGACTTGTATCACCTTATATTAATCTATAGTTCTTTTCATTATATGATACTTACTCAGGGCAACAACTGGAGTAGAAAAGAAGGAAAAAACATGAAAAAAACAAAACACAGAAATTAAAAAGGAGTGAGTTAACAGAGGAAGTCCAGGAGATAGAAAAGATATTAAACATGGACTACCAAAAAAAAAGAAGAAGAAAAAGGGACATTTACTTCATTTCCCCTCAAAACTCTCTCTTTTACCTGATTATGTAATTAAAAATTTTTCATGTAGATGAAAATCTCCTTATATAACTAATACCAAAGTTGGATATGCTTCATTTTAGCTACCATATTCTTATTGGTCTCTTCTTGCTTATTTGGAATATGACTGATGATGTGGTAGAGTATCAGCAACAGTAGTCATTGCATGTAGTTCATCTGTATGATACAGAAATAAACTAAAAGTGACTGAGCATATATTATTCCTGTGAGGAAATATCAGCAATAGAGAATTAATTGCATTTCAGATCCTACAGTTAGGGCTTTATAGATTTAGTAACCCAGTTCATGGATATTCTATTGATTTTTACATGTGACTAATTTATCTTCACTTCACTATGCTGAAGATAATGTAGAACATGTGTTTCTTTTCTTCTACTGCCCCCCCTCAAGTAATGTCACTCATTAATGTCTTCTTTTCTGTTTTCTTTTAAAAAAAACAGTTATTTGAATTATTTATGAATTCCAGCATTTGCATCTATGTGAATACTTTCATTCTTGTTATTACATAAAGCCAACTAAAAGAATCTGATGAATGAATATTACTTAAAAAAAATAAAAATAACAATAATTAAAAAAAAAAAAACCTGAGACCTTTAAATCTCAACCCATTGAGTTGTATAGATGCCCTGAGTAATACAGTCACAAAGATTTCTGGGAAAAGTGGCTCCTGCCTCCTCTTTCATGTTTATTTAGCACAAAGAACCTACTGATGGGGCTTAAGATTACTCAGAACAGCAGAAGGATTTGATTTCAGGGATCTTATCACCTTCTTAGTAGGGTCAGCATTCCTGTAGGAAATTGTTCAATAACTAAGAAAGTGAAGGCCTTTGGGGAGGAAGAAGGGAATCAAGGGCAGAAATACACTTAAAAACTTTTGTTGCCATCTCTTTTCCAATACATCTGCATCAGAATGTGCAAGACTGACAGTTTGAGGGTGAGGGCCCCCAATTTTTACTAGTTATTTCTGGTTAAAGCTCCAACCTAAAGAAGAGCTGGGAGGAAATAGTTAAGGAAGGAGCTTGTCCTCTCCATGAAGGAAATAATGGAAACCTTTGTGAATGCACCCTGGCTGCATCAAAGTAAAGCTTTAGAATCTGAGGGTCACTTTCTTAACAACTTTGAGAAATACCCCCGAATCCCCTCTTACTTTTTTTCCCTTTATGTACCAGTATACTCAACAAAAATCTCTAAAATATATTTCATTAATGTATGATAATTCTTCTTCCACATATTGAGAGGAAAAAAAATAATTCCCTCTACTTTGTTGAACAAAAAAGATGATTTTATGCATTGTATTTCCTACCCTCTTTTCTCATATGCTACCAGAAACACCTCTTAGTATTCCCAAAGGAACATAGGCATTTGCATATTAATTTAATTGTGTGTGTTCATGCAAAACTATTCAATTCACAGAAAACTATCCACAGTTATTAAAATTAATTTTCAAAAGAAGAGCTATTGTTTTCAAATATAAGAGTTGTCAAAGCTTGTGTGCCTCCATACATTATCTGCTTCCTCTTAGCGGTCTGGAGCAGGTGTTTACATCATAGCATCTGTACTACAAATGAAGAGTCCTATCTCATAAAATGCCAAAATATTAACTTAGGAAATCAAAGGCTTATTTGACATAGATGTTATTGGTCTTGGGACATCTGTTTACCTTTGCATTTGTGTAATTGTTACTAATTCTCTTTGAAAGTAGAATGAAAGTTCTAGATTTTAAGATGAAAACTGATCTTAAAAAGAGTTCTTTATTCCTCTGATGCTGAAAATTTTTATCAACTCGATCTTAGCAGTGAACAAAGTTATAGAGAGTCTGTGCAGATCTATACTTCTGTCTCCTGGGGAGAGGATGTTGGATTGTATGACCCTTTAGTAAAGTGTGTTTTTAAAGAATTGGATTCTGGCAATATCACAGCTATTTTTTCATATTAGTTAGTGGTACTCCTGGGTTATAGAAATTCAATTGGTTATTTTCAAAGTAACTGTTTTTTTTTAAATTTAACCATTTTTTTTCCTCTTTCACTCTAAACTCTTTTCTGTGAACAGAAATAATCCAAAAATTGTCTTAGAAACCTGTGTCAATGTTTCAGAATTCTTAAAATCAAGATTGTTTTTTAATTCTAACCTAAATCTGTCCAAAATACTAATTCAAAAGGGGTGGCAACTAACATAGAAAGCAAACAAAATTCCATGAAGGATGCAACTTAATTCAAAGCAAATTGTATGTCTACCTCGTGCAAGGCAAAACTAGGCATTATTAAAATGAAGTAAAAAAGAAAACAGTCCCTGAACTCAAGGAAATTACTTTCTATTTGCATGAATTTGTAATTGAGAAGTAAGGAAGAATGCTATACCTATCATTTCGTTGGCTCACAGAACTCTCAGGAGCAAAATTCCTCTATCAAAGTAGATTGGCATCTGTCCTAAAATGTACAGTTTTAGTTGCCTAGGGATACTGAGATGTTAGTGACCTTCTAGAAATTACAAACAATCAGCATTAGCCAGAGGCTGAAATTTAACCCTGGTCTTCCTGCTATCTAGGCTGACTTTGGTTTCATTATACCCTGCTATCTCCTACACTAGAGTGGATATAGATCTAGAGGTTATATGTAGGGGAAAAAACTGTTTAAAAGTATTTTCTTGTTTATCAACTTTGCAAGGGAAAACAAGTGCATAATTTATTTATGCCTTAAAGATGTTCCTCAATAGGGTATGAACTCTCTTTTTTTGGGTACTCCTTTTTCTAAGACCATAGTCATGATAAAAATGACTGATGAATGGTCAATTTTTCTATTAAAGATGAGATACAGAGAGGGCCAGAGTCAGAAAAATACATATATAGAGATTCAGAGATTCAGAGATTCAGATTAGGTTCCCTGGAAAGGAATTTTTTTTCTTTGCTATCCCTTAAGTTAAAGTGAGTTAACCAACATAACCATAAAGATGGTAATAGTCAGAGGCAACAGTGGAGAAATGCAGAAAATGTTGGACAATGTTGAATTCCAGGACCAATTATAGAAGTTCCAGGACTAAGCAGTAATTGGAGTCAAAGTGCATTAAAAGTAATGACCTATTTTTTTAGGGTTAAACCTGGATCTTACCCTTTATTAGGATGGTAAATTTTATACCTTTACACAGAAAGAGAGATAAGAGATACACTAATTCTGTAAGATATCCTAGAGGAAATGGGGTTCATCAACAGAAGAATTTGAATCTTCAATGGTTTTCTTTCTAGGAGCAACTCAAACCTAGAGCAGAAAAAAATGTATGGAGGATTATCAATGTTCTTGGAGTAGGTGGAGCTGGCCAGAACAAAATGTTTCTAAACTGTATAACTCCAGTATGGACCCTTTCTGGTTTTCTCTCATTTTCTTTTGTTTTTTGGTAATGTAAAAGAAATTCTTACCTAGTATTTATTGTTTGCCTGGAAGCTTTCATGGGACAAAATAATCAGGTTAACTTTTCTTTAGAGATAGAAAGAAGTAAGCTATATATATTCTGGCATTTCCAGGAAAAACATGGAGAGGAGAAATGAGTCAAAGAATGTGAGATGTCTTAAGTTATCTTCAAAGGTGAGGCATGAATATTAAGAGAATTAGATTTTTCACTCTATGAGTAAATTAAAGGTGGCACATTCATGCCCTCTTCAGTGAGGCAGATGTACTATTTGCCTCACCTTGTGCTTTTTCTGGTTAAATTCAAATGGGTTATACTAAATATCTTCTATATATTCATAAAATGTATTATCTAGACTATGGGAAATGAACATATATAATAAAAGGGTCTGCAAACATTGCACTGTGACATACAGAAAATAGCACCAGGTGCACACTTATTGTATGTGCTTAAAGCAGTTTATGAGTGATTGCACAATCAGAGGTGAGGTATAGTTTGCTAGTATCTCACCTCAAAGCTTTCTCCATATCTGAGGTTAAAATTGAAAAATACAGCTATTTTTGTCTATGAAAAAGATTGGAATCATACAGAACTTATGGGTAAATACAGATCAATGAGCAAATATTAATATATATTTCATTTTTTTCTCACTTTTCCTGATGTCAGGGAAAACTTGTTTCCTCTGTGTCCCCTGACTGTAGAAAGAACATAAACAATCAGAGTGGGGTGGGGGTCAATAGGAGGTGTTATTTCATATTGTCTTCAAAGGAATGTGGGGATTCTAAGAGAGTAAAGGTAAATAAAGGATATTTTCTAGCCACAGAGGGAAGAAATAAATGGGAACCAGATGATGGGGTTAAGCTTTAAAGTATCAAGACACTCAACATAAAGTTGACTTGTTCTGTATTTTGGCATGCTAAGGATTTTACATAGGTGAAAACTTCTCTTATAATTTTCTTCTAGCATTAAATTCTTCTCCTACTCCTCAGATGGATACCAGTAAATCTTTCAGAGTTCAAATTTGACCTTAGACACTTACTAGCTGTGTGACTTTGGATAAATCCTTTAACCTTGAGAAAAGAGCTCATCCTCCCTGTTTTGTCTCAGCTTCCTCATCTCCAAAACGAATTGGAGAAGGAAATGGCAAACCATTCCAGTATCTTTGACAAGAAAACCCCAAATGGGATCATGACGAACAACAACATCCATTTTATAAATGGGGAAAAAAGCACTCTCTTTAATCTGCTCAATTCAAAATTAATCTCACAAGTTTAAGTCTATACAAAAAGTAATAAGGTAAAAACCTATGTCCTATTAAACTCAGATCTCAAAAAAAAATCTGGAAAAAGATTAATATTCAAACAATATTTCTTGATATATTACAGTGATAGAGAAATAATTATTTTACATACTGAAATGATGAGAATTCCTCCTAGACAAAAACAGTTAAAGAAAATACAGATTCAGTGCAGCTAGTTGGCAGAGTAGATAGAACGGTGTGGAATCAGGAGGACTTGAGTTCAATTTCAACATCAGACACTTAATAATTACCTAGCTGTGTGACTTGGACAAGTCACTTAAACCCACTGCCTTAAATAAAATTTAAAAATTAAAAAGAAAAAGAAAAGACAGATTCATAATAATATTCTTCCCTCATTGTCACAAAAGTTGAATAAACAGTAATTTCATGTATCTACTAAAGATATAAATCTAGGGGCAGAGGCAAGTTGGTGGCATGAAGACAGGAGTTCCCAGAAACTTATTCCCCAAAAACTCCAAAAGCTGCCAAACTTTGATTCTAGCAAAAATTTAGAGGGACAGTCTTTCCACAGAAAGACTGAGTGATACAATTTCCCAGTCCAAGACAATTTAGAGAATGTACAGGAAAGGTCTGTTTCATCTAGACAAGGGGCTGAAAAAAATAGCAAAGAACCACAGTTACAGTGCAGCACAGCCAGCTGGGAGCCTAGGTCCTTGGAAGAGGGGGCTGTTTCCAGACATCTTGGCTCAGGGATCACTGAGAACAGCCAGAAGGAGTGGTGGCAGAATTCTGCTGAACCAGAGTGAGTGCAGAGCAGAAAAGAACAATGACCATAGAGAATCCCTGCAGTGAGAACCTACAGCAGGAAGCAGGGAAGCTACCTAACCAGTCAGAGCTCTCAGCCCACAGACAATAAAGAGGTCTGGGAAGATGGCAGAAGTCTCTTTGCTCTCCCTGGAGCAGGACTCAGATCTAAGATGTAGTTTGTGCCCCTTTTCTACCACAGAGGAGCAGGGATCCTCTTCATAGCTCCAGGGCAGAGGGAAGGGCCTGTGGGTCATCCACTTTCATAAGACCTGGGAGGAATTAAGGTCCCTATGGGGTGTTGCAAACCCTCCCCCCAAACTGGTAAATCAGTCATAAGCTGAGAAAATGAGCAAACAACAGAAAAAGATAAATTTAACCACAGAAAATTACATTGGTATCATGGAGGGTCACACATACTCAGAAGATGATAAAGTTAAAGCTTCTGTATCCAAATCCTCCTAGAGAAATAGGAAATTGACTCAAGCAGTGGATGAGCTTAAAAAGACTTTGAAAAGCAATTAAGGGAAGTTGAGGAAAAATTGGGAGTAGAAAAAGAGAGTGATCTAGATAAATCGAGAAAACCAAGTCAACAGCATGGTAAAAGAAATACAAAAAAATACTGAAGAAAATAATATGTTAAAAACCAGTTAGTTTAGGCCAAATGGAAAAAGAAGCACAAATGGCAAATGAGAAGAATGCCTTAAAAACAGAATTGGTCAGCTGAAAAGGGAGATAAAAAAGCTCACTGAAGAAAATAACTCCTTCAAATGCAGAATGGAAGTAAATGAAGCTGATGACTTACTAGAAATCAGGAAGAAATAAAACTATTAAAAAAATTAGAAGAAATTGTGAAATATCTCACTGGAAAACAGATCCCAGAGAGATAATTTGAAAATTATTGGACTACCTGAAAGTCACTACCAGGAACAGAGCCTAGACTTCATCTTTCAAGAAATAATACAGCAAAATTGCCCTGAGATCCAAGAAGCAGAGGGTAAAGTAGAAATTGAGGGAATCCACCAAACATGTCCTGAAAGAGATCCCAAAAGAAAAATTTCAGGAATGTTATAGCCAAATTCCAAAACTCCCAAGTCAAAGAGAAAATTCTAAAAGTTGACAAAAACAAAGAATTCAACTACCACAGCTCTACAGTCAGGATTACACAGGATCTGGAAGGATCTATATTAAGGGCTCGTAGGGCTTGGAATATGATATTCTGGAAGGCAAAATATCTTGGTTTATAACCAAAATTCAACTACCCAGGAAAACTGAACATCCTCATTCAGGGGGAAAGATGACCTTTCAATGAAACAGGGGACTTTCAAACTTTCCTATTGAAACAATTAGAGTTGAACAGAAAGTTTGATCTCCAAGTACAGGACTCAGGAGAACCATAGAGGGGGTGGATGAGAAGGACTAATTATGAGGAACTTGATATTGAACTGTTTGTATTCCTGCATGGGAAAAAGATACTGATAACACATATGAACTTTCTCATTTATAAAAGCAGTTAGAAAAAGCATATATAGACAAAAGACAGGAAGGAGCTGTATATAATTGTATAATATAGTAAAAAGATGGAATCAATGGGTGATAAAGGAAAGTACTGGGAGGAAGAGAAAGAAGAGGAAGAAGGGGGTAAGATATTTCACATAAGCATCAAGATAAAGCTTTTATAATGGAGTGGAACAGGGTGAATTGAGGGGGAATGAGTGAGCCTTCATGCTCTCTTTTTTTTTAAAGATTTTTCAACGCAATGGGGTTAAGTGGCTTGCCCAAGGCCACATGACTAGGTGATTATTAAGTGTCTGAGGTCGGATTTGAACCCAGGTACTCCTGACTACAAGGCCAGTGCTCTATTCACTGTGCCACCTAGCCACCCAAGCCTTCACTCTCATCAGAAATGGCTCAGAGAGGAAATAGCATACACACTTAATAGGATATGGAAACATATCTTACCCTAGAGAAAAATGAGAGAAATGGGTGGTATGAGGGGGAATGGGGGGGAAGGAAGGGAGAAGGGGGTGATAGAAGAGAAGGAAGATCACAGGAGAGGGTACTCAGATAGAACACACTTCTGAACAAGGACAGAGTGTAAAGACAGAGAGAGAATGGAATAAATGAGAGTGGGGAGGAATAGAGTGGAGGGAAATACAGCTAGGAATAACAACTTTGGGAAAAAATATTGAAGCAACTTCTCTGGTGGTCTTATAATAAAGAAAGCAACTCATCCCAGAGATGAGTCATTGGAATCTGAACACAGACTGAAGTATATTTTTTTCTCTCTTACTATTCTTGGGGCTTCTCATCTTTTTTTTGGGGGGGGGCATTATGTTTACTTTCACAATAAGATTATTGTAATAACATAACATAAACAACAAGAAAAAGACAGGACTGAAGATCTTCAAGATCTCATGAAATTTAAAGTGTGTTCCTTTTATATAATGGCACAGGTTTTTCATTTAAATTTTAAACTAATTTCTTTTCTTTTTATAAAAATATTAAAATAAAACTGCTAGACTTGTTTTACTGGTGTGATTTCTGATTCATATATAATTAAAATTAGTCACCTATTTAGAAAAAGATATAAATCTAGTTAAACAGACTCTACAAGGAAACTAAGATTTTACACATAAAACTATATAGAGAGAGGTTTCACAATGAATTGACTGAGGAAGAAGCGATTTATATGTCACTGAGAGAAACAAGCAGTGAAGGAATTTTGAGAGTCTTCCTTTGGCTTCTTAACAGAGGGATGTTGAGATCTTAAAGGATAATTAGATATTCTCCAGTTTTCAGACAGTTCAATAATCTCCTAAGAAAAACATTTCTGACCTTCTCAAATAATCAAAATCAATAAAAGAAAATCAAAAGTTCCCAAAATAATACATAATGTGCTGTCCCAAGTATAGTTTTAAATTAATGAAGCTTAATGTTCTTAAAGCTTAAAAACTTCATTTAGGTTTTTTGGAAAACTGGATAGTGACTACTCTAGGAGAAGATTAACATTTTAAATAAGGTTACATAATATTATCTAAGGAAACATGTACTGATATCCATACATTTTGTAATCTCTTATAGAGATTAGTGATCTTATCTCCATAATTGATCATTATCTGAGCCCTTTGAATCTGTACTTTGACTCTTTTCACTGCCAGTAAAAGAAGAAATAATTTTCTATAAGAATTTTTGAAATTTCAAAGGTTTACTCAGGATATTTTGGACTATCCCTGTGGGAAAGGAAAATTTAGACCTTAGATCCTTCTCTGATAAAAGGAGGATCTGTACAATCAAAACTGACCCTAGTGTCAGAGTATCTCTGTATTGTTCATCCCCAGGAAATTATGAGTCCCTACCCTGCTCTTACCAGTAGTTTCTAACTGCTTTAGTTCTCAGACAGTTAAAGCTGCAATTTTGTTCTTCTAATTTCTTAATAAAACTTGCTTTTTGTCATCTACTCTTCTGTTGATCCTACAGGTAATACTGACTTGGGGACAGGCTAGTGCCTTTTTATGGTTAGAAGTAGCTTAAAGTTATCCTGTGATTTTTTTTTCCTAGGAAAATCCTGAACTGTTCAGGTTGTTTCCCTCTTACAGCTACACACCCCAAAGTCTTTCATCTCATTAAGTGATAAAATGGCTAAAGCAGTAGAGACAGTATGGGACCCATCCTTCTTTGTATCTACTTATCTGGTTCTAATGAATGTATATAACCCCTATTGCTAGTCCTCTCCTGGGGTATCCCTGCCTAAAAAACCTCAGCAATTGCCCAAATTGCAATTTCTTAATGCCTCAGTTTATCTACTGGTGGCTTGGTTAATCTGAGTGATTTCAAAGCTGCCAAAAGTAATCTCCCTTCTGATACAGTTGAAGGAGAAATAAATAATATTTTTTAATATTAAGGAAATATTGGCTATGCTTGCCTATTACTTTCTGTGAGGCTCTGACCCAAATTGTTCATCATTAAGCCTCTTTTCAGATGTAAATTCAATGTAACTTTCTTCATTGTTAAATGTAAATTCTCCAAGATAAGAGAAAGGCCCCTCAGGCCATCCCTCTAACCCTCCTCCTCATTCCAGACTCTTAGTCTTCCAAGGTTAATACCTGACCCTAGTCATGAAAAGGGCTGGGGGGTGGGGGGTGGGGGTGGGATAGGGTCCCTCTTCAACTTATTTTCCTGACTCCTCCCTGCATGGAGTTGGAGTTTGGCCAATATTCTCCCCCATGCTTGACCCATGTGGGTCTCAGCCTAGTCACTTCTCAATGGCTATTCCCTTTCCTTCCTTTCTTTCCCTCTGTATTCTTGTCTCAAACTTTGTTATTCAGCCTGTCCTTAAGTGCTCATAGACTCTCCAGGTGAGTTCAGTCTATAAACTGTTTACTGTAACCTTTGAATTAGAGTCTGAGTTTTTCATACCTCCACCAATAGATATGGAATTTTTCACTTAGACCAAATCCTGATATTTGGGCTCTTACATTGAAAGTGCTGCCTTTTCCTGTCATCAAAATGTGTTGATAATATGACTCTGGATATGCATTTCATCTACTGTGTATCAGTTTCCTCATCTTTTAAAAAACATCTGGATTTGAATTACATGGTCACTGAGGTGTCTTTTAGTCCTGGATCTACAGTCTTAAGAATCTGATCATCTCAGGGGCAGCTAGGTGGCATAGTGGATAAAGCACGGGCCTTGGAGTCAGGAGTACCTGGGTTCAAATATGGTCTCAGACACTTAATAATTACATAGCTGTGTAGCCTTGGGCAAGCCACTTAAACCCATTTGCCTTGCAAAAACCTAAAAAAAAAAGAATCTGATCATCTCTTTGTAATAAAATTAAGTAAAAATAATTACAAAAAATTAACTCATGTCTAAGATCATTAGTATAAAATAATAGAGAAATAAGAAGTTGAGTACAAGTTATAAGGATGAACTACAAAAAGAGCTCTAACTCCTCATTTAAAAAATTCATAAGTGGGGTTAAAATGAATCAGTAATTTCCTTCATCGTTAGCATAGAAGATGGAGAAGTATAGAAAATAAAAAGGGACTAAGTGGAATGATTCAAAGTTGACCCCATGGATTTGCACAATCAATCCCATTTGCTTATTTACTTATGTTATTTTAACAACCTTTCTCAACCCACAGGAGTCAGACTCTCTATCTGTTCTTTGTTTTTCACTTCATTAAAAAATGTATTAGTCAGTTGTTGAACTACAATCAATAGAAGTTGCTCATGGTCATGGAAAGGTAGAATATAGTTTTGGGATCTTAGAATAGGTTTTTCTAAAATGATACTTGTGCTCAGTGAAACTTTCATTGTGCCAGTTGTATTGTCGTTAAATTCTGCTCTTGAAATCAATGAAGCTGTGTTTCCAGAAATGTGATCACTTATTATTGACTCATTCTGAAGAAGCATTGTCCTTGCAATCATATATTCTCTACAATAAAAAAAATAGGCTTATCTTTTTAAATGCTCAATAATCTTTCAAATCTAGAGGGGAAAATTCAAATATGATTAAATTTGGTCTTTTACCAAATAGCTACATCTATTTTAACAAAGAATATTAGATTTGACAGAGAATTTATACAACTTGTTCACAATTTTTAAACCTATCAACAGGATATGTTTTATTTTAATATTGAAGGGACTGTAAATGAAGTAAAACATTGTTTTTTAAAATGTTTTTCCTATGAACCCAAGTCCTTCTATTTATTTATTTATTTATTTGCTTATTTATTTGTTTGTTTGTTTATTAGCACAGTACTAAAATAGTCTTGTTGTGAAAATAAACATAATCCCCCTTCTCCCACAAAGACAGAGAAACACCAAGAAAAATAAAGAGAGAGAAAAAAATTGTACACTGTTCAGTCTCTGTTCAGATAACATCAGTTCTGTCTGGAGGATAGATTGCATGCTTTATCATAAGTGCAGCAGAGAACTTGCTTCAATATTTTTTTCCCCACATTAGCTATTGCTAACTGCATTTCCCTCCATCTATTTCTCTCCACTGCCATTTATTCCTATTCTCTCTATCCTTTCACTTTGTCCTTCCTTAAAAGTGTTTTGTAGGGCAGCCAAATGGTACAGCAGACAGAGTACAGGCCCTGGAACCAGGAGGACCCCAGCCTCAGATATCCAACATAATAATCCAGGCTCAGATATCCAATAGTTACCCAGCCCTGCTGTCCCAAGCAAGTCCTTCAACCACACTACTCTGCAAAAAAAACCAAAAGTATGTTTCATCTGACTACCCTCTACTGTGACCTTTCCTCATCTACATCATCTATATCCTAGCTCCTCTCCTCCTGTTTACATTCTCCCATCCCCTTCCTCTCCATTTTTCCTCCAGGTTAAGATAGACTTCTATTTCATATTGAGTGTATATGTTGTTTCCTCTCTGAGCCATTTCTGAAGAGAATGAAGGTTCACTCATACCCCCTCACCTTCCCCCCTTCAATGCCAAAGCAAAAGTTTTTTCTTAACTTTTTTATGTAAAATATCTTGGGTCATTCTACCTCTTCATTCCCTTTCTCTTAGTAAATTCCTTTTTTTACTATTGAGTCCATTTTTATATTATACCTTCATATTCAGCTCTCTCCTTTGCCTTATCTATATATGCTCCTTCTGACTGTTCTAATAAATTAGAAGGTTCCTATGATATGAGTTATCAGTATCATCTTCCCATGGATGAATACACACAGTTCATCATCATTCCTCATAATTTATCCTTCCTGTCCACCCTTTCTATGTTGTACCTGAGTCCTGTACTTGGCGATCAAACTTTCTGTTCTGCTCTAAGCATTTCAATAGGAAAATTTGAAAGTCCCCTGTTTCATTGAAAGTTCATCTTTTCACCTGAAAGAGCTTGTTCAGTTTTGTTGGGTAGTTGAATCTTGGTTGTAATTCAAGCTCTTTTGCCTTCCAGAATAACATATTCCAAGGCCTACGAGCCCTTACCCTTAATGTAGACTCTGTTATGTCCTGTGAAATCCTCACTGAATTCACACTAGTTGAATTGTTTCATTCTGCTGCTAGTAATATTTTCTCCTTGACCTGGAAGTTCTGGAATTTGGAATAGTCCTGGGAGGTTTGTTTTTTGTTATTGTTGTTTTATTGATATCTCTCGCAAGAGGAAATAGGTGAATTCCATTGATTTCTATTTTACCCTCTACTTCTAGGAGGTTGAGGTAATCTTTCTGGAGAAATTCTTTACACATGAAGTCAAAGCTGTTTTCCTGTCTTGACTTTCTGTTATTCCAATAATTCTTAATTTCTTTCTTCTGCATCTGTTTTCCAGGTCAGTTGTTTTTTCAATGAGCTATTTCACATTTTCTTCTAGTTTTTCATTCTTTTGGTTTTTGTTTTTATCTTTTCTGGATTACTCACCATTATCAGCTTCCTTTAGTTCCATTCTATATTTGAAGGAGTTCTTTTATTCAGGGAGGTTTCTTATATCCTTTTCCAAGGCATTCTTCTCCTCATTGATCTTATGGACTGCTTTTTTCCATTTGAACTAAACTGATTTTTAACGTATTTTTTCTTTGGTATTGTTTTGTATTTCCTTCACCAAGCTGCCAACTTACTTTTCATGATTTTCCTGCACTGATCTTTTTTGAGCTCTTCCATGGCCTGAGTCCAATTCTTATTTTTCTTGGAGGCTTTGGATACAGAAATTTTGACTTTGTCATCATCCCAGTGTGTGATCTGATCCTCCACAGGACCAAAATAATTATGTATGGCCAGATCCTTTTTTTTCCTGTTTACTCATTTTCTCATGCTATGACCTGGTTTTAATGTACACCATAAAGTTTTGAGTGTTTTTGAGTACCCAAACTCAAAGCCCTCAATTCCTTCAATGTCTTATCAGAAGCTATGAATGCTCTCCTGGACTGCGCCCTTGGTCTGTGGATGGCCACAAGCATTTCCCTCTGTCTAGAGCTGTGAGGAGGTTCCTGTTCTGTTGTGGCAATAGGGGACCCCAGATTGCAACCAGGGTCTAAATAAGGACAAAACACAGGATCCTGACCCAGGGATAGCAGAGAGACCTCAGCAGTTTCCCCAACCCCCTTGCTCTCTGAGGACTGAGTGCTCAGGAAGCAGCTGTCAGGTGGCTCTCTGCTTGGTGGACCACTCCTGGGTGGCCCCCTGCCAGGCAGTTCCATGCTGGGCAGTTCCCTGCTGGGCTGCTTCTGCTGTTTGGCTCCCTGCTGGGCAGCTCCATAGGATGACTTTTGTTTCCTGGGCCTGGTCTGTGCTGAGGTCTGAGCTGCGCTGGGCTCCATGCTTACACCCGCAGAGTTTTCTCACTTACCTTACAAGTTGTCTAAGATGATCCCTGTGTTGGGAGGTCTAGAAACTGCTCCTGCTATCACAAAATCAAACCCCAAGGGACCCAGGCACCTCAAGTGCTATTCCTGGAAGTCTAAAGATGATTTGCTCCAGCAGCCCAGTGTGGGCTTTTTCCAACTCCTGTCCAGGTGGAATAGACCTTTCCTGTGTATCTACCAAGTTGTCTTGGGCTGGAAAATTGTTTTACTGTGGGTTCTGCCACTCTAGAATTTAGGGTCATAATTTTGCGGCATGAGTTTTTCTGGTGAAGACTTTCTGGGATTTCTTGCCTCCATGCCACCCTCTTGGGTCTGCCCCAGTATAGTTTTTCTTAAATAATATTCCTCTATGATCATCATAGATATTGGAAAGGAAGAGAATCATGGAGTTATATATCATTCTAAAAAACAATAGAGAAAAACTGTAAAGTTTCTGAATATGTAACATTCCTACCTTCAAAGACTTAAAAAAAATCATTAATCTCCAGGTCAGAATTTCAATGGATATGGATAGCAATTTAAATATATTGGGAATATTCATAAAATGTCATAACTTCTTTAATTATTTATTAGTAGCTCAATTTAGATCAGCTGATTTACTGCTTAATTTGAGATCAAGAAAACCTAATGGGAAATGAATTTTAAATGTGCTGCTTCTTTGAATTCCACCTTATCAGAAAAGATAGTAAAATAATTCCTTTTTTATGGAAATTGCTAGTTCAAACTCCCTGTCATTGTTTATTAAAACTTGCAGGAGAGGTTTCCTTAAGCTCTTGACTTTGTCCCTTCAGAAAGAAATAAAATTCAAAACAATAGCAAACTTCTGATCAATAGAAAAAAAAGTGAAACATAACTGAAATCGTATAGGAGAATAACTCTGCTTTATATAAATAATCACTTATCTAGCCACAATTTCAAAGTTCAGAATTTTTAGTGTTAGTGTTACTAATAGTAGGTTACTTAAGGGAAAATGCAAAGAAGATGTTTCTATTTCCTCCACAAAACTATGTGAATCTTACTAAGCAAAAGGCACTAGAGACAGAGCTAGTGCAAGAATTTCAGAATAGTAGTGCCATTCTTCCTTGCTCAAAAGTGATTTTCTGCTTGTTTCTGGATATTTTTCTAGAAAGACTTCTAGACATGTGGAGAGAGAGAGAGAGAGAGAGAGAGAGGAGAGAGAGAGAGAGAGAGAGAGACAGAGACAGACAGAGAGACAGAGAGAGAGAGACAGAGAGAGAGAGAGAGAGAGAGAGAGAGAGAGAGAGAGAGGCAGGTAGGGGGAAACTGCATGCTCAATAAATCTCAGATTTCTATCTTGCCTTCCTAGAAATTCCAGAGATTTTCCTCTTGGATGAAATTGGATTCCTTCTCTTGATTGAGCTGAGTTCTCATCTTCCTCCTATCTAAAGAGCTTATTCACTTTGCATTTTCTGATATATTCTAATTTCCCTAAAATCTGCTCTTGTGGTTGGATAAATATATTTTCTTCCTGTTCACTATTTGTGATTATCTTTTGTACAGCTTATATTTAGTGAAAATGATAATATGGGTCCATATAGGTCCTTTTCCTCATTTTAAATTTTATTTTTTAAGACTATCAATCAATTCTATGATGTTGTCAAAGTGAATTCCTAAAGAGCAGATTTGTCCATATGACCTCCAGCAGCATCCCCATATGAAATCTAGCCGTTCCCATTACATTTAGAATAATATATGTGTGTGTGTATACACATATGTATGTATAGAATGAAATATGGAATTTATATACACATATCTATATGAAATATATGTAGAATAAAAACAATTTTATTCAGCTAAAAGTTTATACAACTTGGACCAAACAAATGTACCATTCATGCCTCATTAAATATTAATTCCTATTCCCACACTTTGCTGTTCCTGCCAAATGAACTTTATCTCTGTTCCACAAAATATTTCATCTATCATCTCTTCATACTGATTAAACCCTGCATATAATTTGCTTTTTCCTTACATCAATCTCAGAGTCTCTCTTCCTTTAAGATACAGCACAGACACTATTTTCAGTATGAAGTCTTTCCTGATGTCAACTACAAATATCCTCCCTGCCATATTAATCTAATTTTAACTACTTTATAGCAGTATATAGAAATGTGTGCATGTGTATATAAGCCTATATATTAACTTTATATTTAGTTTTTTCATTTATGCTTTCTTAATATTTTGCATTATCTGGGACATATTGAGTGTTTAATTAAGATTTACTCATTGATCGATTAATTTTCAATTAGTTCAATATCCCATTGGTTGCTTTTTCCACTGGAAAGGGTGGCATCTAATATTTTCCTTCTGAATGTTGCTAAAATATCTTCAGCATTGTGGAAAGAACACTGTAGTTGAAATCCCAGTTGTGTTACTTTCAAACATTCTAGGTAACTTTGGGCAAGTTATTTATGGCCTGATTTCTTATCTATATATAAAATGAAGTGGTTGGCCCCGATGTCCTCTAATATCTCTTCTGACTGTAAATTGATGATCTATGAACCCAGAATTTACTGGAATGGACTTGATCTTAGTTCAGGTTCAATATTGGGAACAAATAAGACACTTAGGTCATTGTACAATTAACATAGGGAGGATGACTGGGGGCAGAGCCCAGTTCTAAAGGCTTCTCTATTCAACTTTAAAATAATCCCTCAATTCAAATTCTGGAGTGTAAGAGGCAAGAGAAGGTCAGGGTGAGACATTCTTCTAGCCAAAGATAATTTAAGGGATTAAAAAGAAAGATCTATGACATGAGGGTGAAGGTTGACTCAAAGGACAACAGGGTGGAAGATGGGGGGGGGTGATGATGATGATGATGATACAAGCAGGAGGTGGTATGGGAATCTGGCAAGTAGTCAGAAATAGATGACCGGTTACCTTTGTTCTAGGATTACATGCAGTTGCAATTTGGTGACTTCATTACACATAATCGACTTTATGGGTCAATTTAAGGTTTGAGAGGAGCACTTCAGGCAATATGAAGTTGTGGCCCTAGCTATATTAGTTCCTGTCCCAAGGGATTGTATTGAGACATTTTTTTGGA
Organism: Macrotis lagotis; assembly: GCF_037893015.1. Taxonomy (NCBI): domain Eukaryota; kingdom Metazoa; phylum Chordata; class Mammalia; order Peramelemorphia; family Peramelidae; genus Macrotis; species Macrotis lagotis. Next base: position 148,259,119 of record NC_133660.1, on the reverse strand, counting down.
CATGAATATATGAACTTCAACTCTATGGGAAAGAATGTAAGAGCCCTATAGCCCCAGAGCAAAATACTTAGCATTTTTATCCAATTCCAGCTACATGTAGATTAAAATATGAGGAAAGAGTTTAAAGAGACTATTACTATGGAGTCATATGTAATTGATTAATTTCTTAAATCACGTTATTATTCTGTTGTCATACAAATTCAGTCACATAAACAATGTTTCCTTAGGTGAGGGATAATATGTATATTTTAGACTGACTATTCAAGTAGTATGAGGTTATAGGGATGTAAATTTTCAGGGTTCTTTATTTCCATAATAGTGAAAGAAAAAAGAAATAAGCTACAATCTGCCAAATAGTGGCAGGTAATTTGAAATAATAGGAACCATATAAGCCTAAGTATTATATATTGTATATTTTATTAACATCACTTTTGAAAATTCAGTTCCTGAACTTCTATCATTCTTATATGAAAATAAATAGACTATTTCCAGAAAAAAATTGGCAGAAATTTTAAAAGATGACCCTCGCCAGATTTTGAACTTTGGTGCAGGATAGTGTATTTAAGACAATAATAACAGAAATCAGATTTTTAGATTATAAGTGAAAACATAATGTTCATATCTGAGTCTGTATATAACTGTCCTTGTATTTGTTATGGTGCTAATAATCAAATTTTCACAATGACCAATGTAAATAATGACTATGAAATGATTCAGCATTAAAATTTTACCTATTTTCCTCTGAACTCTGGTGTTTTCTGAATCACAGAATCTAAGACACTATCTCAACCAAACAGCACCTGACTTCAAATTTCTCCTACATCTCCAACCTGTCAAGTGAATTACAGAACTCAATATCTTTACCTACATATACTCATGTTACTGAGTTAACTGAGACTGGACATTGAATTTCCTTTATCTTAAATTTTCTGTAATCAAAGACATGTCCATTCAATTTTCACAGGAGACTTTATTCCCAGTATCATGTCACAAATTATCTGCCCCTAATTTCAGGGCAAGCATTTTAAGGAAAAGGTGATTTGTTTTAGTATATTTCCATCTAAGTAAATGTAAAGGTATATTAGTCTTTTTAATCAATTATTTGAACAACAATCCTGTGATCTAGTAAATTTTTAATTTACACAGAAAATGAATTGTTTTCACACTTCTGACAAGTAAAGTAGCCTTTTAAATATTGGCACCACACTGCTATTATTATTGTGTTTATTTTAGAATGCTTATGCATTTTTCACAAATGACAGGTTTAATTTCTTCCCTTTTGTATTTATTATAGTGCATTTTGATAAATTATGTTCTAGTAATCATACTATTTCCCTACATATTTTGAAGAAAAATGTAAAAGAAAAAAGATAAATTATATCCTTCAATTAAGTTTTAATATTTTCTTTCAGGCTCTTACCTGACAGTTGATAAAATTAACCCAGTTAGACCTTTGCAAGTTACTTAATATTTATAAATAAATTCATGTAGTAGAACCGTTAGATTTGGTTTTGTTTCATGAACCCCCTACATTGTTCTCATTTTCCATTTTGTGTTAAATTGGAGTCATTTATCACTTATTTAATTAACTGAAATATAATAATTGAATGGTTATGAAGAATTGCTCTGGGTAGACTTCAACTGCATTTTCTATAAATCCATAAGTGTGTACTTGTAATTTTAATATTTTTCCTCCCTTTTTTTTCCTTACAGTATAAACCTTACTTTAAAGTATTCAGAGCTTTGAAGATCAGCAAAGAAATTTCTTAACACCAAAATTCTTTGGCATTTTCAAATGATCCAAGTTTGGAAAAGATTTTAACTAAGCTATGTCATTATCTATTTTATGTTTCCACCTAAGAACCATATGGCCTAAAATTCTACAGGTAGAATCAAAAGGAACGATAAATTATCTATTGATAGAAACACCAGAACAAGTCATTCTGCTTATAGAACAACCTTCAAGGAAACAAATATGTATTCACTATGAACTTAACAGTCAACTTAGATTTTAACAAGACATATACCGAAGGTAGAAGGGCAGGTCAAATAGAGACATTTTTTGTTTGTTATTGTTTTTATATTGTGATATTTTCTTCCAAAATGTCCTCCCCTGATTCCTTATTTCACAAATAAATCAATGATAATAAAGTACATAAAAATAACAATAGCAAATATTTATATGAAACTTTAAAGTTTGTGAAATATTTTCTAAGAATTATCTCATTTGATATGTAACTTAAAAGTTTCAGTTTGCTTTATGTTTTGTACATTATTTCAACCTTACAACAACCCTGTGAATTAGGTAGCATTGTTATTCACATTTTGTTGATGAGTAAACTGACATTCAGGAAAGTTTTGTGATATGATCAATCTCAGTCAAATATTAAGTCTGAAGGGAAGGTTTCAAACCCAGATTTCAATCATAATATAGGACTTTGATCAATAAAGTCATGGACTATATGCTATGGTGACTGGTTCTCATTGAGCATATTCCTCCTAAGAAATTCTATATGCTTTCTGAGCAACAGTCCAAGAATGGAAATGTTTATCTCTAATAGACTGAGCACCTGATTCTTTGGTCATGATCACCTATGAAAAAATAAAAATTACCAAAGGCCTTTGGGTCTTTGTAAATGCTTATAATTTATGTGTTGATAATTGTAAAATGTGGGAGATAGAAATGAGAGTAGCAAATCAAAATGTTTTTGTGCAACTATAAAAAAAATAATTGTCATTATTTTAAATGTGAATACTTCTAGATGTTTTTAGCATTTGTTTTATAGACCCAGTTTGTAGTTTGATGAAGCAAAAAAAAACACTTCTTAGAATAATTCCTTGCTTTGGTTTCCTAATTCACAATACAAGGAAAGACCAAAATTCAGTTAAACCTTAGTAAAAATAAAGGTGTAAGTTCCCCATAGAAGTTCATAAAGCCCTTTGAGCAAAATCGAATCATGTCAGTCTTGACAGTCTTGCACTATGTTAAACAAGAAGATAAGATACACCTAAGGATAAGGATGACCTACAGGCATTTCTTGAAGAAGAAAATAAGTTTCTTCATAGATTTTAATGTGTAATAATAGAAAACCAAAAGAAGGGATTTAACATCATTTTTAAAAAAAATTATTCATTTAGTTTCATCCATAAAGACAGGCATATTTCCAAGTTACAAAATTTCCTTCCACCTTCCCTTCCCACCCCTCTGCCCTCAGCAGGGAACAGTCAGGCTAACATTTTACATACATATTTTGAAAAAAAGATGGTTACAAATTAGTAATTTTTGGCATGAGGAATTAGGTTTAAGGGAAAGAGATAAATAAGAGATAATTTTGATAAAGTGTTCATCAGATTTGGATGTTTTTTTTTTTACCCTGGTGTTTTGATTTGTTTTGTTTTTCTTCCTCTGGATGGGGATAATATAATCCATAATCAGTCAAATACAGTTGTCCTACCTCTCTGGACTGCCGAGAGGAGCTGCTTCCATCAAAGTTGCTCATCTCAAAATGTTGTTGTTAAGGTGTACATTGTTCTCTTAGATCTACTCCCTTCACTCAGCTTCAGAGTTCACAAGTCATTCCATGTTTTTCTAGAGTCTGACCCTTTATTGTATTTTAAAGAACAAAAATATTCCATAGTATTCATGTACCATTAGTTGTTTAGCCATTCCCCAATTGATGGGCATCCCCTCAATTTCCAATTCTTTGCCACCACAAAAAGAGCTGCTATGAATATTTTGGAACATGTAGGACTTTTCTTAATTTTTATAATTTCTTCTGGATATAGAGCTAGAACTGGATTTGCCAGGTAACAGGGTATGAACAGTTTTATTTCTTTTTGAGTATGGTTCCCTATTGCTTTCCAGAAAAGTTGGATCCATTCACAACTCCACCAGCAATAATATATCAATGTCTAATCCTCCCACAATCTTCCCAACTTTGATCATTTTCCCTTTTTCTCATCTTGGCTAATCTAATAGGTATGAGATGATACCTCATTGTTGTTTTAATTTACATTTCTCTAATCAATAGTGATTTGGAGCATTTTTTCATATGCATATACTAGCTTTAATTTCTTCATTTGAAAATTGTCCATATCTTTTGACCATTTATCAATTGGGGAATGATTTGTGAACTTATAACTTTGATATAATTCTCAATATATTTTAGAAATGAGACCTTTATTTGAACTCCTGGTTGTAAAGATTGTTTCCCAGCTTTCTGCTTTCCTTCTAATTTTGGCAGCATTGATTTTATTAGTATAAAACCTTTTTAATTTAATATAGTCAAAATCGTTCATTTTGCAGTTTATAATGTGCTCTAATTCTTGTTTGGTCATAAATGTCTCCCTTTCCATATATCAGATAGATAAATTTTTTGTCTATCAATTTATCTATGGTATTGCTCTGTATGTCTAAATCCTGTATCCTTACTTTATTTTGATATAGGGTGTCAGATTGGATCTATGCCTATTTTTTGCCATACTATTTTCCAATTTTCCCAACAATTTTTGTCAAATAGTGAGTTCTTATCCCAGAAGCTGATATCTGAGTTTAACAAACAGATTTCTGTAGTCATTTACTGCAGTTTCTTTTAAACCTTTCCAAATTCACTGATCTATTATTCAATTTCTTAACCAGTTCCAGGCAGTTTTGGTGACTGCTGCTTTACATCTGGTAAAGCTAAGCCACCTTCCTTTATATATTTTTTCATCATTTCCCTTGCTATTCTTTCCCTTTTGTTGCTTCAGATGAATTTTGTGACTGTTTTTCCTAGGTCAGTAAAGCAGTGATTTGGTAGGATGATTGGTATGGCATGGAATAAGTCATTCAATTTGCTTAGAACTGCAATTTTCATTATATTAGCTCAACCTAAGAGCATTTGACATTTTTCCAGTTATTTAGGTCTGACTTTATTTGGGTCAAGAGTGCTCATATACTTTATGCGTTTGTCTTGGGAGGTAGATTCTCAATTATTTAATATTGTCTATGGTGATTTAAATGGAATTTCTCTATCACTTGCTTTTGGGCTTTGTTGTTCCTATGTAGAAATGCTGATGATTATGTGGGTTCTTTTTTATCCTGATTCTTTGCTGAATTTATTAAATGTTCCAAAAATTTTTAGATGGTTTTCTTGGGTTCCCTAGGTATGTCATCATCTCATCTGCAAAGAATAAATGTTTTGCTTCCTCATTGTCAATTCTGATTGCTTCAACTTCTTTTCCTTCTCTCAGCATTTCTAATACTATATTAGAAATTAGGATTTCTAGTACTATATTGAATAATGATTGTCATAATGGGCATTCTAGTTTCACCACTAATTTTATTGAAAATGTCCCAAGTTTATTCCTATTTTTTTTTTTTGCAAAGCAAATAGGGTTAAGTGGCTTGCCCAAGGCCACACAGCTAGGTAATTATTTTAGTGTCTGAGACCATATTTGAACCCAGGTACTCCTGACTCCAGGGCCGATGCTTTATCTACTGCACCACCTAGCCACCCCAAGTTTATTCCTATTAAATATAGTATTTGTTGATGGTTTTAGATGAATATTATTTATTATTTTAAGGAAACCTCTGTTTATTCCTAAACTTCCTAGTGTTGGTAACAGAAATGGATGTTGTATATTATCAAAGGCTTTTTCAGAATATATTGGGATAATCATATGATTTCTGTTGCTTTTGCTATTGAAATGTTTAATTATGTTGAGTGTTTTCCTAATGTTGAGCTATGCCTGCTTAGTATAAATCTAGTCTGATCATGGTTAATTATCCTAGTAATAACTTTCTGTAGTCTAATTGCTAAAATTTTATTTAAGATTTTTGCATTAATGGTCATTAGGGAGATTGGTCTATAATTTTATTTGTCTGTTTTTGTTCTTCCTGGTTTAGGTATCACCACCATTTTCATGTCATAAAAAGAACTTGACAGAACTCCTTCCTTCCCAATTTTTTAAAATAATTTATGAAGAACAGGAAGTAATTGTTCCTTAAATGTTTGGTAGAATTCACTTGTAAATCCATCTAGACTTGGAGACTTTTCCTAGGAAGTTTATTGATGATTTTTTTTCAATTTCTTTTTTGTGAGATGGAATTATTTAAGTAATTTATTTCCTCTTCTGTTAATCTGGGAAGTTTGTATTTTTGTAAATATTCATACATTTTACTAAAGTTATCCAATTTATTGGCATACAATTCAGCAAAGTAGCTCTGAATTATCTCTATAATTTCCTCCTCCTTGGTGGTTAATACACCCTTTTCATTTTTGAGATGAGTAATTTGGTTATCTTCTTTCATTTTTTTATCAGATTAAGCAAAGCTTTGTCTATTTTATTGGCTTTTTATGAAATCAACTCTTAATTTTATTTATGAGATCAATGGCTTTCTTGCTTTTCATTTTTTTAATTTCTTCCTTGATTTTCAAAATTTCTAATTTGGTATTTAATTGTGGATTTTTAATTTGTTCTTTTTCAAGCTTTTTTAGTTGCATACACAATTTACTAATATCCCCTTACTCTCTTTTATTCATACAGGCATTAAGAGATATAAAGTTTCCCCTTAAAACTGCCTTAGCTGCATCCCATTAATTTTGGCATGATGTCTCATTATTATCATTTTCTTGGATATAATTATTGATTATTTCTATTATTTGCTGTTTCATATATCCATTATTTAAGATAAAGTTATTTAATGTCCAATTAGTTTTTAGTTTATCTTTCTCTCACCCTTTATTACATACAATTTTTATTGCATCATGGAGTAAGAAGTATGCATTTATTAAATCTGCCTTTTTGCATTAAATTATAAGGTTTTTGTACCCTAGTACATGGTTAGTTTCGGTGAACGTGCCATATACAGATGAGAAAATGGTATATTCTTTTCTAACTCCATTAAGTTTTCTCCAGAGGTTTGTCATATCTTTTTTCTTAGATTTCATTCACCTTCTTAACTTCCTTCTTGTTTATTTTGTTGTTAGATTTATTTAGTTCTGAGAGAGGGATTTTGAGGTCTCCAATTATTACACTTTTGCTGTTTATGTCTCCTTGTAATTCACTCAGCTTTTCCTCAGACTATTTGGATGCCATAACACTAGTTGTATACATGTTTAGTAATGATATAGATTCATTACCATAGAGCCTTTTAAGGAGATGTAGTTTCCTTCCTTTCCCTTTTAATGAGGTTGATTTTTGCTTTTACTTTGTCTGAGATTAGCATCACTACCCCAGGCTCTTTTTACTTCAGCTGAGGCATAGTATATTTTGCTCCATACTTTTACCTTTATCCTGTGTTTATCTTTCTAGTTCAAATGTGTATTTTGTAACAATATATTGTAGGATTTAGGGGTTTTTTAGGGTTTTTTTGCAAGTCAATAGGGTTAAGTGGCTTGCCCAAGGCCACAAGGCTAGGTAATTTTTAAGTGTCTGAGATTGGATATGAACCCAGGTACACCTGACTCCAGGGCCAATGCTTTACCCACTGCACCACCTAGCCGCCCCAGGATTTAGGCATTTAATCCATTCGGCTATCTGATTCTATTTTGAGGGTCTGTTCATCCCATTCACATTTACAGTTAAGATTACTAATTCTGTATTTCCCTCCATGCTATCTTTCTCCATTCATATTTATTTCTTTCCTTTTCTTGTGTTCCTCCTCACCAAAATTTTACTACTTTCCCCCTTTTACTTTTCTTTTAAAAATTTAACTTTCAGTTTATTTTCACTTTTACCTTCCCTTCCCTTTTATCAATCCTTTCTTTCCTTATATTTCCCTTTCCCCTGGTTCCTGTCACCACCACCCCACCCCACCCATCCTGGTTCCCTGTAGATTACCTTAGATTTTAAAATACAAGTGGGAATGTATCTTATTCCCTCACTGGGTTATTCTAGTAATTAGAATTTACTCAGCATTCACATTTTCCTTTCTTTTCATCTAAAATTATAAATACTTGAGCCTTTTCCCTTGGTGTTATTTATTGCTTTCATATTTTGCTTTTTTCCTTCCCCTTTTCATTTACTTTTTTTTTTATGAAACTCTTGAGTTCTGTATTTGGTGACTGAATTCTCTGGTCAGTTCTAGTCTGTGTCAGGAAATTCTGTAAGTCCTCTATTTTGTGGAACATCCATCTTTTCCCCTGACAGTATATTCAGAATTTTGCAGGGTAGTATATTCTGTATTGTAATTCTATGTCCTTTGCTTTATGAAATATGCTATTCCAGGACTTCTGGTCCTTCAATGGTGAGGCTGATATATCCTGAGTGATTCTGATTCTGTTTCCTTTATATTTGAATATTTTTTTTTCTGTTTGCAGTATTCTCTCCTTTATTTGAGAATTCTGGAATTTGGCTATTACAGCCCTTTAAATTTTTATTCTAGGGTCTCTTTCTGGAGCGGTTCTGTGGATTCTTTCAATAGTTAATTGTTATCTTGTTCTAGTAGATTTGGGAAGTTTTCCCTTATAATATTTTTTAAATTTTCATTCATTTGTACATTCATATTTACAAGTTGCAAAATATCCCTCCACCCTGCCTTCCACCCCCTCCCCTCAGAAGGGAACAATCAAGTTAGCATTTTACATACATATTCTGCTAAGCATATTTACAAGTTAGTAATTTTTGGCATGAGGAATTAGGATTAAGGGAAAAAAGATAATGAGATAATTTTTATAAAGTGTTCATTAGATTTGGTAGGAATTTTTTTTCTGTGTTTTTTTTTTCTCTGGTTGGAGATAATATAGACCATTACCAGTCTAATAGAGCCTGATTTTCTGGACTGTTAAGAGGAGTTGCTTCCATCAAGGTTATTCATCTCATAATGTTGTTGATGTGTACATTGATCTCTTGGTTCTACTCCCTTTGCTCACCGTGACATCCCATAAGTCATTCCATGCTTCTCTAGTGTCTGACTATTTCTGGTTTCTTGTAGAACAATAATCTTCTGTAGTATTCATGTACCATAACTTGTTTAGCCATTCCCCAATTGATGTATATCCCTTCAATTTCCAACTGTTTGCTACTACAAAAAGAGGTGCTATTTCCCTTATTAATTTCCTGCATGATATTTTCCAGATTTTTTTTTTGATCCAGGCTTCCTGGTAGTCTGGTGATTCACAGATTGTGTCTCCTAAATTTATTTTCCAGGATCTATTTTCCATTCATTTTCCCTAAAACTGTACTTTACATTTTCTTCAATTTTTCTGCCTTTTTATTTTGTTTGATGGAATCTTGTAGTCTTGTAGATTCATTGGTTCCTATTTGATCAATTCTAATTTTTAGGGTTTAGTTTTCTTCAGTTAGCTTATGTGTTTCCTTTTTCTAGTTGGTTAGTTTTACTTTTATTGGAATTGATTTCTTTGGTCAAATTTTCATAATTTTCTTGCGTGACTTTCATTTCTTTTTTTTCCATTTTTTCTTCTTCTCTTCTTTGGTTTTTAAATTCTTTTATAAGCTCTTTGATGAACTATTATATTTGAGTACAATTTATAGAATGCTTTGATACTTTCCCTGTGAGTGATTTTTCACTGCTTTCTTTTCAGACATCATATTGTTGTCATTTGTGTCTGTAAAGTAGTTTTCTATAGTAAGTGCTCTTTTTGCTTTTTTGTGCATCTTTACTATTTTAGCTCTGCTACTAGGGTATCAAGAGTATAGATCCAAGCATTTTGGATTTTTTCTTAGCTGATCCCTGGATCACCACTGACCAAGAAGTTACCTGTGCAGTTCAGGGCTTGCCTTTGTAGAGGCTTTTTGTTTTGTTTTGTTTTGTTTTATCTTCCTCTATGTCCAGGTTCTGTCTTAACAGTGGTATGTTCCCCACCCAGTCTTCTCTTTTACCCCAAGTGTTCTCAGGGTTCAGACTTTGGGGCTGGAGTCCTCTCTGCTGACTTGCTACCTAGCTTCCAGGACATCTGTTGTTGTTTGCACTATGGCTAAACACCCTCTGCTGGCTTTCCCACTCTCCTGCCTCCTGGACTTTACTTCCCCTTCCCCTCCCCAAAGAGACAGACCTTCACTGAAGATCCTCTATGATGTCTACAGTTGAAAATTTCTTTCAATCTTCTCTTATTCTTGGTGCGATCTGTAGTGTGAATGTCAGAGTAGAGGCTTCATTTATCTTTGGTAGGGAAAGGCTCCAGGAGCATGTTAACTTCACACCACCATCTTGGTTCTGCCCCAGATGAATGATTTAATATCATTTTTTGAACATGATCATCTTAGTTTTCCACATTAATGATTTTTTTAAAAATAGTGTAACATCGTTTATTATGAACTATCATCTGTTACAGAACATGATGAAGCAGAACAATTCCAAGAATAATTTGGTAAGATTCTGTGAATTAAGCCAATGTACATTTTAATATTTGGTGACTGAAGCAAAGAAGGTGCATAGGAACAAATGAAAAATGAGTTGGAAAATATGATTTGACAAAAAGCAATGAGAAAAAACTACAGATTTTAAGATTTTGCAGAAATACCCTAGCTCTAAATCATTAATATTTCCCTCAAGAAGAGGTTTGGGTGGCACTAGACAAGAGAAGTGCAGAATAATATCTCAAAATTGAAAATTTCCACAAGACTAGAAATGATTAGTTATAAAAAGCAGGTTCTGAATCAGTTGTTTTTATAAGTAATATCATTTATCGTTACAATAAGTATCAGTATTAACAGCAAACTAGGAAAAATCATTTAAAGAACAATATGATATGCAATTGGTCACTTACAATTTACTCTATTTAAACAAGTTAATATTGTCCTTTGCTCTCAAAAAATGGAAACTGAATGGCTATTGAAACAAGTGCTTACCATTTCTCAAAGACGATTAACCAATATAAATTAGTTTTCTAAAAGTTACATATAGTTTTACCTTAAAAATGTAAAAATGATGAGAAATACAATTGAGAAACTTTGGTAAGCAAGTCTAATGAGCCAGCTCCATCTAAGAATTTTTAAGAATTAAATTAGGAGCATAAGGTAGTGCAGTAGATAGGATAATGGCCCTGGAGTAAGGAGGACCTGTGTTTAAATCTGGCCTTACTACTAATGTAGCTGTGTGAGCTTGGGTGAATCGCTTATCCCCATTGCCTTGAAACCAAAAATAAAAGAACAAAAAAAGTATTAAACTAAAAGAAAAAGCAAACTGTCAAAATTGGAAAGAACTATAAATATTTTTATAATAAATTTTGTATGTATCAATGGCAGAAGGGTCATGACAATAATATTTTAATATTGTACCATTTGATGTGCTGTATTGGAAAGAAAAGTGGCAGTAAAAAAGGACAAAAATAAAAATAGAAAGAAGAGCAGCTGGTCTAGATCAAATATACAAATAAGTGGAGATACACAATATTCAGAGTTTGGGAGAACACCACATGTCTTGGGGACAAAATATGGATCCTAAACAGAATAGACTATGAACACATTATCTATTTAAAACCATAGTTTACTTACCATTGTACTTATTATCTTCCTCATCAGTCAGAGGACAACCTTAGTTACATGATCAATCAATAAGCATTTATTAAATGTCTACTATGTCACAGGAAATGTATTAAGAAAGGCAAAAAATAGTCCTGGCTTTCAAAGCTCTCACAGTTTAACAGAGGATAATACATGAAAACAACTACCTACAAATGAAATATATGCAGAATAAATTGGAAATAATCAATTATTTGAAATTAATAAAATTAAGGGACATTAGATAAACTCCTTATAGAAGTATTTGAGGTTAGACTGGAAGCACTTTTGTAGGCTGCCTAATGAGCTTATATTATTAATTTTATTATTTTTATCTATTGATATCAAATCACAGTAATTTTGATACTGTATTTTAGCCAAAGGAGAAATTCATTTTCATTTTATATGCCTGTGGTTGCAAAATAATTACAGATAACACGTTGAATTACCATTGGGGAACTTTGCTGTCAATATTTTCTCCTGAAACACAAACCCATTGGGTTGTATATCTGAATCTTTTGTTCTCTGAAGAATTAAAATTGTGAATCATTTAACAAGAAATGGAGAACCATATAAGGGGGGGCATAAGCAGACTGGAATATATTCCCAAAATTATTTCATAGGGGTAACTCTAAAGGATAAGATCAGGGTACAACGGGTTGTAAAAAAGAGACTGATTAGTCAAATAATGAGCAAAACATATTCCATGATTAACTCAAAGGTTACATTGATTTCTATGGAATAGGAAGAAATTTAATGGGAATCCATAGTACATTTTATGGACCCCTCTAGATGATATATAAGAGGAAATCAAATAGGTTGGTCCAAAATAAGAGGTATATTTGAATTGTGATTCAAAATGCAGAGTACATCCACATTGGTAACATCATAGATGAATTAAAATATCAATTAAATTTTATAAGAATTATTTTATTAGGATTATTTTATTTTATTATTATTTTATTAGAATTATTGCAAAAAAGCTGAGATTCAGAATAACTCAGACTTATGATTAATACTAAGGACAAAAAAAAGTGATATGTGTGTGTGTGTGTGTGTGTGTGTGTGTGTGTGTGTGTGTGTGTTCTTTTATAGATATCTTTGGTGCAAGAGTGAAGTAAAAGAAAGGATAGACCATTGCTTACCATGAATAGGCAATGGTTAATCACAGAGACAAGGAAGAGCTTCTCAACTCGATTTCTGTTCCATTATTTCTGTCCATGAAAACAATCTTCAGATTTAGAATTGGAAAAAAAATAGTGAGAAGTACTCAAAATAAGAGAGTCAAAGTCTCAGGACTCTGTCTTGGTCAGACTTCATCTGCAATCTTTTCTTTAGTTCTTGGGTACTCTATACCAGGAAGGACTTTCATAATCTATAAATCTCCAGAGGAGAAGGACCTGAATATTTAGAGGGCTAGAATCCATACCATATGAAGATCAACTGAAGAAACTCAGAATATTGAGTTCAAAGAAGCAATAGTGTTTATTATCTTCAACTACATTAAGAAAACTGATATAGGAATAGTTGGCTTTAGAATCAGAACTAAGACAAAAGAAGATTTTACATGGAAGTGTATCTTGGCTTCAACTAAGGAAATAATTACTAATAGGTAAACTTTGAAGCCAGTGAATTCTTCACCTCAGTAGTCCTAATAAGGAAACTAGGAAGTCTGATTATTAGGGGATATTGAATAGATGATACATCTTTAGTGTGCGTAGGATTAGAAGACAAATTTATTTTGAATTTTGATATTCTCTAAAATATGTTCTCTCCATCTCCTTCCTTTCACTCTCCCTACTGTGTCCTCTCTCTCTTTCCTCTCTCATTCTTTTTGCTCTTTCTCCCTCCCCGTTTCTCTCCCTATCTTTTTCCCGCCTATCTTCTCCATTCTCTCTCTCTCTGTCTCTCTCTGTTTCTGTCTTTCTCTGTCTCTCTGTGTCTCTGTCTCTGAGTCTTTGTCTCTCTGTCTCTTTCTCTGTCTCTGTCTCTCTCTGTCTCTCTGTCTCTCTCTCTCTCCCTCTTATTTCTTGATTTTCTTTGCCTATCACACTGTCAAATGTCTATTTCTAGACTTGAATGTTTGAAAAGGAAGAATTACATCTTTTCCAGAAGTTAGAATCTATTATATTGCCTTTCTACACAAACTCAGCTTGATTTCATGATACCCTTAAAAGCATCAAATATGCTCAAAATAAAGAATGGCAAGCCACCTTAGTGATTTGAATACATTCTCCAATGAAATTTTATTTGGCAAAGTGTCAGCATTAGATAGATACATACATACATACACACACATACATACATATATACATACATACACATATGTGTACATTTATTCACTTGGGTTTCTGCTGCCATACACTTTTATTTATGTGAGAACACACATTAAGTAACAAAGGATCTTTACTTATAACCAAAAAGGAACTACTTAAAAGGTAAGTAACATCTTTAAGCTATTTGAGAGATTTAAGAAAATAAGCGCATGTAGAAAACACAGGATCATTAGGAAGAAAAAAAACTGTCCAAGTTGCATTATTCAATTTCATTTCTGAAATGGCTAAATTAGCAATGTATCATTTGTTTTACAGGAATTGCTGTAAAAATATCCTAGTAAAAGCTATAGTCATTTATTATTATTCATATTGGTAAAGAAGACTAAATATCTTTTCTAATGTATGTCGATTCTTTTGTCATTTTTAGTTAATTTATTTACCTTGCACAACTCAGCTCAAATGCAACATCTGCTTTCTTTCTTTTCATACATATTAAGATAGAAGGAGGAGGTGGGGAAAGAGTTCAAGCCACCTACTTTTCCCTCTGTAATAACAACCAGAGTATACATTTAATAGCTTGAACATTTTTTAATACTAATATAAATAAATTGTGTGAAGTCCCTCCCTAGTATTTTACATATATTTCAGATTGCATTCCAAATACAAATAGTAAACAGAAAATGTTTTCAAGTTATAATCCTGTAGCTAAGCAGAATCTCTTAATATCAATAACCATTTCCTTGGTGGTATGAGTGAAAGACACAATGAGAAAATTGAAATGGGATAATGACTTTTTCACTTGATATTCCTCAGTAAGAAAAACAAAAGTGGAATACTAACAATGATTAGAATGTTTAGAGATATTTCTAAATTTTGTATAAACAAAATGTATTGTAATGGTTAAATAACCTCTAGCCTCAAGTCAATAGAAGGGGGTAAAGAGCTGACATATAAAATGTGATAAAATTTGTTTAAGTCCAAATATAAGTTAAGAATTTAAGTCCAAATATAAGTTAAAGAATTTCCAACTAAGAGCTATGTCTTAGACCAAAAAAAAGATTACATTTTATATAGATTAAAAATCTTTGTTTTTTATTTTTCCATTTTATTTTAATCATATTTGGAATTTTAAAACCTGAATTTTGTTACAATTCATTACCCTTTTGCTCTATGCAATGTGATAAGATTTCCTTGAAATGCACAGTTCAACATTTTAGCATTAGCAGTTGAAATTACAAGTAGTACTGTTAAAGTGCTGTGGAGATATTCTCTGCTTGGACTCTAATGCTGAGTTAGCAAGCAGGTAATTTATTGTGATGAAGGAAGATGAAAATGATGCCCAGTCTTTGGGGAAACTTATAATGATGTAGGAAATGTAAAATCTTTATCCACCCAACGCAAGAAGAATACAAACTTGACTGTGCTCGGCTATATGATTTAAAATATAACTTAGCTGCAGAGAGGAATTCATGGTAAGGCCAAAACTCTAAGGATGTAAGAGAAAGAGATAGATAAGATTGGTTTGGGGAATGAAGGGAAATGTTAGGCTAAAGTATATATTTTTTCTTTTTTTCTTTTTTTCTTTTTCCTGTAGATTCTAGAAATTCTGTTGCCCAAGTCCAATACCATACAGAAATTGATATGGTAAGTTAAACACTGGAATTTTTCTCAAGGACACAGCCTATATTCATATTCCAACTATGGAAATTAATAGCACAGAATTTTGCTTTCTGTAATAAATACATATTTAATAAATCTTAAGATGTGAAAATTAGTTATCTAACAAAATTAACTAAACTCTGAAAGCTTTCCATGGGCTAAATATGTTTAATTGCATATGTATTGCTATGCAGTTAAAGCATAAGATTAAAAATTCAGACTAAAGCTTAAACATGCAACCAATGATAGGTCATTTATTTTTCTTTTCATTTCTGTGATTAATTCACCTCCAGGAAAAAAAAATCCAAGGATTTAAATTCACTAGGAGGCAAAAAACATGACAATAAAATTTATAAGAGCAAATAAAAGACTATGGAAAGAAGGGGAAGATAGAAGAAAAAAGAAAATTGGAGGGAAAAGAAAGAGTAAGAAGGTTTATGGTACAGACAGAAATTGATGAATGTTTTCCCCAATTTAAACAGATGCACAATACAAAGCTGACTGAATCTAGTCTATAAACTCCAATCACATCAAAACTTCCTGAATGGCTAAAATTGTTTCCATTTAATATTTTTTCTCCTTTACTCACTGAGGATTCAATATGATAGGTTATGCATTTCTTTTACCTTCTATCTTTGCAGAGTACATTTTCCCCCTTTGGCTTTAAGCATAGTCAGATATAACAAGAGAATAAATGTTTTCCCTCCAAATTTAAAAAGCAATTCTCAGATCTAGGATTTCTTCCTAGTGTCATTCAAATGAGAAGTAAATTCAATTCATAGGATCATGAGGAATTTTATGATCATCCATACTAATCACTTCATATTTTTATAGGTATTGTAGAGGTATGGAAACTGAGTCCAAGTAGGCTAAATTATTTTATCAAGTTTATAAAACTAGTCAGTAGTAAAAATGTTTCCTATTATACTGAGTCAATTTAACTCATACATTTATTATATTATCAGATCATAGCTATGTGCAAAGGGATTGGAGAACTGATGAGAGAGAAAATTGTGATAAAGTACCTTGCCTGTTTAAACACTTTTTTTAGGGGTTTTTTTGCAAGGCAAATGGGGTTAAGTGGCTTGCCCAAGGCCACACAGCTAGGTAATTATTAAGTGTCTGAGACCAGATTTGAACCCAGGTACTCCTGACTCCAGGGCTGGTGCTTTATCCACTATGCCACCTAGCTGCCCCTTTGTTTAAACCCTTTTTATCTTTAAAACAACTTCATAGTTAAAATCATAGAATTTCAGGGATGGAAGTGAACTGAGGGGTTATTCAGAAAAAAAAAATAACTAGTTGAATGAATCCCTGTTATAATTTTTTCAACAAGCAGTGAGTCATTCAGTTTCTGCCTTAAGACTTCAAGTAATAGGAAACTCACAATAGTTGGAAGGCAGACCATTCAATTTTGATAGGTCTCTAAGTTTTAAGAAGTCATTCATTATGTTGAATAGGAATTTACCTCCCTTCATTGCAGAAGAGTAAAACAAATAGTTCACTGATATGGAATGATAATGGAAAGAGAACTGGACTGGAATATGAAGACCAGGATTCAAATGCTAACTGACATATTCTCTTTGATTTTAGTGAAATCACTTAGCTTGTCTGGCAGTCTATCATAGCTAACCCTGTAAAATTCTATTGATTTTCTTAACATCTTTCATGTTTATTTTATGGTTAGATTTATCTAGTTTTGAAATGGGAAAGTTTAGGTACCCCTATAGTAGATTTTGCTGGTTATTTCTTCCTATAACCACTTAACATCTTTTCAGAGAATTTGGGTATTCTACCACTCGGTGGAAATATGTTTACTATTGGTATTACTTCATTTTAAATGGTACCTTTTGGCAAGATGTACTTGCTTCCTTATCTTTTTATTATGACTATTTTGGGGTTTCCTTTGACTGAGATCAGGATTGTTATTCTTGCTTTTTTTTCTTTAGCTTAATCATGATACATATATATGTGTGTGTATATATATATATATATATATATATATATATATATATTGCCCTAGTCTTTTACTCTTTCTCTCTCTCTCTCTCTCTCTCTCTCTCTCTCTCTCTCTCTCTATATATATATATATATATATATATATACACACACACATATGTATTTGTATTTGTATGCATATGTATATGTGTTTGTGCATGCATGCTTCAAATATGTCTTGTCAAAAACATATTGTAGAATTGTGGCTTTTAATCAATTTTACTACATGCTTCCATTCAACAGGAGAGTTCATCCAATTCATATTCACAGTCATGTTATGGCTAACAATATTTCCTTCCATCTTATTTCCCCACCCCTGTTTATACTTGTTTCTCTCATTTAATCCTGTCCTTCACTGTTTTGACCACCACCTCCCTCAATCTTCCCTCTCTTCTATTATTCCCAGGAGTTTTGAAACTTGACTATGATATTGCTGTGACTTTTCCTCCTAGGATCCCATTCAAGTGGTAATCTTTACTTGCCCCCCCCCATTTCTGCTTTATGTTCTTGTTCTAGAACTTAATGGCAATTTTCCTTAATAATTTCTTCTAATATATATCAAGATTATTTTCCTTATCATAATTTTAGTCAATTTGACTATTCTTATATTATTTCTTATTGATCTAGTTTCCAAAACAATGTTTTAGTGAGGAGATACTTCATTTTCTCCTTCTTATTCATTCTTTTGATTTTGTTTTATTATTTCTTTATGTCTCTGAATGTCATTTGTTTCCCTTTGCCCAATTCTCTTTGCCCAAGGAATTATTTTCTACTTGAAGTTTTTGACTCATTCAAGCTGGTTGGCCATTTTTAAAATTTTCTTGATTTTCTTGAATTGTTTTTAATTTTTTTCTAATTTTTCATTGATTTATTTAATTTTAAAGTCATTTTTATGAACATAAAAATCTTTTTGTGATTGTGACCATTTCATTCTTCTCATTGGAAAGAGTAGCTTTGACTAAGATTCATTATATTCCTCTGATTATGAACACAGATATTTTCTATCCCTATAGTAGCTATTGATGTAGGACTTTTTTCTCCTTTTCTTACTTATTTTGATGATGATGATGATGAATTATTTTGAAATCATTAGTGTGATCAAGTTCTAGTTCTGAGGCATGGGGAATAATTCTCCAATCCTCAGTTCCTTTTTACTGTTATTTTCTGAGGTCTTTCCCGGGATTCAAACTTGCGCTTTCCTCTTCACTCTGAAGCCCCAACTAGAGCCTGGTCACATTGACTGAAAGTGATCTCTCTGCAGTTACTTTGGTAGCTATTAAGGATAGCTATTGCTCAACTTCCTGGAACCAAAGTTAGGGACTGTGTTCTTTCCAAATGCTCACAGAAAGTTGAGTTCTGGTCTCCTGCTGCTGCACTTACCTTGTGTGTGCTAGCTCCTTATCCCCACGCTTCAGTGGCAACTCAGCCTCAGATGTGTCTGGTCAGTATAGCTAGGTTTGGCAACCCTTGTCAGTGGGAACTCCTTCAATTTCTTCCTCCTCAACTCTCAGTTCCCTACATTGTCCAGGAAATAAAAGTTTCTAAGGTTGAGGTTACCTCCCTGGCCTAAATGTACCTGGGACTTGTTACTGATTTTGTAGGGTTGACCTGGACATGTTTCTACTTCACTCAGACAGAGCCTCTTCTTCTGGGGATGAGGTCATTCCTGGGATCTTCTCAAGTTTTCTTAGGAGAGTAATTGTTTTACACCATTTTTAATTTGCTGCTCTAAGAAAATTATCTATTTTTGTGGAAGAAATTCAGAGAGCTAAATACGTTCTGACCTAATCTTCCATCTTCCCAAATTTCTCTCCTTATAGACTCAATTTCTAGATGAGTTTGACATTGTTTCCCTAGAATAATAAATTCATGAATGCCATACTTTAGGTGACACATTTGGACAAAGAAAGTTAATCAATATGATGAGAAGTATAAAATTCATGTCATAAGATTGATAAAAAATAAATATATTTTGGAATGGGGGTGAAGCCATGATGAAAGTATGGAGGCAGGAATGCCCAGAAGCTCTTTTCCAGAATGCTGGAAATACCTTAAAATTATGACTTTATGCAATTTCTAGAATAGCATAATCTACAAAAGAATGATTTCCAAGATAACTTGGAAGATCTATTTGAAGGCCTTGTTCCACTGAGTTGGAGGACAGACAGGGCCTCACCACATCAGAGCAAATGAGCTCCAGCCTTCCAGGAAAAGCTCACATGGCAGCTGTGAAGCATCTCATCATTAAAATAACTGTTTTGGAGAACAGATCAAGAAGAAACCCAAACTGTCTGGGTTTGTGGCAGCAGGAGCAGTTTCTAAAACTCCCAACCTAGGTATCACCAAAGACAGCTCAGAAGATCAGTGAGAAAGCTCTTTTAGAGTGTGCACAGACCCCAAGTCTGCCAGGTCTGAGCACAGTCCTGGGAAATGGAAGCAGGCCCACCTGGCAGCTGCTTCCAGAGTGTTCAGATGGTAAGGAGTGGGCGGGGGGTTAGGGAATAGATCTCTCCAGTATCCCTGTGACAGGACTTGTCCAAATTCAGACTCTGGTCACAGTCTGAGTTCCCTCCCCTATTGCTATAGTGGAGCAGAGACCCCCATCACAACTTCAGGGCAGAGGAGAGTGTTTGTGATCATCCACAGACCACAGCAGTCAGATCTACTTGTAATAACTTGAAGGAATTGAGGTCCTTGGGGATGGAGTATCCAAAGAACACTCAAAAGGTTGAGAAGTACATTAAAATAAGGTCATAGAAAGGGGAAATGAGTAAACAGAAAAAAAAAATCTGACCATAGATAATTACCTTGATCCCATGGAGTATCAATACACACATTGGGAAGATGACAAAGTCGAAACTTCTGTATCCAAAGCTTCCAAGAAAGATAAGAATTGGTCTTAGTCTATGGAAGAGTTCAAAATAGATTTTCAAAATATCACATAAGGGAGGTGGAGGAAAACCTAGGAAGAGAAATGAAAGTAATGCAGGGAAAATCATGAAAACCCAGTCAACAGCTTGGTAAAGGAGATACAAAGCAATAACAAGGAAAACAACATGTCGAAAACCAGTTTAAGTGAAATGGAGAAAGCAGTCCAAAAGAACAATAAAGAGAATGCCTTAAAAATCAGAGTTGGACACATGGTAAAGGAGATAAGAAAGCCATCTAAAGAAAACAGCTCCTTCAAATGTATAATGTAGCTAAGGAAAGCTCTTGATTTTGTAAGAAATCAAGAAAAAAATAAAACAAAATCAAAAGGAAGAACAACTAGAAGAAAATGTGAAATATCTCATTGGGAAAAAACAACTGACAGACTTCCAAGATGGAGCCAACATGGTGACGAGAAGCTAACATGCTCCTGGAGTTTTGCCCTATCAAAGATGAATGAAGCCTCAAGAACTCAAAAAAGAATTTAAAACCAAAATGGAAAAATGAAATAAATCATACAGGATAATTATAAAAAAAATTGTCCAAAGAAATCAACTCCATTAAAATGAAAAATAAACATCTGAAAAAGGAAACACAAAAGTTAATTGAAGTAAATAAAATCCTTAAAATTAGAATTCAACAAATAGAAACCAATGAATCTATGAGATTACAAGATTCCATCAAACAAAATACAAAGACTGAAAAAAAATTGAAGAAAGCATTAAGTAGGTTTTAGGAAAAACAAACAACCTAGAAAATAGATCCAGTAGAAATAATTTATGAATCATCACACTAACAGAAAACCAAGTTCATAAAAAGTACCTGGAGAACAACACACAGGAAATTATCAGGAAAAACTGTTCAAATCTGCTAGAACAAGAAGAAAATATAACCATTGAAAGAATACACAGCAACCCTCCAGAAAGAGACACCAGGATAAAAACCCAAGGGATATGATAGTCAAATTCCAGAAGTTTCAAATAAAGGAGAAAACTGCAAGTAGCAAAAAGGAAACAATTTAAATACAAAGGAAACACAACCAGACTCACATAGGATCTATCACCCTCAAGGACCTAAAATATGTTATAACAGAAGGCAAAGTATCTGGGATTACAACCCAGAATTTACTACCCTGAAAAATTCAGAATATACTGATAGGGGAAAGGATGCATATACAATGAAATAGAGGATATCTAAAATTTCTTAACAAAAAAATAGAATGGAACAGAGAATTCAATCATCAAAAACATGCATCAAGAGATGCATACAAAGGTGAATGAAAAGAGGAAGGAAAAACAAAAGAAATGTTAGTCAAGACCATTAAATCTTATACAACCCTACAAAGGAAGATATTCTTGAGAATTGTACTTCTCTTAGGATAAAGAAAGGGTGGAATATAATAGAAGACATTGGACTTATAGGATATGGCTATAGTTGGGTCTTGTATCTCCATTGAAGGGGTCCATGATGGCACTGCTATATTTGAAACAAAAAAGTTGATGAAAAGCAGGAATATTTATTCTAAACTTAAGTGCCTCAGTTACCTTTAACCTACTTTAATTCTGCAGTACTCACAAAGTTTAACACTGTCCTTGATGAGGGCATCATAAGGTGGGCAGTCCTGAATCCCTGTCTCCAGCAAATTAAGATCAATTGTAAATTTGAGTGAGACCTTCAGAACTCCCAGGTTAATTAAATTTGGGTTGAACTGGGGCGGAGCCAAGATGGTGACAAGAAAGGATCCTGTCTTAGGCGCTCTCTCATAAAACTCATGAGCTAAGGACTCTAACTAAATTTTTGAGAGACAGAACCCACACAGGGACCCAGTGAGGCAGTTCTCCCACTCAAGGTAACCGGGAAAAGAGCAGAAAGGCTCTGCTCCCCAGGTCGAAGTGGTGGCCTGCTGTAGGGGTGGCCCTGCCAGAGCAAAAGAACTTCAGCCTCCTGGAGGCAGCCCCAGGGCACTGGGACTCGCGGCTCCCAGCAGCGGGGGAGTCTCCTGAGCTACACCCCAGGGAGCACCGAGCACAAAGTGCAGGAACAGTGGGGGTACTTCTGTCAGAGTGAGCATGTGGAGCCCAGCCCTCAGGGCACATAGCAAGCAACTTGGTCTTTTGGCAGCCCAGATCCAAGAAACAGAAGCAGGTGGAGCGGGTAAGCAGGAGCCCCCAGGGAATGAGCCCTTTGAACCTAGGGAGGGGAGTGAAGAGAGACTGCAGAGCTCTGTTCTCTGCCCCTGAAACAGGACTCTGGGCCTCTAACCACATTCAGATCCTGATTACAGCCTAGCCCCCTCCATAGAACAGCAGGGGGAGGGGGCCACCTCAGCCTTGTGGTGGGGGAGGGGCACACATATGGTTATTCACAGACCAGGAGGCAGGACAGAGCCTCACACACTGAGACCCTTGTGGGAGTGTCCCAAAAGCTCAGGAAGCACCCCAAAACCAGGCTCAGGCTGGGAAAATGAGCAAGCAGAGAAAAAAGAGGAACACCATTGAGAAATATTTTGCAAATGAGCCCGAGAAGGATCAAAATACCCAGTCTGAACATGAGGAAGCACAAGCTCCTGCATCTAAAGACTCCAAGAAAAACAGAAATTGGGCTCAGGCTAAGACAGAGCTCAAAAAACACTTTGAAAATCAAATGAAGGAGTTAGAAGAAAAACTGGGAAAAGAAATGAGAGAGATGCAGGAAAAACATGAAAATGAAGCCAGCAGCTTAGTCAAGGAAATCCAAAAAAATGCTGAAGAAAATAGCCTGCTAAAAACCAGCTTAGGTCAAATGGATAAAACAGTTCAAAAAGTTATTGAGGAGAAGAATGCTTTAAAAAAGCAAAATTGGCCAGATGGAAAAAGAGATAAGAAAACTATCTGAGGGGAACAAATTCTTCAGACAAAGAATAGAATTCAGGGAGATTGATGAATTTACCAGAAATCAGGAATCAATACTTCAAAAAAATGGAAAAGTAGAAGAAAATGTGAAATATCTCATTGAAAAAAACAACTGATATGGAAAACAGACTTAGAAAAGATAATTTAAAAATTATTGGAATACCTGAAAGTCATGATCAGGAAAAGAGCCTTGACATCATTTTCAAAGAATTACTACAGGAAAATTGCCCTGATATTCTAGAGGCAGAGGGCAAGATAGAAATGGAGAGAATCCACCGATCCCCCCAAGAAAGAGATCCCATAAAACCAACCCCCAGGAATATTATAGCCAAGTTCCAGAACTCCCAAGTCAAAGAGAAAATATTACAAGCAGCCAGAAGGACACAGTTCAAATATCATGGAGCTACAATCAGGATCACACAGGACTTAGCAGCAGCTACATTGGAAGCTCGTAGGGCTTGGAATATAATATACCAAAAGGCAAAAGAGCTTAGAATGCAGCCAAGAATGAACTACCCAGCAAGGCTGAATGTCCTCTTCCAGGGAAAAAGATGGACTTTCAATGAACCAGGGGAATTTCAAATGTTCTTTTTGGAATGGCCAGATCTGAACAGAAGGTTTGATCTTCAGATACAGGACTTAGGTGAAGCATAGAGAGTGGAGGAGAAGGGGGAAAATATGAGGGACTTAATGATAATGAACTGCATGTATTCCTGCATAGAAAAATGACACTTATAATACTCATAGGAACCTTCTCAGTTTATAAAGCAGGTAGAGGGAGCTTTTATAGTTAAAGCAGAGGAGAAAGCTGAATTCGAAGATAAAATATGGTGTAAAAATGGAGTCAATAGAAAAAAAGGGAAATGTAATGGGAGAAAGAAAAAGGAGAAAGTGAATAAGCCAAGATATTTCATATAATAAGATTTTTCCTTATTACAATGAGCTATTGCAATGATATAGAAGGTGGGGAGGCAAGGGGGAATGAGGGCATCTTTGTTCTGATCAGAGGTGGCTAGGAGAGGAAACAGCATATATACTCAATGGGGTATAGACTTCTGGAGTAAGAAGGAGAGAAGGGGTATGGGGGAAGGGGGGATGTGAGTGATGGAGGAGAGGATGGACCATGGGGGGAGAGTGGTCAGATATAGCACATTTTCTTTTTTACTTCTTGTGAGGGGCTGGGATTGGATGGCCTGTCCTAGACCATTGGGCCAGGTGGATGCTGGGCCTAAGAGGTGATATGGGGGCTAAGGGCCTCTTGGCCCCAGGACCAGGGATCTGTCTCCTGTGCCACTCAGGTACCCTACAGCAGAGTCAGATTGAAAGGAGCGAGAAAATATAGTGCATGGTAGTGGAGAAATATGAAAGGAGGAAGTTGCAATCAGCAATGGCAATGGTCGAAAAATATGGAAATAACTTTTGCAATAGACTTACCATAAAGAATGTGATCCACCCACGACAGAGTTGTTGCTGTTGGAACAAAGACTGAAGCACATTTTTTATTATTATTATTTGGGGGTGGTGCAGGGCAAATGGGGCTGTGGCCTGCCTGGAGACTCATATCAGGGTGATCATTGGTTGTCTGAGGCCAGATTTGGACCCAGGTGCTCCTGGCTCAAGGGCCAATGCTCTGTCCACCACTCAGACACCCCTACTATTATTATTATTTTATTTTATTTTATTTTGGGTCTTTTTT
Organism: Macrotis lagotis; assembly: GCF_037893015.1. NCBI lineage: Eukaryota > Metazoa > Chordata > Mammalia > Peramelemorphia > Peramelidae > Macrotis > Macrotis lagotis. The sequence goes on along the minus strand of NC_133660.1, from coordinate 148,234,226 downwards.
TTGGCAGTGGGGATTGGGTGGCTTTCATGTCACATGGCTGGGTGATTGTTGGGTCTATGGGGCTGGATGAGGGCTTGGGTGCTCGTAGCTCCAGGGCTGGTGCTCTGTTTTTTGCGCCACCTGGCCATACCTACAATTATTACTATTATTTTTTTAAATTTTAACTTTTTTTCTCTCCCCTTTACTTTATCACTCAAGCAAGTCTATATTTATGGTGGGAGGGTTATTTTATTTGCTCTTAAACAAGAATATTTTATTAATTTAAAAAAATTATTTGTACAAAATGAGAATAAATATAAAAAACTTCTAAAGAAATTTGGGTTGAACTTAATTTATAATTTACTTAACAAAGGATTAAGTACCCTGGGTATGTCCATATTTTTCCACAGTTGCTGTTGCTGCTTGCCAGTCCCTCCATCCATTCCTCCCCATTACCATATATTATATTTTCTCCCTTTTCACTCTATCCCTCTTCAAAAATGTTCTGTAGGGCAGCCAAGTGGCACAGTGGACAGAGCACTGGCCCTGGGGCCAAGAGGCCCCAAATTTCTATCCCCCCCACCCCAGAGATCTAACAACCACCTGACACTGTGGTCCTGCACAGGCCACCCACCAGACAATTCTACCACCTTGCAAAAAGTAAAAAGGAAAATGTTTTATATGTAACTATCCTTTCCTATGATCTAACCTTTCCTCTATCACTGACATTTCCCCTCTCCTTCCCCTGTTCCCATGCTCTCCTTTTCCTTCCAGACTTTTATACCCTATTAAGTGTTTATGCTATTTCCTCTCTGAGCTATTTGCAATGAGAATAAAGGATCCCTCATTCCCCCTTGCCTTTTCCCCTTCCATACTATTGCAAAAGCTACATGAAATGTATTTTACATGAAATATCTTATTCTGTTCTACTCCTCCTTCTTCTTTCTAGCAGGACATTTCCCTTTCATCCATTAACTCCACTTTTTACTATATGTCTTCAAATTCAGTTTTCTTCTATGCCTTATCTATAAAACTCCTTCTACCTGCTCTATTAAATGAGGTGGTTTATATGAGTATTATCAGTATCATTTTTCTATACAGGAATACATGCAGTTCATCATCATTAAGTCCCTCATATTTTACCCTTCTCAGCCACTCTCTATGCTTCACCTGAGTCCTGTATTTGAAGATCAAATTTTCTTTTCAACTCTGGTCATTTCTTTTTTTAATTTTTTTTTATTTTTAGGGGTTTTTTTGCAAGGCAAATGGGGTTAAGTGTAGCCCAAGGCCACATAGCTAGGAAATTATTAAGTGTCTGAGGCCGGATTTGAACTCAGTTTCCCCTGACTCCAGGGCCAGTGCTCTATCCATTGTGCCACCTAGCCTCCCCATCTCTGATAGTTTCAACAGGAACATTTGAAATTCCCCCAACTCATTGAAAGTCCATCTTTTCCCCTGGAAGAGGATGGTCAGTTTTGCTGGGTAGTTGCACTCCAAGCCCTTTTGCCTTCTGGAATATTATATTCCAAGCCCTAAAAGCCCTTAATGTAGATTCTGCTAAGTTCTGGGTAATCCTGGCTGTAGTTCCATGATATTTGACTTGTTTCCTTCTGGCTGCTTGTAATATTTTCTCCTTGACTCAGGATTTCTGGAACTTGGCTATAATATTCCTGGGGGGGGGGGGGTTTGGTATCTCTTTCTGGGGGTGATCTGTACATTCTCTCAATTTCCATTCTATCAGGGCAACTTTCCTGTAGAAATTCTTTAAAATTGAAGTCAAGGCCCTTTTCTTGATCATGATGTTCAGGTAGCCTTGATTTTCTTCTAGTATTTATTTTTCAGTGATAGTTTTGATTTCTTGTAAAGTCATCAGCTTCCTTTAGCTCCATTCTACATCTAAAGGATTGTTTTCCTTAGAGAGCTTTCTTATCTCCTTTTCCATCTGGTCAGTTCTTCTTTTTAGGGCATCTTCTCCTCAATAACTTTTTGAACTGCTTTATCCATTTGACCTACACTGGTTTTTAATATGTGATTTTATTCAGCATTTATTGGATCTCTTTGACTAAGCTGCTGACTTCCTGAATCTCTTTCATTTCTTTTCCCAATTTTCTTCTACCTCCCTTATTTGATTTTCAATTTTTTTTTGAGCTCTGTCATAGCCTGAGTCCAACTTCTATATTTCTTGGAGTCTTTAGATACAGAAGCTTGGACAATCTCATTCTCAGACTTTATTTTAATCCTCCATAGGACCAAAGTAATTGTCTATGGTTAGGTTCCTTTTTTTCTGTTTACTCATTTTCCGTGCCTATGCCTGGTTTGAGGGTGCTTCATGAGCTTTTGAGTATTATTGGGGAACCCCTGCAAGGACATCAGTATGTGAGGCTGAGTGCTCTCTTGTTCTGTCAAATGGCCACAAGATCACCTATCTGGTGCCCCAGACTCAGATCAAGGTCTGAATGTGGCCAAAGTCCCAGAGTCCTGCCCCAGGGACAGAGGCCAGACTTTGACACTCTCCCTCCACTCCCTTAACTTCCATGGGCTGAATGCTCAGGGAGCAGCTTCCAGGTGGTTTCTGCTGGGGGGGGTGGCACTCTGTGGGCCTGCTTCTGTTTCCTGTCATCTGAGCTTTACTGATGGCTAAGGCCATGCTGAGGAGGGCCATGCTGGACTGGGATTCCCACTTGCTCTGGTAGAGGTCTCCCTGCTGATCTTCCAAGTTGTGCTTGGTGCTCCCTGGGGTAGCAGGTCAGGAAACTAGCTTCTGCTGCCAGGTGCACTGGGATTATTCTGGAAAGGCTGAAGCTCCTTCACTCCAGTGCACTGCCACTCCTCCAACTCCATGGAACAAAGCCTTCCTGTTCTTTTCAGGTTACCTTGGGCTGGAGAATTGCCTCACTAGATCTTTCCATGGGTTGTGTCTCTTGAAAGTTTGGTTAGAGTCATAATTTTAAGGTTTATGAAATATTTTGGAGAGAGCACCTAAGAGAAGTTGTTCACCTGCCACCATCTTGACTCTGCCCCTAAGCTTTCACTCTTTGTAGATGATATGCTGATATACTTAGAGATCTCAAGAAAATCATCTTAATGAATCTTGAAACAACAAATTCAGCAAAGTATCAGGATATAAAATAAAATCATTGGTACAGTGGATAGAACACCAGCCCTGGAGTCAGGAGGATCTGAGTTCAATTCTGGCTGTAGCCACTTAATAATTGCCTAGCTATGTGACCTTGGGCAAGTCATTTGACTACATTGCCTTAAATAAATACAATATAAATAAAATTAATTTAAACTAAATTAACTCATATAAATTATGGGAAAGAACAACAAAACCAAAAAGCAAGAGATAGAAAGGGAATTTCCATTTAAAGTAAATAAAGACTAAATTAAATACTTGGGAATCTATCTCCCAAGACAAACTGAGAAACTGTATGAACCAATGATAGAATGGGGAAAATGTCAGTTGTTCATGAGTAGTTGAGCTAATATGATTTTGACTGAATTAAATTTAAATGGATTTGCACTAATAAAATCAATGCTGCCAAAATGAGAAGGAAAGTAGAAAGCTTGGAAACAATCTTTAAAACTAGAAGATCTGATAAATGTCTCATTTCTAAAATATATAGAGAACTGCATCAAATTTATAAGGTTACAAGTAATTCCCCAATTGGTAAATGGTAAATGAAGACAGTTTCCAAGTAGAAATTGAAGACATATATAATCATATTTAAAAATGCTCCAAATCATTATTGATTGGATAAATGCAAATTAAAACAACTATATATTATCATCTCACACCTACCAGATTGACTAGATGACTAAAAGAGAAAATGATCAATGTTGGAGAGGTTGTGGGAGGACTGAGACATTGATGTGTTGCTTTTGTAGTTGTGAACTGATCTATCCAGTCTGGAAAACTATATGGAGCTATGCCCAAAGAGCAATGAAAGTGTTCATACCCTTTGACCCAGCAATTCTAATTCAGGGTCTATACACAGAAAAAATCTTGAAAAATGGGAAAAGTCTCACATGTTCTAAAATATTCATACCAGCTCTTTTTGTAGTGGCAAAGAATTGGAAATTGAGGAGATTCCCATCAATGGGGGAATAGCTAAACAAGTTATGGTATAAAAATGCTATGGAATGCTATTGTTTTGTAGGATATCATAGGTGGTCAGACTATAGGGAAGCATGGAATAAATTATAGGATATGATGCTAAGCAAAGGAAGCAGAACAAAGCAAACAATGTATACATGAACATTAATATTGTGAGATGATCAACCCTGATGGATACAGCTCCTCTCAGCATTTCAGAAAGCTAGGATTACCTTATTACATCAATTATGGACAATGCTATCCCCATCCAGTGGAAAATAAAACAAAACAAAACAAAACAAAACAAAAACCCTTCAGAATTTGATGAACAATCCATTTATTTTTTATGCTTTATTTATTTTCATATTATTACAAAATCTTGCTATGAAAGAAAATATAATCCCTCCTACCCCCCACTCCCCCAGAAAAAGATAAACCTCAAGAGAACTGAAGTAAGAGAAAAAAAGTGTTATTCAGTCTGGTTCAGATTTCATCAACTCTGTCTCTGGGATAAGTTGTCTTCTTTATTATAAATCCATCACAGAAGTTGCTTCAATATCTTTTCCCACAGTTTCTATTACTAGTTGTATTCCCCTACATTCTATTCCTTCCCACTCTCATTTATTCTATTCTCTCTCTCCTTTCACCCTGTCTCTGCTCAGAATTATGTTGTATCTGACTATTCTCTAACACAATCTTCCATCTCTTCTATCACCTACTCCCCTCCACCATCCCCCTTTCCCCCATCCTTTTCCTCTAATTTTTCCTCTACAGTAAGTTAGATATCCTACTGTGTATTATTTTTTCACTGAGTCATTTCTTATGAGAATGAAGGCTCACTCATTCCTCCTTGCATTCCCCCTTCAATTCCATTGCAAAGTGTTCCTTGACACTTTTATGATAAATATTATCCCATTCCCTCTACTTTCTCTTTTTCCCATCCTTTCCTTTATCACCATTGACTCCATCTTTATACTATATTATGCCATTATATTCAAGTATCTCCTGTGCTTCTTCTAACTGCTTTTATAAATAAGAAGGTTCATATGAGTTATCAGTATCTTCTTCCCATGGAAAAATACATGCAGTTCAATATCATTAAGTTCCTCATAGTTAGTCCTTCACATCCACCCTCTCTATACTTCTCCAGATTCTTGTACATGGAGATCAAACTTTCTGTTCAGCTCTGAACATTTCAATAAAAAAAAGCTTGAAAATCTGTTTCCTTGAAATATCTATCTTTTCCCCTGAAAGAGGATGCTCAGTCTTGCTGAGTAATTGATTCTTGGTTGCAGACCAAGCTTTTCTACCTTCCAGAATATCATATCCCCAGTCTATGAGCCCTATAGTAGACACTGCCCAATACTGTGCAATCCTGACTAGCACCATGGTACTTGAATTGTTTCTTTTTGGCAGCAAATGTAGTATTTTGTCTTTGACACAGGAGTTTTGGAATTTGGTTATAATATTCTGGAGAATTTACTTTGGGGGGAAGATCTCTTTCAGGAACTGGATTCCCTCAATTTTTATTTACGTTCTGCTTCTAGGATCTCAGGGCAATTTTCCTGCATTATTTCTTGAAAAATGAAGCCTAAGCTATTTTCCTGGTAATGACTTTCAGGTTGCTCAATATTTTTTAAATTTTCTCTACTGTATCTATTTTTCAGGTTAATTGATTTTTTCCAATGAGATAGATCATATTTTCATGGAATTTTTCATTCTTTTAGAAATGTTTTTATTGTTTAATGATTTCTTGCAAAGTCATCTGCTTTCTTTAGTTCCATTCTACATTTGAAGGAATATTTTCTTCAGAGAGCTTTTTTATCTCCTCTTAGAAGTGGCCAGGACTTTTTAAGGAATTCTTTTCCTCATTAGCATTGTGGGTTGCTATTTCCAATTGACCTAAACTGGTTTTTAACACATTATTTTGGGCATAGTTCCATATTGCTCTCCAGAAAGGTTGGATCCATTCACAACTCCACCAGCAATGCATCAATGTCCCAGTCCTCCCACTACCTCTCCAACATTGATCATCTTCCCTTTTTCTCATCTTGGCTAATCTAATATGTGTGAGATGATACTAAATTGTTGTTTTAATTTGCATTTCTCTATTCAATAATGATTTGGAGCATTTTTTCATATGCTTGTATATAGCTTTAATTTCTTCATTCGAAAACCATCTGTTAATATCCTTTGACCATTTATCAGTTGGGGAATGATTTGTGACCTTATAAATTTGATGCAGTTCTCTATATGTTTTAGAAATGAGACCTTTATCAGAACTCTTGGTTGTAAAGATTGTTTCCTAGCTCTTCTAATTTTGGCAGCATTGTTTTTATTAGTGCAAAATATTTTTAATTCAATATAGTCCAAATCATTCATTTTGCAGTTTGTAATGTGCTCTAATTCTTGTTTGGTCATACATTTTCCCCTTTTACGTAGATCGGATAGATGAGTATTTTTTGGTTTATTAAATTATCTATGATATCGTTCTTTATGTATAAATCCTGTACCCATTTTGACTTTATTTTGGTATAAGGTGTGAGATTGGATTTATGCCTAATTATTGCCATACTTTCTTGCAATTTTCCCAACACTTTTTGTCAAATAGTGAGTTCTTATCCCAGAGGCTGGTGTCTTTGTGTTTTTCAAATAGTAGTTTGCTACAGTCATTTCTTGCATTTTCTTTAAAATCTATCCTAATCCACTGATCCATTAGTCTATTTCTTAATCAGTACCAGTCAGTTTTGATGTGTGCTGTTTTATACATATATATATATATATATATATATATATATATATATATATATATATATATGTATATACAGCTTTAGACCTGGTAGATTTAGGCCACCTTCCTTTACATGTTTTTTTTGTCAGTTCCCATGCTTTTCTTGGCCTTTTTTTTACTCCAGATGAATTATGTTACTATTTTTTCTAGCTCTGTAAAATTGATTTTTGGTAGTTTGATAGATATGGTACTGAATAAGTAATTTAATTTGGATAACATGGTAATTTTTTTATATTAGCTTGACCTAACGATGAACTTTGACATATTTCTGATTGTTTAGATCTGAATTTATTTGGGTGAGGAGAGCTTTATAATTGTGTTAATTTACAATTTGTGGGTTTGTCTTGGGAGGTAAATTCCCAAGTATTTACTGTTATCTACAGTTATTTTAAGTGCAATTTCTCTAACACTTGTTCTTTGACTTTGTGTTTCATGTACAGAAATCCTGAAGATTTTATTTAATATCCTGCTACTTTTCTGAATTTTTTAATTGTTTCAAGGAGAATTATAGATGATTTTCTCAGGTTCTCTAGGAATACCATAATATTATTTTCAAAGAGTGGAAGTTTTGCTTCCTCATTGCCTATTCTGATTCCTTCAATTTCATTTTCTTCTCTTATAGCTACTGCTTGCATTTCTAATACTATATTGAAGAGTAATGGTGATAATGGGCATCCTTGTTTCACCCCTGAATTTACTGGAAATGCTGTTTATTCTCATTAAGTATAATATTATTGATGGTTTCAGATATACTTTATTATACTATTTATTATTTTAACAAAAACTCCATTTATTACTAAACTTTCTAGTGTTTTTAATAAAAATGGATATTGAATTTCATCAAAGGCTTTTTCAGCATCTATTGGGATAATCATATGATTTATGTAGGTTTTAACATTGATATGTTTAATTATGTTGAATGTTTTCCTAAGGTTGAACCATTCTTCCATGCCTGATATAAATCCAACCTGATCATGTTGTCTTATCCTAGTAATAACTTGCTGTAGTCTCATTGCTAAAATTTTATTTAAGATTTTTCCATCAATATTCATTAGGGAGATTGGTTTATAATTTTCTTTGTCTGTTTTGGTTCTTCCTGGTTTAGGTAACAGCACCATGTTGGTATCACAAAAAGAGTTTGCCAGAACTACTTCCTCTCCATTTTTTTTAAAAAAAAAGTTTATGTAGAATGGAAATTACTTGTTTCTTAAATGTTTCATAGAATTCACTTTTAAATCCACCTGAAACTGGAGACTTTTTCTTAGGGATTTTATTGATGGTTTCTTCAATTTCTTTCTCTGAAATGTGGTTATTTAAATAATTTATTTCCTCTTTTGTCAATCTGGGCAGTTCATATATTTGTAAATATTCATCTATTTCACTCAAGGTCTCCAATTTATTGGCATATAGTTTGGCAAAAAGCTACTAATTATCTCTTTAAATTCCTCCTCATTGGTGGTTAGTTCACCTTTTTCATTTTTGCCACTGGTTCTTTGGTTATCTTCTCTTTTTTGTTAAATCAGATTAACCAGAGTTTTGTCTATTTAATTGGCTTTTTCATAAAACCAACTCTTAGATTTATTTATGTGATCTTTTTTTGCTTTCTATATTATTAATCTCTCCTTTGATTTTTAGAATTTCTATATTTTCACTATTTCACTATATTTTACTCCAACCTTTTATGTTTACCATGTGTGTGTGTATTTCTGCTTCAAATATGTTTCTTGTAAACAACATATTGTAGCATTCTGGTTTTTAAGTCATTAAGATATTCATTTCTACTTTATGGCACGGTTCATCCCATTCTTTGAATCTTCTCTTTTTCTTGGTGAGATCTGCAGATGAGTGTCAGAGTAGAGGTTTCATGTATCTTTGGTAGGGTAAGGCTCCAGGAGCTGATGAGCTTCACACCACCATCTTGACTCCCTCGTCTGAGAATTTAGTAGCATTATGATACAGTGGTTTTACACCTGCTCTTAGAATCAGGATGTCTAGATTTCAAGTCCTCTTTCCCTCTGACTGTGAGACAGTAAGCAATCATACCTTTTTGTTCTAGAAGTTACTCTAATAGATTGTAAATTACAACAAAATTGTTGATTTAAATCAGTCAGAAAGTTTACTTAGTAGAGTTTCTCTAAAATCAAATCATAGTTTGGGACAAAAATATTACTAATGTCAATAATAAAAGTAAAGAATAGAGTATTTCAACATGTACACTCATTTTCATAACACCTTATAACTGAAATGTAGAGATATTTCTTAACTAACGAATGATTTTAATTTTACTAGATTATTTTCAGTTCTAAAATTAATCCTGTTTTGTTCCAATATCCAGTGAGATGAGTATCATGTAGAGCATAATAGAACAGATAATTTCCCCAAAGGAGTCAATTGTCTTCTTATGGTTAATGGAGCAGCAACACTTAATCATTTGATCTTTATTAAGGCTCCAAGTGAATAAATGTACTAAATAAAAGTATTACGGATTGTCTGATACTTTTTCTGTTCATGAGAATGGACAACATATTTGATCTATTTTCTTTTCTAATGCTATCATTCTAAGATTCCATATGTAAGCATTTCAAGTGAATATTTGAGATTCAATGTTAATATTTGAATATATCATATGAGAGACCTAAATTTATATAAATACCAAATATTAAAAAGTAAAATGCCCCTTGGAGTGAAATTTTCACATTTTATATGTGACTTCAGATTGTTACATAGAAAAAAAATATTTTTAAAACTATTTCCAAAATTCCTGCATAAGTTAAAGAAAAACCATGGAAACATAGCAAGCATTTAATCAAATAATATGGACAAAATGCTTAGCAAAGTTTATTTAAAGTTCTATATAATTACAGGTTCTTGTTATAGTTATTATATTTTTAATGTGATGGAAAGAAGCAGTATGGAATCAGAAAGAGTTGGGTTGAAATTTGGGTTGAAGAGTAGGAAGATTTTGAAGTCTTCACTGACAAATACCAGTTGCATAAACTCTAAAAAATCTCTTAAACTTTCAGCTCTGTAGTCAATTTTCTAAGGTGACACCTAGCAGGGGGAAAAAGGTACCTTCTTATTTTAATGGAAGATGTTCAATTTGCAATCTTTATATTATTAAAGTCATGATACAGTCATTCTATAATTCGTATTGAAAAGTTCTCATTTTTCAAAGAGATAATAAGAACAATAATAATTCTTTAGATAGCACTCATTATGTTCCAGATACTATGCTAAGCACTTTACAATTTTTATCTCTTTTGACTCACACAAAGACCCTGGACAGTCATTATCCTCATTTTACAGATGCGGAACCTATGTTTTTGAGTTGCGCAGAATCACAGGTGTTGTCTAAGTCTGGATTTAAACTCAGATCTTCTTGATTCTAGATAGTACGGAAAAAAATAGTCTTTGGAGAAGTTCCTCTTCTATTTATGAAGAAAAGTTCTAACAATTTTCAAGATGTATAAAGCAAAGGTTTCAGGGTTAAATAAAAGTATTGAGGTGAAAGCTCTTTCAAATTTTTCTAGACTTGTTAATGGGGACTATATGGATTTCATCTTTTTCCCACATATTTTTTGTTTCTTTTTCTGTTTCTTTTTCTGTATTTGGATGTTTTTTTTCATTTAGCATTGCTTGCAGATTATAATACTATATTACCATTACATCCTATTTTTCAGGAAGTATTTTGAGTAAAAGGGTATTAGCTTTCAATTTACATTTATCAGTAGATATAAGACTTATTGAAACTATAAAAAGATTCAAAGATTAACCAAGATAAAAAGAAATGTAGTAAACTGGGAAACACTCTTTACAACTAACGTTTCTGACAAAAGACTCATTTCTAAAATGTACAGAGAAATGAGTCATATTTTAAAAAAAGCCATTCCCCACTTGACAAATGGTCAAAGGATATGCAAAGGCAATTTACAGATGAGGAGATCAAAGCAATCCATAATCAAATGAAAAATTGCTCTAAATCATTGCTTAGAAAAGAAATGCAAATTAAAGCTTCTCTGAGGTACCACCTTACACCTCTCAGACTGACCAATATGACCAGAAAGGATAATGATCATTGTTGGAAGGGTTGCAGGATATCTGGGACACTATTACACTGTTGGTGGAGTTGTGAACTCATCCAGCCTTTCTGGAGAGAAATTTGTAACTACACCCAAAGAACAACAAAAATGGGTATACCATTTCATCCAGCAATACCACTACTAGTTCTATACCCTGAAGAGATGATGAAAAAGGGTAAAAACATCACTTGTACAAAAATATTCCTAGCAGCCCTGTTTGTGGTTGCAAAGAATTGGAAATCAAGTAAATGCATTTCAATTGGGAATGGCTTAGCAAATTGTGGTGTATGTATGTAATGGAACACTATTGTTCTATTAGAAACTAGTAGGGATGGGAATTCAGGGAAGCCTGGAATGATTTGCATGAACTGATTCTGAGTGAGATTAGTAGAACTAGAAAAACACTGTACACCCTAACAGCAACATGGGGGTGATTATCAACCTTGATGGACTCGCTCATTCCATCAGTGCAACAATCAGAGATAATTTGGAGCTCTCTGTAATGGAGAATACCATCTGTATCCAGAGAAACAACTGTGGAGTTTGAACAAAGACCAAGGACTAGTACCTTAAATTTAGGGAAAAACAACTGATATCTTATTGTCTGATCTTGCTATCTGTTATACTTTATGTTTCTTCCTTAAGAATATGATTTCTCTCTCATCACACTCAATTTGGATCAATGTATATCATGGAATCAATGTAAAGACTGACAAATTACCTTGTGTGGGGGGTGGGGGGAAGGAAGTAAGATTGGGGGAAAATTGTAAAACTCAAAATAAATAAAATCTTTTATTTAAAAGAATTTAAAGATCTTTAAAAAGAGATGTAGATGGTCAAATAGATGAAGCATACCATCAGGTTCTTCCCCCTCACACACACACACAAGATTAAAAAATGCTTCAAAACAAATTCTGGATGGATGCAACAAGAGATTTGGATAAGATATTCTTCCCCCCTGAGACAACTTAGGAGATAGTAAAAAATAATATTTGTGACTTGGGATTTACCCATATGGATGAAACACCAGCAGTGATGGTAATAGAAGCATTAGTACCTTCCATAGTTCTTAAACCATAGAGGATTAAGGTGACCTTTCATTTTAATATTTATCCTTCCTTTTTGAAGAAGACCAAGAGAATTGAAGTTGAGTTAGGGAAGGTGCTATGCTAAGACACCAGACTCACTTTCTCCTCAAGAGACATCTGAGTTTGGTGGCCAGATATGAATAAGGATGACTAGAGATAGCCCTACATGTGAGGCAAGCAGTATTAAGTAACTTATACAATTAAATGTATGAGCCTGGATTTGAACTCTGGTCCACCTAACTTCAGGATCATACTGTACCCCACTGTGCAGGATATTCCTATGCTAGCACTGACTACAGGACTGAAGTCTATTTGGCAAATCTATTGCCTATTTCCACTTCTGGATTAAAATCAAGGTCAGAAAGGGAGCATACACTCAATCAAATGGTCCAAGAAGCAGTATTGATTTTGGTTATAAGGGTCAGGGAACAATGATTCTTATGAATCGCAGGTGTAGAAACACTTCCATTTCCAAGTGAGTCTGAAGAACAGAGTGTCTAGAGGAGCAGTATGTGTCACAAAATGTTCAAAGTCCCAGAAAAAGCTCTGAGAAGAGCAGATCTGTAAACAATGCTTTTCCCCATCATACCCCCATGTCAGGAACACAGTTCAAATGCAATATAAAATTCAACATAAACAAATAGGTTAGAAAAATGAGTAAAAAATCTCAAAACAACAGCAATAAATATGACCATGAAAAAGATACTGTGATGATAGAGAATCTCAAGATATAAATTCAGATAATTAAGACAGCTACTAGTAAAATTGCAAAGAAAAAAAATATGAATTGGGCACAAGACTAACGAGAATTCTTGGAAGAGCTTAAAATAATTTTCAAAGTCACATAAAAGTGATAGAAGGAAAATTACTTAAAGAAATTAGATTAGGGAAGAAATTAAAGAATAGGCAAATAATACCTTAGTATTTGAGGTACAAAAAAACTGATGTAAATAATGTCTTAAAAATACAAAAATGAAAAAAATGGAAAAAGAGGAGCAAAATCACACAGATAACTTTAAAAAGTGGATTGGTCAAATAAAAAAGGGCACTAAAGCTCACTGAAGATAATAATTCATTAAAATTAGAATTGGGAGAGCAAAAGATAATGACTCTCTGTGACATTAAGGAATAATAAAACAAAGTCAAAGAATGAAAAAAATTATGAAAATTTGAACATCTTACTGGGATAAATAGTTTCCCTGGAATATAAACCAAATGGAGATAATTTAAGAACTATTGGATGAATTAAAATCCCAAAGAAAGAACATAGACATCTTATTTCAAGAAATTAGAAAGGAAAACTATTTGATATTTTAGAATTAGGGAGTAAAGTTGAAATTGAAAGAAAATTTCAATTAATAACTAAAAAATTCCCCAAATGAAAATCCACAGTAATATTAGAGCAAATACAAATCTCCCAGACTGAAGAGAAAATGTTTTGAGCAGCCAGAAAACAACCACTCAAATTTTGTGTAATTATAATCTAGATCACACAAAATTTGGTAACTAACAATGTTAAAGGAGCAGAGAGTTTAGAATGTGATATTCAAGAAGGCAAAATAGCTGATATAACCACAATTGAAAAAGCTATGTATTATTTTTTCAAAGGGAAAAAATGTATGTTTAATGAAGTAAGAGACTTTCAAATATTTCTGATGAAAAGACCAGAGATAAATAGAAAAAACTTAGTTCAAATATAAGAATCAAGAAAAATATAAAATGGTAAGCATAAAAGAAGAAACATTAGGGACTCAATCAGAAAAAAGTAATTTACTTTTCTGCATTGAAAAAAATAATAAACATAAGATAGAGTTCTAAGATAAAATTCTAAGAATCTTATCATTGCTAGAGCACTTAGAAGGATTTTAATTATTACATTGAGATGATGGAAAGAAAACGAAGGGAAGAAAGAGTAAGGTCCTGGCAAAAGGGAAGAGAGAAAGAGATGATGGAAAAAAAGAAGGGGAAGAAAGAGTAAGATCCTGGGAAAAGGGAAGAGAGAAAGAATGGGAAAGTTATCTCAGAAAGAAGAAGTGATTAACTTTAATACTGGCAGGATGGGGTGGATAATGTTGGAGAGTTGGAAAATGCTTGGACCTCACATTTACAACAGTTCAAAAGGGAAAATTACATATACACTCAATTGCAATATAAATCTATCATACCTAAGAAGGAAGTAGAAGGAGAAAAGGAATAGGAAGAAGCAGGCAGATAAAAAAAAAAGGCAATTGGTCAAAAGCAAAACAAACTTTGAAGGAAGGATAATTAAAAATAGAAGGGGATAAACACAAGAAAATAGGACAGAGGTAAATGCACAATTTAGTGTTCATAACAGTGAATATAAATGGGAGGAACTGCAATGGATGCAGATAGCAAAATAAATTAGAAACTCATAAAGCAACAACTTGTTTTAAAAAAACCAAAACAAAAATCCTTGAAAGGAGGAGATGTAGTTAAATTGAGACTGCTGTCAGATGGATCAGACTTTTATGTTTCAGTTGAATTTTAAAAAAAAGTAGAGATAATTATAATATCTGAGATAAAGGAAAAAATATACCTAATTTTAAGAGATAAGAAGAGAAACTGGATCATAATTGATGAAATAATGTTAATATTAAACATACATATAATTAATGGCATAGCATTGACACTGTTAAAGGGGAAAAAAGAATTAAAGGAGGAAGTAGAATAAATAAAATAAATAAATAAAATGTCCTGGGAGAGGATATAATTAATAAATAAATAAATAATAAAACTATCCTGGGAGAGGACTTTAACATATCCCTTTCAGAGCTAGCTAAATCTAAATAAATAAACTATAATAAATAAAATAAATAAGAAAGAACTTAAAAATGAATAAAATCACAGAAAAGTTAGATATGATAGACTTCTGGGAAAAAAATGAATGTATATAGAGTATAACTTTATTTTAGTTTCCCCGGGACCTTCACAAAAATTGAACAAGTATTAAGGTTTAAAACCTGCAAAAGAAAATCAGAAATGAGAAAGGAATACTTTATAGACCATAATACAAGTTACCTTTTATAAAAAAATTATGAAATCATCAACTGAAAATTAATTATACAGAACTTGTTTATTTTTATATTTTTGTGCAATTGATATTTTATTTTACTTTATTTTTCTAATTACAGCTTATGAAAGTTTTTCAATGTCCATCCACATGCATATGCATATTTTAAAGTTACATTATTTCCTTCCACCCTACCTTTCAAACACCCCTCCTAGGCAGTAAACAGTGAGGTAAATATTATACATACGCATTGTTATTAAAGAGAACCATGAGATAGAAAATATATATGTAAGAAAACTTTTTTAAAAGTGATGAAATGTTCATTCAGATTCTGAAGGATTCTTGGTTTTGTTTTGTTTTGGTTTGGTTTTCTTTCTCTGGATGGGGATATTATTATCCATAGCCAGACTCCTAGGGCTGTCCTATCTCTCTGAATTGCTGAGAGGAGCTGCTTCCATCAATGTTGCTATTAATTTGTACAATGTTCCCTTGGTTCTGCTCCCTTCACACAGCATCAGATACTGTAATTCATTCAATATCTCTCTAGAACCTGAGCTTTTATGATTTCTTATAGAACTTTAATATTCTATAGCATTCATGTACATAAAGTCATATACAAGTTGTGACTTCTTCAGTCATTCCCAAATTTATGGGCATCCTCTCAATTTCCAAGTCATTGCCACCACAAAAAGAGCTATTATGAATGTTTTGGAACATGTGTAACTTTTCCTACTTTTTATGATTTTTTTCTGGATGTAAGCCTAGCACTAGAATTGTTGGTTCCAAGTGTAGGATCAGTTTTATTGCTCTTTGGGCATAGTTCCATACTGTTCTCAGAATGAATGGATCAGTTCTCAACTCCACCAGCAATGCATTAATGTCCCAATCATCCCATAACCTCTCCAACATTGATAATTTTCCCTTTTTGTCATCTTCAATCTGATAGGTGTGAGGTCATACATCATAGCTTTTTGTTTGTTTCTTTGTTTTCTTTTGTTTACCAAGGCAACAGGGTTAAGTGACTTGCCTATTATCAAACAGCCAGGTAATATTTAAGTGCCTGAGACTAGATTTGATCTCAGGTCCTCCTGACCCCAGAGCTGAATCTACTGTGCCACCTAGTTGGCTCCTCATAGTTGTTTTAACTTGCATTTCTCTAATCATTAATGCTTTGGAGAAAATTTTTCATATTATTATATGCAGCTTTAATTTCTTGATTTGAAAACTGTCTCATATTCTTTGATGTTTGTCAGTTGGGGAATGACTTGTAACCTTATAAAATTGATGCAATTCACTATATGTTTTAGAAATGAGACTTTATCAGAACCCCTAGCTATGAAAACTGTTTCCCAGCTTTCTGTTTTCCTTCTAATTTTGGCAGCATTGGTTTTATTACTGCAAAACCTTTTTAAGTTAATATAGTCAAAAATCATCCATTTTGCAATTTATAATGTAATCTATTTATTACATGGCCATACATTTCTCCCCTTTCCTTAGACCTGGCAGAGAGAGTATTTGTTGTCTATTAAATGATCTGTGGTATTATACTTTATGCCTAAATCCTGTACCCATTTTGACCTTATGTTGGTATAGAGTGAGATGTGCCATAGATATGCCTAGTTTTTGCCATACTATTTTCTGCTCCTTTCACTCAGCATCAGATACTCAATCATGAACATCCCCTAAATTTTTAATTCTTTGCCATTACAAAAAGAGCTGCTATGAATATTTTGAAACATTTGGTACTTTTCCTATTTTTTGATTTCCCAAATGTTTAAAAATTGGGAAAAGAAATGAGAGAGATGCAGGAAAAACATGAAAAGAAGTCATCAGTTTAGTCATGGAGATCTAAAAAAATGCTGAAGGAAATAATATGTTAAAAACCAGCTTAGGTCAAATGGATAAAACAGTTCAAATAGTTATTGAGTAGAAGAATGCTTTAAAATGCAGAATTGGCCACATGGAAAAAGAAAGCTCTTTGAGGAAAACAAATCTTTCAGATGTAGAATGGAATTGAGGGAACCTGCTGACTTTACAAGAAATAAAGACACAATACTTCAAAACCAAAAGAATAAAAATTAAAAGGAAATGTGAAACATCTCATTGAAAAAAAAAACAATTGATCTGGAAAACAGTTTCAGGAAAGATAATTTAAAAATTATTGGGATACCTGAAATTCATGATCAGGAAAGGAACCTTGACTTCATTTTAAAAGAATTCCTATAGGAAAATTGCTCAGATATCCTAGAAGCAGAGGGCAAAATAGAAATTGAGAGAATCCACTGACCCCCAGGAAAAAGATCCAAAAATAGCAACCCCCAGTAATATTATAGCCAAGTTCCAGAACTCCCAAGTGAAAGAGAAAATATTACAAGGAGCCAGAAAGAGACAATTCAAATATTGTGGAGTTGTAGTCAGGACCACACAGGACTTAGCAGCAACTACATGAAAGGCTTGAAGGGCTTGGAATATAATATTCTGGAAGGCAAAATAGCTTGGAATGCAATGAAAATCAACTACCCAGAAAAACTGAACATCCTCTTCCAGGGAAAAAGAAGGACTTTTTAATAAACCAGGGGAATTTCAAATATTCCTGTTGAAATGACCAGAGCTGAACAGAAAGTTTGATTTTTAAACACAGGACTCAGGTGAAGCATAGAGAGTGGAGGAGAAAAGTAAAATATGGGGGACTTAATGATAATGAACTACATGTATTCCTGCATAGAACAATGATACTGATAATACTCATGAGAAACTTCTCATTTAATAGAGCAGGTAGAAGGAACTTTTATAGATGAAGCACAGGAGAGAGCTGAATTTAAAGGTATAATATACTGTAAAAATGTAGACAATTTCTAAAAGGGAAATGTACTGGGAATAAGAGAGAGGAGAGGTGGAATAGGCTTACATATTTCATCTAATAAGTTTTTTTTTTTTAATTACAATGAGCTATTGCAATGACATGGAAGGGGGAAGGTGAGGGAGAATGTGAGAACCTTTGCTCTCATCAGAGGTGGCTAGGAGAGGAAACAGTGTGTATACATATATATATATATTTTTTTTTTTCAAGGGGGTATAGACATCCAGAGTAAGAAGGAGAGAAGGTGAACAGGGGGAAGGGGGGATGTGAGTGTTAGAGAAGAGGGTGAACTGTGGAGGAGAGTGGTCAGATTCAACACATTTTCTTTTTTACTTCTTGCAAGGGCTGATTGGATGGCCTGTCTGAGACTATAGGGCTGGGTAGATACTGGGCCTAAGGGGTAGTATATGGGCTTGGGGCCTCTTTACCCCAGGGCCAGTGATCAGTCTGATGTACCACTCAGCTACCCTACAGCACATTTAAGAAAAGGGATAGAGTGAAAGGAAAGAGAAAATACCATATATGGTAGTGAGGAAGTACAAATGGAAGGAGTTGTGATCTGCAATGGCAATAGTGGAAAAATATGGAAGTAGCTTTTGTGATGGACTTACAAAGAATTTGATCTACCCATGACAGAGCTGGAGGTGTTGGAACACAGACAGAAGTACATTTATTATTATTATTATTATTATTGTTGTTGTTGTTGTTGTTGTTGTTGTTGTTGTTATAATTTCAGGGGGTTGCCGGGTAAATGGGGTTGGGTGGTTTACCCGGGGCCACACAGATGGGTGATTGTTGGGTGTCTGAGGCCAGATTTGAACCTGGGTGCTCCTGGCTCCAGGGTTGGTGCTCTGTCCACTGCACCACCTAGCCGCTCCTACTATTATTTTTATTGTTATTATGTTATTTATTTTATTTTGGGGGTTTATTTTTTTTGGTTTTTGCAGAGCAATGGGTTTGGGATGGCTGACCCAGAGTCACACAGCTGGGTGATTTCTGGGTGTCTGGGGCCAAATTTCTCCTCAGGTGCTCCTGGCTCTAGGGCCAGTGCTCTGTCCACTACACCACCTGGCTGCCATTATTATTTATAATTATTATTATTATCATTATTATCATTATTATCATTATCATTATTGTTATTATTATTAGTTTAATTTTAATTTTATTTTTTTCTCTTTTCTTTACTTGATTGCTCATGAGGGTCTATATTTTTGGGGGAGGGGAGGAGCTATTATGTATACTCTTAAGCAAAAATATTTTAGTAACGTGTAAAATACCATCATTTGTACAAAAATTAAAATAAATAAATAAAAATTCCTAAAAAAAAAAGAAAATAGTTAAAGGTTTTATCAGTCTTTTTATGACACAAATATTGTTTTGAAACTTAAAACAGTGAAACTAAAAATAGAAGTTTAAACAATAGAACCATTTCCTTAATGAATATTGATGCAAAAAATATTAAATAAAATACAAGCAAAGTAATCCAGCCATATATCACACAAATTATGTTCTATGATCACAAGGAATTTATACCGAGTGTATGACTCATTCAAACTAGGAAAACTATCAGTATACTTAACCATATCAATAACAAGAGCATATGATTATCTAAAGAGATTAAAAGAAAACTTTTGAAAAACTATATCCATTTCTATTAAATACATTAGAAAGCATAGGAATTAATCTTGTCTTTCTTAAATAAACCTAAAATTGACAGTAGGTATTATCTATAATAAGGGAAAACTTAAACCCTTGCAAATAAAATCAAAAATGAAACAAGAATATTCATTATGACCACCATTATTCAACACTCTACTAGATATGTTGACTATGGCAATAATACAAGAGAAAAAAAAATTGGAAAATATAGACAATGGGGAATAATATTATCACTCTTTGCACATTATAAGATTGGATACTTGGAAAATCTAAGAGATTCAAGTAAAAATTAAGATAAAGCCTTGTTGAAACAATTAACTACTTTAGTAAAGTTGCAAAATATGAAGTAAATGCACATGGCATCAGTTCTTCCATGTATTCCGAGGAAAATTCAAGAGTAAGAGATAGAATGATAAATACCACTTAAAATTAGATGCAGACAATATAAAATGCTTAGGATAAAATACTTAATTGCCAAGACAAACTCAGGGATTATATGAATACTTAAAAACACTCAGACAGTTCTATTAATTGGCCATGACTAGGTTGAGCTAAAATAATCATTGTTGCTAGGTTAATTTACTTATTCAGTGCTATAATTACAAGTATTGAAATGGATAATTTTATTACATTAAATTAGAAAGGCTTTGTTGAAGTAAAATTAATGAAGTCAAATTTAGAAGATAAACAGAAAACAGGGTATGAGAATTTTATAACATGTTTTTCTGATAAAGTCTTCATTTCTAAATGTGTAGGGAACTGAGTTAAATTCATAAAAGTAAAAGCCATTCCTTTGTTGATAAATAGTAAAGGATATGAACAGGCAGTTTACAGAAGTATAAATCAAAACCATCTATAGTTACATGAAATAATGAAATGAAATTCTGAAAAAACAGTTCTGCTATATCAACTCACACCTATATGATAGACTTAGAATAAAGCAAAAGAAAATAACAAATGGGGAAAAATTTGGACACTAATAAATTACTAGTGGAATTATGAACTAGTCCAAACATTTTGGTAAATAATTTGGAAATATGACCAAAGGCTATGAAACTGTAAATACTCTTTGACCCAGTGATACCAGTATTAAGTCTGCTTCCCAAAATGATCATAAAAAAACTGGGGGAAAGGCCCTACATTTAAATAGATATTTATAGTAGCTCTTTTTTATAGGGGCAAATAATAGAAAATCAAGGGCATATCCTTCAATTGTTTAATGACTGCACATGTTGTAGTATATGATAGTGATGGAATATCATAGTGCTGTAAGAAATGATGAGCAAAGTCATTTTGAAAAATACTGAGGAAGAGCTCTATGAATTGAAGCAAAGTAAACAATGTACATATTACCATCAATATTATGAGAATGATCAACTGAGAAAGATTTACTTCCTATAATGAATACAATGATCCAGGATAATTTCAAAGGATACATGATTAAAAAATGCTATAAATATTTAGAGAGACACCTGATGAAGTATGAATTCAAATAAAATATAATTTTCTAACTTAATTTTTCTTGCTTTTTTGTGACCTGGTTAATAAGTAAATATACTTTGCAGGACTTTCCATGTATAATTAAATTCAATTGCTTGCCTTTTGAAGGAAGGAGGAGTAAAATGAAGAAGGAAGAGACCTTGGAACTCAAAAATGATAAAAAATAATGCTATTTTTTCCATGAAATTTGGAAATATTTAATAAAATAAATACAAATATATATCAGATAAAAATTGTTTCAAGTTAATGAACTGAGTCTGAAGTCAAATATTCTTTCAAAACAGCATCTGATAAGTCTAAATGAGTTTAGCAAATATTTATGCCATAGTGTAGGGTCTAACACATGATAATCCTCCATGCTTTCCCTAAGTCAGTGGTTTAAAGAATGATGACTGCCAAAATAGCTTTCTTGTAGAGTACCATTCTGTCACTTCAGATTAAGCAATAAATAGACAGAAAAATAAAAGTTATAATTTTTAGTATTTAGCATTATAGTTGAACACATTGCTCTTGATTTATTGTCTGATCTTTTATATCAGATTAAATGAATATCAAGATTAGATAGCTAATCTATATTTTATAATCCATAGATCTTTAGTATATGCTTATAATTGCTAAACAAGAAGATGATGATGAATACATATAATGTGTATATATTGGGAAAAATCTCTTATAAAAATATAAATAAGTTTCTTCTCATTCTTTTTATAAAGTCAATTCTTAAATTCATTAATTATTGATTTCATTTAAAGTCAATTTATTAATTAAATCTATGTGGGGTGGGATAATTTATAATACTTAACTGTTATCAAAATCTTCTACTAATTTTTATCTTTGCATATCATTTTCCATTCCAAATAAAATTTGAATCAATTTAATCCAAAGTACATTTATTAAACACTTATTTGAAAGAAGTATGCTCCAAATAGACTAATGAGTACTTTTCTCTCTCTCTCCTCTAATAAGACCAGTAAACAATTAGACAGACTTAGGCTCTAAACTACTTTGCAAAATATAGTCTTATTTACTAGGAAATACTTTATATATGCTAAATAGCAACCTGTCATGAAGGCAAGGCCCACTTTTATGTGAAGTTAACTATGCTTGGTAAATCTAATGTGTAATATAAAGATAATAATGATTTACCTATAAAAAGAGCTTTAAAGAAACAGTGAGTAGTCCACTAGTATAGAATCAAAAAAAAATCTAAGTTCACAAGGCAAAGACATTTATTATCATCACAATCATGGACAAGCCACTTAACCTCTGTGTCTTTCACTTTTCTCAATTTTAAAATAAATATAATAATAATAATAATAACAATAATAATAACTCCTGCCCCTCAAGTTTGTTATTAGGACTAAATTAATTATTTGTAAAGCACTTATCATAGTGTCTGGCACATAGTAGGAGCTTAATGACTATATATTTGATTTAATCCTCAAAACAACTGAGGTAGGTGTTGCAGGTTTATTTAAAGAGGTTAAGTGACTTGCCTATATAAAACACAATTCAATGTAAGACACAGTATATAAACTAAGCAATCTTCAACTCACCACTGGCTACAATAGCATTCTAGTAAGCTGTAGAATAGAAAATCTGAGGAATGCTAGTGGGTACCATAAATAAATTGAGGTGTTGGAGAAATTAAGCCAGAAAGATCATCAGCTCCTATGCAGTTTTTCAGTTCTTTCTTCGTAAATCGCTTTAAACCAATGATTTAATATTGAAATTTTGACTGTAATCTCTTCTATGGCAAACAATTTACCTATTCAACTCAACTCCCTTGAACTTGGTACTCCTTCTGGTAATAATCTCACTAGGCTTTTAGTTTGTTCGAAAGTTGATACCATTCTGGTCCTTGCTAAACCCATCAGAGTTTCCTTTCCTTTTCTATTGAACCATGACACAATCAGTGAAATATCGTGTTTAGCGTATATATATTTTGCCTCATGTAAGATATATAGCTTCAAATGAGTTATGTAAAAGAAACTGATGGGGAAGTATTGACAGATATTTCCAGAAACTTACCAATATCTTTCCAAATGAAATTTTGATTTCTGCCTAGAGGTGAACAGGAGAAGTGACGGTGAGTCCAATCGTTCTCTTTCTTCTCCTTTCAGAGAGGATAAGCTTCTAGAATTATATTTACATAACCCTATAAATGTTGCTAGCTTAAAGGTAAGATTTTTTAGATTCAAGAAGTTTCTAGGTTGTCATTCTTAGAAACTTATTTCTGATGATTTGACTCTTCCCCACTAAAAAACAGATGGATAAAAGGCTCATAAAAGGTGAAAAAATTGGAGAGCTCTTATAAATTAAAACATACCAGAAATACACAAATTGAATGAATTCCTTACTAGGAGCATCCTATAAGAGTAAAATCATAGGCTCAGTATCTTTCCACATCTGAGAAAGCCAAAGAAAATATTTTATTATTTTAGAAACAACAGAGTAGAGAAGAAATGAATAGTATCCAGTTCACTCAGTTTATTTCCATAAAAGAAACTAGTGAAAGATGAATTATTCACCCCAGAAAACCCAAAGAAGCTGATTATTATGTGATGATGTATGCAATTTGAGAATCCTGTTCCTATTAGGACAGTTGAAAGATATAATGGCTAAGAAACTGAGAGGGCATCAGTGACATAAATTAGGTACAAAAGAAACAGTCATAAATGACTATGGTAATCTACTGAATCCAAAGACACTAACTTCTGGGATAAAGACTCACTATTTGAGAAAAAGTGATGGAAAAACTGGAAAATAATATAATGGAAAGTAGGCACAGACTAATATCTCACATACTATAGGAAATGGGTTCAGTAATTAGACACAAAGGGTGATATCAAAAACCAACTAGATGAATAAGGAATAGTTTATCTGTCAAATCTTTAGAGAGGGGAGGAATTTATTAACAAACAAGAGATAGAGAACATTATAAATTGCAAAATGGATAATATTGATCACATTAAATTAAAAAACTTTAGTACCAATGCAACCAAGATTAGAAGGAAAGGAGAAAGCTGGGAAACAATTTTCTGAAATAATGTTTCTGAGAAAAGACTCATTTCTAAAATATATAGAAAACTGAGTCAAATTTATAAGAGTACCAGTCATTCTCCTATTGATAAATGGTCAAAGGATATAAATAGATAGTTTCAGATGGAGAAATTAAGACTTCTTATGGTCAAGTGAAAAATTATCCAAATAATTATTGATCAAATAAATCCAAATTAAAACAGTTCTGAGGCACTAACTCACACCTATCAAATTTACTAAAAAAATGAAAAATGATCAATGTTGGAGAGGATTTGAGGAAACTGGGACTCTAATGCACTGTTCATTGAGTTGTGAACTGTGCCTACCATTCTGGAGAACAACTTGAAATTATGCTCAAATGGCAATAAACTGTACAAACTCTGTGAACCAGCAATGGCACTACTGTATCCTAAAAATATCATAGCAAAATAGTTACAGTAGTTCTTTTTGTAGTGGCATAGAATTAGAAAATGAGGGATTGCCCACAAGTTGCTGAATGACTGAAAAAATTATAGTATATAAATGTGATGAAGTGTTCTGTAAGAAATCATGAGTAGGCGGGCTTCAAAAAATCCTGGGAAAATTTCCATGACTGAAGTGAGTTGAAGTAGGAGAACACTGTACACATTAAAAGCAACATTGTGAGATGATCAACTGTGATGGACTCAGTTCCTTTTAGCAATTCAGTGATCAAGAACAGTTCTCAAAGACTTGTGATAAAAAATGTCATCAACATTCAGAGAAAAAACTATGGAGTCTGAATACAGTGCAGTCTGAATACTGTGTTAACTTTTTAAGGTTTCTTCTGTGGTTTTTTTCTTTCTTCCTCACATTTTTTTTTCCTTTAGTTCTAGTTCTTCTTGTACAAAATGATTAATATGGAAATATGTTAACCATAATTGTACTTATACAAGCTATATCAAATTACTCACTTGCCCTGGGAAGGAGGGAGAGAAGGGAAGATGGCAGAAAAATGTGAAATTCAAAAGCTTATAAAAAGATGAATGTTGAAAACTATTTTTGTATGGAAATAGAAAAAGTAAAATAAAATCATATTTTTAAAAAATGACAGAGAAGACAAGGAGAGTCTCATCTGGTCATTCTCTGGGGAATATAAGAAAATGAAATATTCATCAATGTTCACCCCCCCCAGAAACCCCAAAGAGAAGCATCTAGGCTTTGGGGGTGTTTGTGTGTGTTGGGGGGGGTTGTCACAGTTTGAAATGTCTTGGGATCTTAAAACACAGTATAAATTCTGCTACACACAAAACCATAAAAATATACACTCTTTTCCTCAGCACTATCATCTCCCTTCTGTTATTCTTTTGATGGTTGTAATATAACAAAGAGAGACAGAAAAATGTCAATCTCATAATAGTCATATCTGACATTTTCCATCTCGTTTGTTCTAATAAAGAATTCAAAGCCTTTGGTGACCAGGACAGGTCATTGTCCCCTAATGCATCCTTGTATTGTGTTTGAATTGAACGTTGACTCTAGAAAGCTGAAAAGTGACCACATGATAGATAATCTGCTTCATAGGCAATATTTACTTCTAAACATTCTATTCGAGTATCATGTTGTATAGATCAGTTTATAAGGAAAGTAAAGATAATATGCATGTAAATACTGCAAAATAGGGGCAATATTAAAATATCAAACCAACATCTACATAAGAGATGGTCATAGGACAAAAGAGGACCAGCTCAGTTATAAATCAATTCAAGATGCTCAGGAATTCCAGACTTGGGGGGGTGGGAGCAAATAAACTCAAACTTTACAGTCTGCTTGGTTTAGAGAGTTTCTTGTAAGACAAAACAGAAAGCAGGCTGTTATCCCTTAAAGAGTGATTGGAAGTGGGGAAGACATGACAGAAAATCCTGTCAAAGTTAAATACTTATATGAGAAAATAGCAACTGGTATCCAGAAGCACTTCCTTGCCACAGGCTTGCTGACGACTTGCCCTGAGTGAGTGATCTATTTTAAAATGCAATGAATGAACTCAGGGACCTTGGAAAAATGGATTCTCCTTCTCACCCCAAGTGTCCCCTGGGTTTATCATAGCTGCTAGCCTTTAGCTATATAGTTCGCTGTAGCTATAGATGAGTGAAGAAGTCACTGTTCTGTTTACTGAAGTCTAAGAGAAAGTCAATTGTTTCTCCCTTCCGGTTGTCCTGACACTTTTATGAGGCCACTCAATGCAAGGGAGGGAGGTGAGTGATCTTGCAGATGCATTAAAATCTACAACTATACTGCTATCTCTCCTTTCATTTTTGTATAGACTCAAAGACTACAAGAACTGGTGTCAATGACAGCAATGTTGCAAGGTGTTGAGAATATAGGTATGGAAACATGAAACAATCTTTCTCAATAAGGAATTGAAACTGTAATGAGGGAACAAGTACACAAATATGTACATGAGTAAATATAGACTAATGAGTACAAATATGTGAAACATAGTTAAATGTAAATTGCTTCAGGGTTGAGGGCAATAGGACTTGGGAGGTCTGGAAAATGCTTCATGTAGAAGATAGAAATCTACTCCATATGTGGGAAACGAATTAGGAGAAACCTATGTTCCAATCCCATTTTGTAGATTTATTTCAATATTTAATATCTTTATGACATAGACAAGTTGTCTTAAACCTTTTTGTGTCTCAGAAAGTTCATCTATGAAATAGGTATAGTACCTGTAACACTTAGTCTACCTCAAGGTTTGTTTAAAAAATCATTTGAAATAGAATATGTGAAGTGTTTCAACAAAGAAATTAGGAAATTTGTCTATAAAATTGAACCTTAAAATAACTAGGACCTTTTAACAATAGAACTGTATAAATTGTATCATCCTCATATGAAGATTAATTGAACTATGAAGTCAATGGGAATATAAAGGTATGGCCGAATAAACAGAACACCATGATATTTGTCTTTCATTCTTTTTTTTTTTAAAAAATATTTATTTATTTATTTTCATCCATATGTACAAGTATGTTTTTAAGTTACAAAATTTTCTTCTACCCTCCCTTCCCATCATCCTCCTTCAGTAGTGAACAGTCAGGTTAGCATTGTACATGTGTATCTTTGACAAACATGTTTACAGATTAGTGATTTTCAGTATGAGGAATTAGGATTAAGAGAAAGTGATATATAAGGGATAATTTTTATAAAGTATTCATCAGTTTTTGAAGGATTGTCTTGTGTGTGTGTGTGTGTGTGTTTTGTTTTGTTTTGCTTTGTTTTCCTTCCTCTGAATGGGGATAATATAGTCCAATACAGTTGTCCTAGCTTTCTGAACTGTTGAGAGGAGCTGCTTCCATCAAAGTTATTCATCTCACAATATTGTTGTTAATGTGTACATTGTTCTCTTGGTTCTACGCCCTTCGCTCAGCATCAGATCCTGAAAGTCATTCCATGCTTCTTTAGAATCCAACCATTTATCGTTTCTTGTATTTTATTCTTGAAGGCTATGGAATAAGGGGAGGCAAAGCCATGAAAGACGTAAATTGAATTTGAGTGAGGGGGTGCTGTGATGAACTACCAGCCACATTTTCTTCTCTGGAGCTATCTGATTCTGGTGAATGGATATGAATTAGGATGGCTGGAGAGGACCTTGGATGCAAGGAAATAAGGGTTAAGTGACTTGTACAAGATCACACAGCTAGTTAGTAATTGTCCAATGTCAGATTTGAAGTCAGCCTTCCTGATGGCAGATCTGACATTCTATCCATTTTGCCAACTAACTGTCTCAGCTCAGGCAGTTTGAAATACCAGTTCATTATTATACTGTTAAAAAAACAAATTAATCAACTTAAATAAAATTGCATATATTTTTTGGCTACAGATGCTGGCATCTTTTGTGATCAACCTAAATATTCAAAAAATATGAAAAGATATTTCTCTGAATAAGAAGTGAATGACTCCTTCTTGAGCACTGTACCAGTGTGATTCCCCTTGTCCTCCAGTAGAAAGTATGGTTGAAAATAATCTGCTTTGATCCATTTTATCAGTTGTATAACCTTCTGGTCACATGTCACTAAAGTTCCTTCATTTCTTAACTCTCCAGAGGTAAAGATGAAGATAAAGTTCTCACCCTGGACACAATAAACATGTTTCTGGTGATTTTAAATTTCTGTAATTTTTGCAGTCAACTGAGGCTTGTCCTTTGAGTTGTGTTCTCATAAAACTTATCAAGTTTTCTTAGAAATAAGAAATAATTAGAAATAACTTCTTAGAAGTAAGAAAACTTACTGAGGTCTTATTGAAAATTAACTATAACATGTAAGTAGATGGTAATGTTTGCACAATGTTTATTTCATAGTAAATCCGTGAGATAGGGAGTGTAAGCAGTTTTTATCCTCATTGTATAGAAGAGGAAATTGAATGACTTATTCACACTTATGGTCCCTGTATGAGTTAAGGTTCAAAACAAATCTTAGAAAATCAAATTCTCCTCTTTATCCACTAAACTATGCTTCCTGTCATATTTAAACATGATCAAAGTACTAAATGGGATATTTAAGAAAATATTTTAGAAATCTTAATTCTATCTGGGCAAGTATTTCTCTGCTTAACATCCTCAATGTTGAAATCAAGCTCTCAGAATCTTGACCCTTATCAAAGTATAACTTGGAAGGAAAGGTATACAATAAGATAAGTGTTTTCCATATCACTTTAGATAAAGTGACTTGCTTTTTATTTTGAACTGTTACTCTCTGAGTGACCCAGACATATACAATCCCAGGTATACTTCTAGGAATAACATTGTAATCACAGAATTATAGTAATTTAGAGACTAAATAGAACTTTTAATGTTAGCTAGTCTAACCCTATCATGAGTGCCCTCCATGAAAGAGGAAGTCCCTGTACATAACCATAACTAGTGATAAAATAATATATTGATTTTCTGTTATATTAATTCCATTCTGTAAATGATTCTATACTCTAACTGCCCAAGCCACATTTTTTTTGTCTTTGAGTTAAGTTTAGAAGTCCAAGAGTCTAAAAGTTCATCTTTCTTCTCTCAGTCAAATTTAAAAGTTGTTTCCTCAGAAATCACTTGAATTGAAAGAAAACTATTTCTATATCAGTAACTGTCTTTGTACAATTAGAAGAAATCTGTTATCCTTGAAGGGTGCAGGTGTTTGCCAGGGAGTCTGGTCTGTTATCTCTGCATCACTGACTGTCCTTCAAGAAAATCTGGTCTATTATTGCTATGATACCAAATATTCATGCAGGTGGACACCACCAATGAGCTTTCCCAGTAACAAAGTTGAAGTAATTTTTATTGTTAGCATTCCATACTTCCATCCAATCATTAATCATATTGTTTTCCATCATCAATGATATTTTAGTATTTGTACCAATCTTATTTTTCCATCTGTACTGCTTCCTGTTCTTTGTTCTCTTGTACTTCCTTAAACTATATAAAGGTTAGTAATCCCTCCCTCATGGATTTCCACTGAAAGAACCATTTTATGCCAAAACATTGAACATTATCATTCTACCTTAATTTCAATGATAACACTAGGGACATTGAAAGATCATGTGTTATAGTAGAAGGAGCATTGTCCAAGGAGTTAGGTAAATTTTCAGTTTGGACCTTCCTCTGATACTTATTACTTCTCTTGTCATGAACAATCTACTCTATCTTCCTGAGTCTCGATTTCCTCATCCGTTAAATTGGAGGAAAATGCCTGGAATATTTATGTCACATAACTGTTGTGAGTATTATATGCTTAATGCAATATACTCTATACATGTTCAGGCATTTTTACCAATGTTAGTTATTAGTATGTAAATAAGTGGCTTTAGCAGTCACTTCTTAAAAGTATTAACCATTGCATTTTTAGTTAACTGAACATGAAAGTGGGAAGATCTCCTTTTGCAAACCAAAAATACAACATAAAATTAGTTTCAAAGTAGTTGGTGAATCAGGAAATGTGACACAGGAGGATCTATGTTTCTTGAACCTGTATCAATATCAAAAGAATCCATTTTATCCCATACAATTAATTCTGTGGCTATTAAGAAATATATTTATCCATTTGCTTGAATGAACATTTAATGAGGATTTCACAGGTTATCATTACTCTAGATTCCATGTCTCTGATCACTTACCTACTTACCTACTGCATAAACAATTGCTGACCTGATTAATACTGTGGGAAAATCATTGGTCTTGGAGTCAGTGAACTTGGAATGAAAACTTATCTCTATAAATTATCTTTGTCAACTTGGTCAAGTCATCTAACCTCTCTAGTCTTTACTTTTGTCACCTTTGAAAGGGATGGACTAAAGTAGATGGCCTCATTCCCTTTTGACTTGAAATCTATGGTCCCATGATAATTTTAAGTCAATACTCTACTAGAAATGGAAAAAAATATTTTAACATGATTTTTAACATATAGTGAACAAAAAATTTCATTTAAATCTCACTGGCAACCTAAAACAAATAAATATTGTCTATATTATTAAAAAGTGGTCAAAGGTCACTAAAAAGATGTTCTCCACTATCTTCCATACTAGTTAGACCTTAAGCTTATTGATAAAGTTATGGGCCCCTATTTTTCAGTCAATCAAATGATTATGAAACCATATCCCTGTTTAAAATGGATTATATAATATCACACAGAAAGTTTTTCAATTCCTCCTTCAGAAACAATTCAAGCAACTAAAACTTAATGAGATCTTATGCTTAGAATATTATATTTTCTTTATTTAATTAATATATTGACATATATATATATATATAATTGTATCAAAAAATCATAGTCATTGAATCATTTCAATTTCACTGGTTTAAAAAATTTCCTGAAGCATTTTCCTCTAATGCATATTTTCAAATTAAATTTATTGAAGTAATAACTAATTAAGAATATCTATACTCTTATCCAATGGTTTATAAGAAAAGTATATTTTGAAAAGTTAATGCTATCATTGTAATTAGTTTCATTAATACTGAGTCTCATTTTTCCCCTATTACATTAAAATAAAGTAATAATGTGCATTCCAGTACCTATCATAAGAGAACATAGTTGATTTGAATTAATCACCAAAGATTTCTTACCTGCCTTTACTCTTAGTCTTTATTCCCTATATTAAAGAAATGTACCAAATATTTATTAAAAGTATGGTTTGATTTTACAAAGGTTTAATGCATCAACTGAAATCCAGATCAAATTTTTCCCCTTGTAATGTATTTATGAAGAGATCAGGGATTTCATTAAAATAGGAGGTTAATCATGAGCAATTTCTATCAAATAAGATTGTAAACTGTATTGCAACTCTCAGTCTTGCACAAGGAACAGTGAAAATTTAAGTGCTTTGTTCAGGTTCACACAGCTAGGGTGTTTTAAATATAGGACTTGAATCCTTGTCATTTTTGCTCCAAGGTCAGATTTCTATCTATTGAAACATGTTGTCTCTTGGAAGACTGACATAAAAGATCATCCATTTGAAGAAAACTGCACAATAACTGTTTTATGGTCAATCTATTTATTTTGTTTGCAACAATGACAGATTCATATAGCTACATGACAGTCATATTGACTTTTTGATAGCTAGTCCTTGATAACAGGAAAAAAAATCAATGAATGAAAGCTAAACACGTGTTTATTTAATATATTTCATTCAAAAGGAACATATAAAATTTGACCTTTCCTGTTTTCAAAACCTAATGAATTAGCAATATTGGACCTACAGAACACTTTAATCAGTCAGTCACAAAATTAATCTTTCCCTAGCAATATTGGTAAAATGTTGAAGATAGTTTGTAGATATTTGAAGTCATAGTTAATGCATAAACTAGCACTCTAAGAATATTCTTCAATATTTTCTTCATAATGCAATTGCACTTCCTTAGTTTCAAGATTGACATAAAATTCTTCATTGATAATACTCTTGATCCTTGTGGTTTTTTTATGAATTTGACACAGTTAAAGGAGATTAGAGAATGCCTGTTATACTACATCTCATCCTAGTAAGTTTATGGTTCCCTTAAGATGACAACTGTTTTTCAAAGAATGAATTATGACCATTCCAGTAAGTTTGTTTGGTCTCAATAAAATAGCAAAGTTCTGGAAAGGTCCACTGAGTGAGAAATTTAAGGAAGACACAAAGTTGTCCTTGTAAGTGCCATAGTAATTGTGGAAGTCTTTAACATATTTAGAGAAAATTAAAGTCAATCTATTTCACTGATGTGAGGTTAAAAGGATTTATCTTATCTTTTTAAAACTCCATTGATATCATACTATTTAAGGATTTTCCTCTTTCTTTCTTTCTTTCTTTCTTTCTTTCTTTCTTTCTTTCTTTCTTTCTTTCTTTCTCTCTCTCTCTTTTTTCTTCTTTTTTCTTTCTTTCTCTCTCTCTTTCTTAGCTTTTATCCTTTTTTCTCTCTGTGTCTCTTTCACTGTCTGTCTGTCTGTGTGTCAGTCTGTCTGTCTGTCTGTCTGTCTGTCTGTCTGTCTCTCTCTCTCTCTCTCTCTCTCTCTCTCTCTCTCTCTCTCTCTCATTTTCTCTCTCTTTCTCATCTTCTGCTCCTATCTCAATGCTGCCTAATGAGCTTTCTTGCTTTACAGTATCTTGGAAGTTGTCCAAATATTTCTAGTTCCTGATGTTTTTCTGGGTGAACTTCTTTTCAAATAAGAAAGTGTTGCTTTGAAGCATTGGAGCATCAGTGTTTTGAAAAAACCAGCAACAATATTTACTGATAACGAGTAGTTTGGTGTAGTAAAATACCATTGTCAAGAAAAGTGGACATACAATATGATTCAAGCTTTAGCTATAGGAAAGATCATTATCAGGTCCTCAGGAATATTAAAAATAAGTGCAAATTGGCCATCCTCATTTACCTTTCCCAAATTCCCATGTAATTTTGGACTACAACAATATACAAAAGGTCATGAGACTAAGGTCATGAGAAGAGACTTTAAACATATTGCTTGTTACTATTAATGATTGTTCTTGATAGTTATACTCCTGGGTGCCTCTGGTTTCATGTTTCAGAGATGATAAATTTATAATTGCAGAACTTTAGGATTCTTTTCATCAACTTCCATACACTTAAAATTATTATCCATGCAAGAAATTTTTCTAACATACTCAGTATATGTCAAAAATGACCTTTTTCTTCTTAAAAATGCTTTGTTTGAAATGAGATGCAGTGGGATGGGTTGTTAATTTCTTATTCCATATTCAGATGTGAAATTGATCCAAGATATGCTTTTTATTTGGCCAGAGTTCTAATATGTGTGACTATAAAGCTCAAAAAAGAAGAGGAGAGGATGGAATCTGTCATTATTTATGGAAATATCTACTATTCATAGAGCCATCTGCTGTGAATGATTCAACTTTGAGAAGTGTAATAAAATTTAAACTCACAATGTCAGAAAACCATGCATCGCTCCAATAGAGAGCATAACAAATGCTTCTTGTTTTTTAACTTGTATAAATCATTTGACAGATTGAGGGATAAAGACAGATTAGATTTCTTAGGATTTTTCCCCTACTTATATTGATTCATTCCATTTGTTCATTTTCAGTCCCTTCATTATTCATCATTTCTATTTGTTACTGTTTCTCTTTCTTTTAATGTTTTTAAAGTTGAGGAATAGTGGGTAAAACTAAATATTTTCCATGCCTAAAAATAGCATTGTCCAATTTGGAAGCTTTTTGATAACTACTACTTTTCCATGGCTAGAGTTAGACTATTCTATCACTATTTAGATGATTAGAAAATATGGTTTATCAAAGACAAATATAAAGAATTGACTCCTTAGGAAGCTATATAGTATATTGGGGAAGATTCTGAAGTTCTGAACGTGTGAAGGTGATAAGAACTCAGTTCTAATTCCAGCTTTGTTACTTTTCACTCATTTAACTGTTCAAATTTATTTCCTTATAATAGTAATAGCTAGTACTGAAATGTGCTTTACAAATATTATTTCATTTGATCTACCCAACAACCTTGTGAGATGTGTTATTATCAATTCATTTTATAGATGAGGAAACAGCTTAAGTGATTTGCCTAGGACTTCAAAGCTAGAAAGTATGTGAGGTAGAATTTGAACTCAGGCTTTCCTGACATCATCTCTAGTGCTGTATTTACTAGGTTTTATTTATCATTAAGGATGAGATTTGGCCTACATGATCTCCAAGGTCCCTTGTAACTCTAGAATGATATTATTTTCTCTATAAATTTCAATGTGACAAATACAAATTGTCTTGCATATGGAAATATATAATACACCCTTACAAAGCCCAATTTCATTACTGAATTTTTTGACTCCTGTGCCCTTAGGTAACTAACTTATAAGTCACATTGTTCTGTACTTATTCTTACTATGTTAAAAAAAAGTTCTTCACTAATTAAGCCAAAGAACAGTCATTAACTAGGTCCTAGAATATTTCCTAGTCTGCTGGAATGAGGAAGGTAGAATAAATTGCTCCATTCTATAATAAGTAATAACCATTATGGATGAATAAAGAACCATGCTGTGAAAATCACAAAGAACCCAGGCATCCTTGTACAATGAGTTGGAGGAGTGAAGAATGTGGTGTAATCTTCATGTGTTGATTCAGAGCTATCCTCTCCTAGGACCATAACTGTTCTACTTCTTTCATCTGCTGTAGCCAGAATATCACTGTGCTGCCAACACCATTTCCTAATCCCACTTTAGCAAATAAGATTCCTGTCTTATTTTTGTTTTTTTTTTCCCCATCCCTCCTGCTTTCTAATAGAACAATAGTGTTCCATGACCTACATATACCACAGTTGGTAATCCATTCCCCAATTGAAGGCAATTTACTTGATTTCCAATTCTTTGCCAAACAAATAGCAGGGATGTTGTGAATATTTTTGTACTAGTGATCTTTTTACCCTTTTGTATCATCTCTTCAGGGTATAGACCCAGTAGTGGTATTGTGGATCAAAGGGTATGCACATTTTTGTTGCCCTTTGGGTGTAGTTCCAAATTGTTCTCTAGAAAGGTTGGATGAGTTCACAGCTCCACCAACAATGAATTAGTGTCACCAGATTTCCAAAATCCCTTCCAACATTGATCATTGTCCTTTCTGGTCATATTGACCAATCTGAGAGGTGTGAGGTGTTTTAATTTGCATTTCTCTAATAAGTAATGATTTAGAGAAGTTTTTCAAATGACTATGGATCACTTTGATTTTAAAATATGTAAATTGCCTCTGGATGTCCTTTGATCATTTGTCAACTGAGGAATGGCTAGTTTTTTTTTTAATTTGACTCAGTTCTCTATATATTTTAGAAATGAGTCCTTTGTCAGAAATACTAGTTGTAAAGATTGTTTCCTCATATACTACATTGCTTTTGATCCTGATGACTGTGTTTTGGTCTGTGCAAAAGCTTTTTAATTTTAAATAATCAAAATCATCTAGTTTGTTTTTAATGATTTTTCTCCATCTATTCCTTGGTCATAAACTGCTTCCCTTTCCATAGATCTTACAGGTAAACTACTCCTTAGTCTTCTAGTTTGGGTGTAATAATTTTTTTATGTCTAAATCCTGTATCCATTTTGATCTTATCTTGGTATAGGGTGTGATGTGTTGGTCTAATCTAAGTTTCTTCCATACTAACTTTCAATTTTCCCAGCACTTTTTATTGAAGAGAGCGTTTTTTTATCCCAATAGCTGTACTCTTTGGGTTTATCAAACAGCAAATTACTGTATTGTTTCCTGCTATTGCACTTAGTCTATTCCACTGGACAATCACTCTATTTTTTAGCTAATACCAGAGAGTTTTGATGACTGATGCTTTATAATATAATTTTAGAACTATTAAGGATAAACTGCCTTCTTTTGCACTTTTTTTCATTGAATCCCTAGAAAGTCTTGACTTTTAATTTCTCCATAACAACTTTTTCTAACTTATTAAAATAAATTTTTGGAATTTTGATTTTCAGGGCACTAAACAAATACCTTAGTTTTGGTAGAATTTTCATTTTATTATATTAGCTTGACTTATCCATAAGCAGTTGATGTTTTCCCAGTTACTTAAATGTGATTTTATTTGTGTGAGAATTGTTTTGTAATTGTTTTCAAAAAGTTTCTGAGTCTACCTTGACATGTTGACTGGCAGGTATTTTACATAGTCTGAGGGTCCTTCGATTGGGATTTCTCTTTCTAGCTCTTTCTGCTGCATCTTGCTAGTCATATATAGAAATGTTGAGGATTTATGAGAGTTTATTTTATATCCTGTGAATTTGTTAAAGTTGCAAATTATTTCTAGTAGCTTTTAGATGATTTTTTTTGGATTCTCTAGGTATACTATCCTGTCATCTGCAAAGAGTGAGAGTTTTGTCTCTTCCTTCCCTATTCTAATTCTTTGTATTCCTTTTTCCTTCTCTTATTGCTGAAACTAATATTTCTAATATGATATTGAATAGTAGTGGTGATAGTGGACATCCTTCTTATACTCCTGATCTTATTGGGAATGCCTCAAGTCTTTCCCCATTGCATATAATGCTTGATGATGGTTTCAAATAGATACTATTTATAATTCTTTTTTTTTTTTTAGTTTTTGCAAGGCAAATGGGGTTAAGTGGCTTGCCCAAGGCCACACAGCTAGGTACTTATTAAGTGTCTGAGACCAGATTTGAACTCAGGTACTCCTGACTCCAGGGCCGGTGATTTATCCACTGCACCACCTAGCTGCCCTACTATTTATAATTCTAAGGAACAATCCATTTATTCCTATGCTCTCTAGTGTTATTTTAGTAGGAATGGGTGCTGTATTTTATAAAAGGCTTTTTCACCTCTATTGAGAAAATCATATGATTTATATTTGGTTTGTTATTGACATAATTAATTATACTGACAGTTTTCCTAATATTGAACCAACCCTGCATTTCTGGGATAAATTCTACTTGGTCATAATGTATTATTCTAGTGATAATTTGTTGTAGTCATTTTGCTAAGATTTTATTTAAGATTTTTGCATCTATATTCTTCAGGGAGATAGGTACATAATTTTCTTTCTCTGTTTTAACTCTTCCTGGTTTAGATATCAGCACCATATTGGTGTCATGGAAAGACTTAGGCAGAGTTCCACCTTCACCTATTTTTTCAAATATTTTATATAGAATTGGAACGAGTTGTTTCTTAAATGTTTGATAGAATTCACTTGAGGATCTGTCTGGTCCTGGAGATTTTTTTCTTAAGGAGTTCAGTAAAGGTTTGTTGAATTTTTTTTCCCTGAGATAGAGTAATTTAGGTAATTAATTTCCTTTTCATTTAACCTAGGCAACTTATATTTTTGTAAATATTCCTCCATTTCATTTAGATTATCAAATTTATTGGTATATAGTTGGGTAAAATAGTCCCAAATTATTATTTTAATTTCCTCTTCATTGGTGGTGAGTTTAATATTTTCATTTATGATACTAACAATTTGGTTTTCTTTGTTCTTTTTTTAAATCTAATTGACCAGGGGTTTATCAATTTTATTGATTTTTTCATAAAATTCACTCTTAGTTTTATGTATTAATTCAATAGTTTTAACTTTAAATTTTATTAATTTCTACTTTAATTTTTAGAATTTCTAATTTGGTATTCAATTGGGGGGTTTAATTTGTTCTTTCTATAATTTTTTTAGTCACATATTTAGTTCATTGATTTCCTCTTTCTCTAATTAATACATGTAAACATTTAAAGATAATATATCACCTGACAGCCACTTTGATTGAATTCCATAGGTTTTGGTATGCTGTTTCATTATTGTCGTTATCTAGGATGAAATAATTAATTGTCTATATTTTGTTTTTTGATCCACTCATTCTTAAAAATGAGGTTTATTTAGTTCCCAATTAAATTTGGGTGTATATCTCCCTAGCCCAATATTGCATATGATTTTTTATTGCATTATGATCTGAGAAAGATGTATTCACTATTTCATCTTATTGGATAGCAGGTCTTTTTTTATCTTTACCCTTTTTTTGTTTTTTGTTTTTTAACTTTTCATGTATCTTTTGCATCTCCTGTTTGATGCCCACATTTTCTATTTAGCTCTGGTCTTTTCATCAGGAATTTTTGTAAGTCTCCCATTTTCTTAAGTGTCCATCTTTTTCCCTGGAAGAGAAGGCTCAGCTTTGCTTGGTAGTAGATTTTTGGCTATATTCCAAGCTCCCTTGCTCTTTGGAATATCTCATTCCAGGCCCTTCTATTGCTTAATGTTGATGCAGCAAGGTCCTGCATAATCCTTAGTGTGGCTCCTTGGTATTTAAATTTAAATTGTTTCTTTCTGGCTGCTTACAGGATTTTCTCTTTTATCTGATAGTTCCAGAATTTGGCCATAACTTTCTTCTGTGTTTCTTTTCCTCAGAGGGTTTTCTTATCTCTTCCATCTGGCCAATTCTGCTTTTTAAAAGCATTCTTCTCCTCAATAACTTTTTGAACTGTTTTATCCATTGGACCTATGCTGGTTTTTAACATATTATTTTCTTCAGCATTTTTTTGGATGTCCTTTGACTAAGCTGCTGACTTCTTTTTCATTTTTTTCTTGCATCTCTCTCATTTCTTTTCCTTTTTTTCTTCTATCTCCCTTACTTGATTTTCAAAATGTTTTTTGAGGTCTATCATAGCCTAAGTCCAACTTCCATTTTTTTCTTGGAGTCTTTAGATGCAGAAGCTTGTAGTTCCTCATCTTCAGATTGAGTATTTTGATCCATCTTGGAATCATAGACAAAGTATTTGTAAATGGTATTTCTCTTTTTTCTCTGTTTACTCATTTCCCCAGCCTATGACTGGTTTTGGGGTGCTTCCTGAGCTTTTGAGTTTTAATTGGGACACCTTCACAAAGATTTCAGTGTGTGAGGCTTTCACTGTTTTCCTGGTCTGTGAATGACCACAAGCACACGCCTCTGCCTTGGGGCTGGGGGTTATTGATCTAGAGGGGCCTAGACTGGGATCAGGATCTGAGTGTGGTCAGAGCCCCAGAGTCCTGTTCCAGGGACAGAGGACAGTCCTTGGCACTCTTCCTCCACTCCCTTACCTTCCATGGACTGGACACTCAGGACGCATCTGCCTGGAGGCTCCTGCTTCCATTTCCTGGATCTGGTCTGCAGCAGACACTGCCTCTGTGCCTCAGCAACTGCCCTGAGGGTCTGGGCTTTGTGTTCTCTCTGGCAGAGGTCTCCCCACTGATCTTCCAAGCTGTGCCTGGTGTCCCCCAGAAACTGGTTCTGCTTCTGGGAGCTACAGCTCCTAGGCATCCTGAGGCTGCTTCCGGGAGGCTGAAGTTACTTTACTCTGGCTGGGTCACCCCTCTAACCCGCGTGGAGTAGTTTTTCCCACTATTTTCCAGGTTATCTTGGGCTGGAAAATTGCCTCACTGGATCTTTTTGTGGCTCCTGTCTCTCAAAAATTTAGTTAGAGTCATAATTTTAAGATTTTTGAAATGTTTTGGAGAGAACACCTAGGAGAGGCTCTTCTCCTATTGCCATCTTGGCTCCATCCCTATCATTAACTTCTTTCAAAGACTAGTTTTGGTTTAAGTTCTTATACAAAGACTTTCCTGATTTGTCCCCATTGTTCACATTCTCTACCCTATTGAAATTACTTGATGAATATGTATTGAATTATTTTTCTATGTAAATACTATATTCCCCTACCACACACTTCTACACACACACACACACACACACACACACACACACACACACACACAGACAAACAAACACATCCCTTGAAGAAATATTTTGTCTTTTATTCTCAATACTGTAAAAAAAAAGATAAATGTTTGTTAAATTGAAGTAATACTTCCCTAAGCCCAAAGACTGCATAAATCAATCAGATCCCTTAGGAAAAAGCAAAGTAAAATCAAACTCTACAGCTTTCTCTTTCACCAATTGAGGATTAATTTGGAAATGCAGAAATAGTCAAGGGAGAAATAATATGACAATGTAGAGTTCACTTGACATAGCCAGGAATAACTGGGAGAAATTGGCTCATATTTCTAAATGTGTTTGTTTCTAAATCTTTAGCCTTTTATATATAAATGATTATTTTCTTGACCACCTTAGTTAAAGGAACATCATTTGCTTGCTTCATTACAAAAAGAAAACTAGATGATTCAGTAAGTATTCTGAAGAACTTTTCCATGAAA
This sequence comes from Macrotis lagotis, assembly GCF_037893015.1. Lineage (NCBI taxonomy): Eukaryota > Metazoa > Chordata > Mammalia > Peramelemorphia > Peramelidae > Macrotis > Macrotis lagotis. Next base: position 148,193,972 of record NC_133660.1, on the reverse strand, counting down.
CAAGTCTTTATATGGAAGATTCTCTTTGAGTACAATACTAATTTATGACAGAATCAGAATAGGAGAATTTTTGTAGGAACATTCAGTTTATTTTCATTTTAGAAATCTTGAACATAATAAATTTTTTCAAACATCAAAAACTAAAATTTAATTTAAAAGAAAACATACTAAATATTTTAAAACATTCATTTTTGATATATTTTAAAAGTCATTTTAGATATGAATATAAAATTTTCAGATGAATTTAAAGTACAATTAAAAATATTTTATAATTAGAAAAAAGACTCAATTTTAACATTTTGAAATTTTGATATTTGTGTTTGCAGGTAATATTGTGTTGATCATATCAAATTATGTAACACTTAAGAGAGTTTAAGTGATCACTATAATAACCCACAGTTTGATTTAATCATCTGCCCAAGCAAATTGGATAAAAAAATGTCCATTTCCCCAAGTTAAAATATTTAAGAGGATAGTCAACAATGTTTATCCATTAATGCATATATATCCTCAACATATAACTGAAGATGGGTCATAAGCTGAATTTTAAATGGAGCAAAAGAATAAAAAAAAAGTCTGTTTTGCTTTAATGATAATTATACACCCTAGTAATGCCTTCAGACTTCACCTTAGGACATAATATTTCCTCCACTGACAGATCTTTAAGAAAAGGCTGGATGACCACTTGATTGGGCTACTGTAAAGAAATTTCTCTAGAAACATGTTGACCTAGTGGTCACCTGAGGTCTCACACAGCTCAGAGATTCTATGGTTCTAGGATAAATGAAGGAACATGTTAGACCATATTTTAGACATAATTAATATTAATAATAATAGAAAGTATGAATAAATGTATGTGCATGAATATATAAAATCTCACTTGATGTTCATAAACTTTTTGTAAAGGTGCTATTATTTTCATTTTGTAGGTGAGGAAATAGACTGTGAGAGGGATTCTTTGACTTTCCTGGAACTACATGGATAGAAATTTTCCAAGTATGCAGTTAATGAAGTCTTTTTTTTAAGGTTTTTACAAGGCAAATAGGGTTAAGTGGCTTGCCCAAGGCCACACAGCTAGTTAATTATTAAGTGTCTGAGGCCGGATTTGAACCCAGGTACTCCTGACTCCAAGGCCAGTGCTTTATCCACTGCGCCACCTAGCTGCCTCCAGTTCATGTCTTCTTGAACAAATTCTGATTTGTTATCTCCCATGCTACCTCATGCTTCAGCTTGGTTGTGCAGTGTATTGTATCTGGATATGAAATCTGGAAGATCTGAATTAAAATCTGAATTCAGATACTTATTAGCTGTATGACCCTGTGCAAGTCACTTAGCTCTTATTTTGCCTCAATTCCACATCTGTAAAATGGAGCCACAGAAGAGAAGGAAATAGCAAACTAGTCCTGTATCTTTGCCAAGAAAAACAAGACAAAATTCCATAGGGTCCACAGTGTTAGAAACAACCAAAAAACTGTATAAGAACAACAATGCACTTAGCATGCCCTACAATCACACATATGGTGAGCAGGCATATCTGGTTATGTTTTAGTGCCCTGGTTAATATAAGAAGGAATTACTTCCCTCTCTAATGTTCTAGGACCACCACTACCTTTTAATAATATCATCAGATTGCTCATGCTGGAGTCATCTTTGTCTCCTTTGATATGTTCTTTGTGGTTGTGTGGTTATGATAGGTGCTCTTAGAAAATCTTTGTTCTTGTCTTTTTCTCAGGGTCATTGCTGCACCTCACTCTACTCATTCCATGGTGATGACTTGTAGGTGTTGCCAGACCAAGTTTTCTTGTACACAAAGTTGGAGATTCTCTCAGCTGCAGTTTCTATCTTTAGTTTTAGTCCTTATGTCAATCAGTACATATTATTACTTGTTAGACACTGTAATAAACATAGAGGATAAAAAGAAAGCCAAAGACATGGTCTTTGCCCTCAAGAAACATGCATTCAATTAACAGAAAATCTGAAGGGGGAAGACACCTGAGAGGATTAGGAAAAGTCTTCAGCAGTAGGTTAGATCTGAACTGAGTCATGAAGGAATGTAGAACACTAAGAGCCAGGAGTGAGGGGAGAAGGCATTCTAGTAAAGTAGGACATTTAGTGTGAAAGCATGGACATGTGAGATGGAGTATGATGCTAGAGAAACAGAAAGTAAGCCAGAATAGCTGAACTGGAAATTTAACAATGAAACAATCTATCAGTGGGCACTGAATAAAAGCAAATGAGATAACACATTGTTACCAAACATAAATTAAATAAAACTTTATTTGGAGGGGGGAAGGATATATGATTTTAAATTCTGCTTTAACTTTTTCACTTCTTTCTAGTGAATCTTTTCGTATTTCCACAGTTAATTCTTCAGGTTACCACTTTCATTTTTTTCTTTTCCCATACCATATTACAAACTGTGTTTAGACTTAGTGGTTTTCCTTGCTTAGCTATGAAATGCTCTCCCATCCTTTACTGATGGGCACTTGTATTATCTTATTTTCTTTACAGTTCCTGGTTTTCTCTTTCCCACTCAGCATGGAATACTTCCCTGTTGATACTGCACGGATGATATTTCAAAAATATCAACAGAAGTAGTATCAAACCCAAGAGTGATGTTTTTGGTATCAGTAAGAATCACTAATAATAAGGAATCTCTAAGTTGTCAGTCTCACAAAAACTTCATATTTTGGGGGGGCAAGGTATGTATTGAGAAAGATCCAAATCTGAAGTGAGATGAATGTTCTTGGTATATGCTGATTTCCTTTAAGTTCCTACCCAGTTCCTTTTGCCTGCACTGTATGTATAGATTGTGTACAGTTTTCCTGTGGTTATGATATTGGTATACTACATTGTACATTTTCCTTAGCACTTATTACAACAAAACAAAAATGGAGAAGCATATAAGAGGTTATCTGTCTTGTCTTGAGGACACAATCAATTGCCTTGTTTAAGCCACAAATGATGATTTTCATTACAATATAATTTATATAATTCATACCTATGAATTTAAATTAATTGCCTGCTGTTTTCACAGTATCCAAAATTTTATGTTATTTTTTGGTAGAAAAAATGTGTGTGAGTGCATATTTGGAGAAAATCCATGCTATCAGAACAGTAACTAGTATACTAGTATCCAGGGAACTCATTACTAAATCTCGAAAAATAAATTAAAAAAAATGAAAAACAGAGATAAGGGAAATACTGACACTGGCCCTACAGATAAAAATTTAGGCTGCTGCCACATGGAGAGAATAACACTAGTCCACAGCACTCTGATGGAGAGACTATGGGACACTGCTTTGTGTTGGTGAGAAAGAGATGCCAGGACACTGGAATGCTGTTTCCAAGTGAAAAGAAAGGCGGAGGTATTTGAGTACTACACTTGATGTTCAACTGTTATTTATTTTGAATGTGTTTTTTAATTGATAGCTTTTGTTTTGATAGACCAGTCATGTTCTGTTGTCATCCTCAAATGAATCCTTTCTCTTAACCACAAAAAAAACAAAAAGCATAATGTGAAGAAAGGTTCTTCCCTAGAGAACATAAAACATAAAAATAAAATGGAAATAGGTTCCTCATAAAACCAGTCAACATATCAGTTGAATCTAATGATATATACAATATTCCACACCCATGATATTTCTATCCTACAAAGAAAGGATGCAGGTATATTTTCTCCTGTAGTTTAGGGAACCCAGTTTGGTCATTATAAATGCATGTCATTCAGTACTTTTTTCAACATATATTTTTCTTTCTATTCACATTATTGTTTTACAGTAATTATTATCCATGCTTTTTTTATAAATTCTGTTTCCTATACTCTGTATATGTAAAAATAATATGAATAATGCAAAAAAATTGTGGAAAGCATATATAAATTAATAGTTGTGGGACGGATAGAGGGAAGACTTAATGTGAAAATTCAATTGATAGAAAAATCAATATATATATATATATATATATATATATATAAATATATTTTTTAACAAAGAAGAAAACATGTGTGACTATATTCACAGTATTCTTCCTTAGTACCTTCCCACCCTTAAGTTAAGGGAGAAGAGTTCTTTAGACAGTTTTGCTAACTTGTTTCCATGCTGTTTAGAGAACAAAAGTTCTGTTAAAATTAAAACAAAACAACCCCCCCCCTCGGGGGGGCGCCCGGAGCCGAGCTGGACCTGAGCCCCAGCACATAACCTCAAGCCAGATATGTACTGGATCTGTTGAATGGGCAATTCTTCCATTTCCTTGTACAAAACTGCAGATCAACCTCTTTGCACTTCTAAGTCCACACTACATCCACTATCCAGCTCTGGAGAGCTGCCAGATATCTCCGGTTCTTACTTTCTGCACAATTAGGAGAAAATAAAAGTGCAACATACAGCAGTTCTGATATGGCTGAAGTGAAATCAATGTTCCGGGAAGTCCTTCCCAAACAAGGCAGTTGTCTGTAGAAGATGTGGCCACAATGGTACTATGCAAACCCAAACTTCTGCCACTAAAATCTCTGACACTTGAAAAATTAGAGAAAATGCAGCAAACAGCACAAGAAACTATTTGCCAACAGGAAATGACAGAAAAGGAACAGCACCAAACCAAGGAGTGATTCATTCATCAATTTTGTAACTTTTACTTGTTGATAGTTTTTCAAAGTAATTCACATTTGTTTGCTATTTTTGATTTTTATTAAAGTTAAAATTCATTTAAAATAAGTGGACAAATATAAGTCATCAAAAGAACAAAATAAATTTAAGCTTTTGTAATTCCTATTATGGACTATGTTCCAACTTTGGCCACAATTTATTTTAATCTTTGGTACTCTGTTTAGTGATTGTTGGAATTCTAAGTTCTACTACAAGATTACTATTTTTGTCTAGATGTTATGCATTATTTCTACTTTTATCAATTTTCGAGGTTCAAGAACCAACCCATAAAATATGTAACTTCATTAAAGTTCTACACATGACTTAAATTTTTTTTTTATTTTTAAGTGAGTGTTTATAATTATTTTTCAATGGGGAAAGAAAAAATATCTAAAAACAATTATAAAGATACCATGTAAGTATATACATATATATATTATGTATACATATTATGTAAACACACACATTTGAAAATTACATCAAAAATAAGCCAAGTTACTCATTAAGGATTCCCTGGGAACCTGAAGCAGAGGGAGAACCTGAATAGATTTGTGAAACAAGAAACATGGTAGATGTGCTTTTACTTTTAGTTGATAAAAACCATGTATGTTTACACATTTTTTTTAACAGAAGTTACAGCCAATTTTTCTTGGACAGCAGGAGCAAAATAAATGTAGCAGTATTCCTGAACAATGAAAGTCTTTGTTTAAGTAAAAAATTAAAAATAAAAAATTAAATTAAAACAAAACAGATTTTAAAATTACATTATCTTTTAAAATCATTATTTTAATTGTTTTTTCCAATCATAAAATTCTATACTTTGGTTCATGCTTCAGTAATCTCACTTTCCCTGTAGTTTTGTATAGAAAGAGTCTATCTACAAATAAACAGATGAAATTAATGGCAAATGGAAATGATATTGTAAGAAAAGAAAATTAATTCAAGTTCACTGGAAATAGGTCTGTTTATAAGAATGGGTAGAAATATCATTTTTGTTTGTTTGTTTATCATTTATCACATGCCAAAGTTCATACAAGCAAACTACTAAATGCATACTGAAAAACTTGTCTAAAGTCACATTTTTGACTTTGGAGCTAAAGTATGAATTGTAAAGGAATGCATATTTCAACCAACTTAAACACTGATATAATCTTGTTGGCCTGAATTCTTGGATCCTTTATTGATGAGGGAAAAGGAGGAATTTTTAGGTAGAAAAAATTATAATGATTTATTAATCTGTTTAATAAACCAAATAATACAAGAGAGACAGACAGAGACAGACAGAGACAGAGAGACAAAGAGAGAAATAGTGACAGTGACAGAGAAACAGTGATAAAGAGACAAAGACATATAGAAACATAGAGGATGGAGAGACAGAGAGAGAGAGGCAGAGAGAGAGACATAGAAGGCGAGATTGAGCCTGAAAAGTAGAGTCTCAGAGAGAGGGAGAAAGGGGGAGGGGGGAGATAAATGAATGGATAGATGAAATTTTTTAATCCTTGTTTGCTGTAATTATTTTATTTAAATTTACTTAACCTAATACTGATATGGTTTTTAAAAAGACTAAAGTTTCTGTTGCTGAATATAGCTCAAGTCCTTTACTCCCACATTCTTATACATTTCCAGTCCTGTGATATTCTGGACAGGTCAGATTACTTGAACGTCTTACTAGGTTACTTAGTGGTAACTGAAAAAAAAGTAGTGAATTTGCAATTAGAATACCTAGGTGCCAGTGAGATTTGAGGTAAGTTGATTAAATTCTCTGGACCTGGGTTTTCTCATCTATAAAAATAAGAGATTGAATAAAAAGTTCTATAAGGTTTCTTCTGCTCTAAATCTATGATACTGTTCCTGTGATCTCACATGATCAACAGCAAGAGTGAAGAGGTCACGATATATTATCCTATTATCTTTTGTTCACAAGACTAAAAGAGAGTTATGACCAACAGAATGTAATTCTCTCTCTCCAGGTTTTAAATTTCTATATTAGATTAGCAAAAACTTGAATTGTCTTTTATTCAACCTTATAATTTTTTTCTATATCTTCTTCCTTTCCCCATATTAAATAGGTCTAATATAGGCTGAGGTCAATGACAAGACATCTCATTTTCAAAAGATATTTGAAATTTACTTTGGTTTTGTTTTACCCTCTCTCAAAACAGTTCATCATTATGAGCCATGAACAGCCATGTTTTCCGCATCATTTTCAGCTTCCAGGCTAACACACAAATGAATAATTCGATTATACCTTCTTTTCAGTCCCCAACACTAATTCCTATCACCAATTCAACAGTGTCAACCATTCTCCTTAATATCATTCTATGGCTTGCAGATGAAGCAAAGTGTAAGGGCAGGGTCAAGGGTGATTCCCCCTCTATCAAGCATGATTATTTGAGATTTGGATGGGAACAGAAGGGACTTGCAATGACTTCTTCACTCCTGGAAGCTTGCTTATTATTAAAGGAAATCTAGAGGAGTAAGAGATAACATTTTACAAAAGAATAGTGGGATTCTGAAATTCATGGAATCTTGTGAGGAACCATTTGGCAAGGGAAGAACATGAATCCCTTCATCCCCTCTGAGTCCTTCATCATTCTAGATGAAGGGAGTAAAATTTTGACTTTGGCCCAAAGAGCGACTCAAAGAATTCAGGCAAAATTTTGGATCATCAATGCTCTTAGGAAGATACGAGATTGTTTCAAATTGACATGGGAACCCAACACAGAAGAAAGATTCTTCTGCAAGTTACATCTGGACCTGAATTTGATTGAAACAATATTATGTAGGAACCAAACTAAATTTTGAATCTACCTCCTCAGAACCAGAAAGTATAGGGGAGCTTCTGCTTCTCAGGTGTTGGAGGAAATGACTGCATGTTTATTCTTGCTGCACCTTTAAAGTAAATATTCCTTTTTTAAAGCTAAACAAATAAACAAATAAAATAAATTGTATTTGGAACTAGAGGTTTGAAGCCTCCTTCTTTTAATAACTATCTGTGAGACCTTCAGACCTCAATTTCCTCATCTGTAAAATGAAAGCTGGATTATATGACATCTCAGTTATTTTGTGACTCTACTTCTATGATTTCTAAGTCAAAATTTTAAAAACTGCCGTCTGATGTTTTCATTTCATTAGAACACTAGCAAGCATGCTGGTAGATGGGGGGATAATGCAGGGAGCAAAGGGAAAAAGAAGTACTGTGCATGAAGTTTTTGGTTTCTGAAGCTGGAAAAGAAGGGGGAACGAACATAATTCTTCCTGTTCTGTTTCTGACATTCTTTTATTTATTTTTATTTACCTCTTTAATTAATTCCTTCAGATTCCATAGTTTAGTTAGCATTTTAAAAAAAATGTTTCTCTTAAAATTGTTGAGTTTATCTTCTAGGATCTGTGGTCACTGCTCCTAAAGATTATGGCACAGTCAGTGCAGAACCACACATTTCATAACACAGCAGGGACCACTACTATACTGGCTTGTGACACAGACTACATTGCTAAAAGCAATATTTTCAGATAATTGCTATGATGATTTGAAAATACATTTTGCCACCATGCCAACAGGGACAGCTGGAAAGGGAAAAAAAATCAACACAAATGAGCATGACCATGAAAATGATCTGATTGCCAGGACGGTAATTAAAAGGAAAAATAAAACTGTCATATTACTGAGACTCATCCACAAGCCATCATGAACTTATATCTCCCTATTTTTCTTTCTGATGTTATATAGACTTGTCTCCTGTGTTTCCTTCTCATTCTGAAAACACTAGAATCCTCACTGATAATGATGGGGTGATGTATGTTAAGAGAGGCAATAGAGAATAGTGGGTAAATAGATAAGGAAACGGGAAAAGTTTAGATGAAATTCTGCTTTTTGACACATATTAATTATACTACCATGTGTATGTCACTAAAACTGTTAGTGCCCCTTTGTAACTCTGCAAAGAAGTTGCTGATCTGCATAGTCACCATCTAGATTCTTTTTTTATCCTGATAAAATCAAAGATTTAGAAAGAATCCCTCAAAACAACTTTCAGACAATTTAAAACATATGTACCCACTCTCTTCTTTTTTTTACAGTTGAAAGCAAAGACAATATATGTATTATAATGTTTTCTTATGCAAGTTTGTTAGAGAAAGAATATAAAATTTTTGATTTTATTTATTGTCATTTGGAGGGTTTTTATGCAATTTGATAATTAGGGAGAGGGAAACTATTCTGTCTTTGAGAAAAATTTGGGAGAAGATTCATCAAAGGTGAAGGAAGAAAAGGAAGTAAAGAAGTAAAGAAAGAGTCAAATTAAAAAAATAAAAAATAATTTATATGGTATTGTCCCTCCACTATAACAAGTGATATGATATTCCTAAATATAAGATATAAAATAAAAATTGGATAAAACTAAACTGCTATGTTGCCCTTAGTTTTTCTCAAAGATGAAATGAACAACAATACAAAACAAATGAGAATGATGTGCAGGACTTTAACATTGGAACCTAGATTTACTTTTGAAAGTTAAAGATGTTGTATCTGCTGGGTACCAAAACAAAAGAGATTCCTACTGAAAAAAAATATCCAGTAAATCTTCTCATTACTAAGTTCCTGTAGCACAAATAGAACTTTTGATTTACTTAACTTTCCTCAGAGAACTAAATTAATATTTTAAATTTAATTGATCATATTGACATATTCCCTACCCATACTTAAATCTGGTTTGTTAGGTAATTTGTCTCTGAAAAATAATATGCAATTGACTTACTATTACATTTCACTTCTATTTCTTTCTCCTATGTTTCTCCAGGTATAATCAAATGGGAAAAAATCTGCTTTGTTCCTTTTCTCAATTAGGATACAATGACTGGACTTGGAATTAACTCCCTCTGTGGCAATTGCAGCATCTGCCTCAGCAAGATGCTATAATCCTGGAGATACTGGCTGAGCTAACTGTGGAAATATATGAGAAAGATGACAATTATTGATGAGTTTTTGCATTTGAAAATATTTAAATATATATATATATATATATATATATATATATATATATATATATGTTATTTGAAGACATTCCCCTCCTATAGTAGTCAAATTTTAATTTGTGTATCTTAGTATGAATGACTCTCTGTCTGTCTGCCTGTCTGTCTCTCTCTCTTTCTGTCTTTATCACTTTCTCTCTGCATATATAATATACATAATACATAATAATAAATAAAATTTTCAGTTTAGGGTTTTGCTATTGCTATTGCTATTAGAATGAATTCTTTTATCTCAGTGAATTTTGATGAACTAAATGATCTACTGACTCAGCCAGAAAATGACTGGAAGCTTTTGAGAAATTATGTGATGAACTCATAGTAAGGAAAATAATTTGAGACAAAGATATCTGCGTATTATGGTCAATTTCCATGTAAAGTTTGTGAATTCAGGAATAACAATATTGCTCTTGGCAGATGGTGGTGCAGATGTAAGAATAGATGTTAATAACAGCCTCTGCCTATGTGTTCATCTTCTACTGAATAACACAGCTTAATGGCACAGAATGCCAGGACATCACACTTTTCCCAGGTCCTATTTCTCCAACACAAATACCTGTCATAGGCCAGATCACTGGAGTTCTCTTGCCTAATCCTCTGTGTATTTTGTATTTGATACCTTCTTATCTTTCAATAAGGTGATGTATTTATGCAATATTTATTCTGGAAGAGATAATTGCTTTGTCTATGTTCCTATTTATTTCCCTGGAAATTCCACTTTCTGGAAAGGTAAAAAAGGTACATTCTTTGTTCATAAAACATTCTTATAAACTAGATTAGTGTGAATTTTAATTGTCAAGGTTATTGGATGTCACTTGTTCACCAAAATATTTGCTAGAATATGGATTTGCATTGCTGATTTAGATAGAAATCTCACAAAAATGGTTGGAACACACAAAAAGCACTTAGGAGTTTAACTGGGGCAGGGCTTGAAGCAATCTAGGAAAGTGGAGACTGAACTCTGCTAAAGGATTTGATGTTGAAAATTTTTAAAAAATCATTATCTGGGGCAGCTAGGTGGCATAGTGGATAGAGCCCCAGCCCTGGAGCCAGTTCAAATCCGGTCTCAGACACTTAATAATTACCTAGCTGTGTGGCCTTAGACAAACAACTTAACCCCATTTGCCTTGCATAAACCTAAAATAATCATTATCAATTGTGAAATATGCTTGGTTGGAAAAAAAGTGATAGAATCACCAATAAATTGGTAATGAAGAGTAGAAGATTATTAGTATCCTCCATGCTCAAGAGCAGACACTGATGATGATTTTCTATCCTGGAAATATTGGATCATAGGAAGATTTGGGAAAAAATAAATAGAAACTTCCATCTATTATTTTAAAGCTCGAGGCCATAGCAAAGCATGTATGTGAGTGACTTTGCCCTTCAGACTTGGCACCAGAAAGGTTGAACCAAGAGAGCAAATATGATAATGAAAGCCATAAGGACATGAGTTCCCCCAGGAATCAGAGTCAAAAGAGAACTGTTAGAAGAATTAGGCATATTACTTGGAGATGTACATATGAGAAGAAAAGCTCAGCAGGGAAAAATTAAGTAAAAGTATTTAGAAAAATAGGAAACAAACAGCAAGAGGCAATATAGAGAAAATGGATTTTGTTAACCTTGGAGTCATATAAGCCTTGTTTCAAGAATGACCTCTGACAGTAAATGTATGATTCTTGGAAAATAAAGGAACCCCTCCATTCCTTTGACAATCCACTGAAGGCCAAAGAGCTGGATGAGGAGTCAGATTCTGGCTTAGATACTTCCACCTATATTAACTTGGAAAAATTAATATAATATCTCTCTCTCTCATCTTTAATTTATTAAAATATTCATTTGGGCAAAGGGGCTTGATAAATAATGAATAATTTTTAAGCTATAATATATCATCTAAACATGGAGTCCAATGGAATTGTCACCAGATTAGATAGGAAGTGTCCAATCAGGACACTATACAAATGGTAGTGTCTTGAGCAAAGCAGAAAGAGATCTAGTAGCATAATCCAGAATTCTGAATTACTACTAACTGAAGATATGTTCCCCATATGACAAAATTATTCATCATATGGTCAACAGTTATAAATGTTGCATAGGATTTAGAAGAATTTGAACAAATATGAAGGCTTGAAGTCTAGCACTATAAAGGATGACATACAGTTTCAATTTCTTGTTCAAGATAGTTTAATTACTTAGATGCCTTATGACAAAGTAGGGTGGGTCATATTTATTTATATTACATAATTATTTATCAATTTAATGAAAGAACCAAATGAAACTAGTTCTTGAGAATAATATGAAGACATGCTTATACAAAAGAAAATTATTATCATTTTATTTTAAAAAAATAATGCAAATACATAAAATGATAGCTACATTTTTCCTACTGGAACTTTTTTTAAGTTTAGAAAAACTTTTTAAAATACCAAAATTTTAGGGACTCCCATATCTTTTGCTAAATGTCCTTTTCATTATGTCTGGAATTTTCGGAACATTATAAAATGACAAGAACTATATATGGCTTGAAAAACTTGAACCAAACTATTTTATTACTCATCAGTTGGACATGTTTTACCCACCCAGAAAAACTATAAATGTTAAAATGTGATTTTTCTGTCATCTTATATTTAGGTAGAAATAAGAATTTTTTGGCATTGGTAAATGTGAGACCCTATTTACTCATTTAGCAGTCATAATTCAACTACTTAAGAAAAAATTGAGATGGCTTCAAAGATAAAATTGAATTAAATGCCATTGAGACAGAATGGAAATTAAAAGAAGTGACAGACAATCTAAACAAAATAGGTGGAACTCAGGTGACTGAAACAATTACTAAAATTGGAATTTGAATTTGGATTTAAGATTTCTGGGAGCTAAGGAAAAAGACATTTTGGGGGGGGATTAATATGATCCCAGAAGAGATGGGATTCACATGTTTCCAGACAATGTAGGAAAGACAGTTACTGGACTAATAGAGACTATATAGGAACATATGACTAAAGTAGTGGGAAATGAAAGCAAGAGAGACAGATGTCTCTCTTGGTTTCTGGTGAAGATAGATATTCTGGTACTAATCCACCCAAACACTGAGTTTTTTAGACAACGATATATTGACTAGATGGACAAGAATTCTAAATTTCAGTAGCAAGTAGAGGAATTCAAGACCAAGTGAAAAGAGGTGCTGAGATGCCACAAGGGAAAAAAACCCTAGAAATTTTAATATCAAGTGTGGATCTTGGACAATGGAGATCTGTATAAATAGAAAGGGATTATTCTATAGTTACACAAATTGTTTTCTGGGGAGCAGGTAGATAGTGAAGGAACACAATATGAATATACTATTGGTCCAGAGAAGGTTTTATGAGATCCTGGGGAAATGGGGCTTGCCAGAGATATACACAGTGTTGTTATGACTTTATAATGGTCTTTGGAAATTCTTCCTAGATTCTGTGTTGCTTTTTTCAGTTGAGTTAACTCCTATTTTTCAATATATTGTTAGAATGTCTGTTTGCATGATGCTTTTACCTTTTTCTTCAAATGTTAAATTGCTATATTCCTAGGGAAATTCCTAGGAGGGAAGAAAGACTAAATGACAATTTGTGATAGGCTTCCTGGTTTCGATTCAATCTATATAAACACTGAAAATTCTTGCTGTTATATTAAGAACTGAATTCAAGGGCAGCTAGGTGGCACAGTGGATAGAGCACTGGCCTTGAAGTAAGGAGTACCTGAGGTCAAATCCAGCCTCAAACACTTAATAATTATCTGGCTGTGTGACCTTGGACAAGCCACTTAACCTCATTTGCCTTGATAAAACCTAAAACAAACAAACAAAAGAACTGAATTCAAATTTTGCCTCTGACATTTAGCTGAGTCACTATAAACCTTTTTTAGCCTGTTTCCTCATCTTCAGAATGGATTTGGATAACCTCACAGAGTCATTATGACAAAATAACATTAATGCTTTGCAATATTAAAAGTATTAGAAGATAGTGATAATATTAATAATCATTGAAGAGTGTTTCGCATGATAGGGCTAACCTTAGAATCAGCAATCTGTCAATCAATAAATATTTTTAAGTGTGGACTATATGACTAGCACCAAGCTGTACACTGATGCAAAAAGAGGGGAAAAACAATCACTTCTCTCAAGGGGCTTACAATCTAATAGAGCAAATAATATGCAATCAAATGTATACAAACCAAGCTACATAGTATAAATAGGAAATACTAACATGGGAAGGAACTAGGATTAAGAGGAGTTGAAGAGACTTCTTAGAGAAGGTAAATTGTAATTGAGGTTTGAAGAAATCCAGAATTATCAATTACTGGAAAAGAGAAGAAAAAACATTCTAGGTCTTAGGAACAGTTTGAGAAAATGTCATCAAAGAAATAAGGTATCTTATTTGTGGAGTAGCTAGAGACCCAATCTCATTAAATGGAAAAAGTTTGTATTAAGGAATAAAGTAAAGATTGGAAAGACAGGAAAGAATTAGGTTATAAGGGGCTTTGAATGCTAAATAGAAACTCTGTATTTTATCACTGAGGCAACAGTGAGTCACTGGAGAATGTTGTAGGCTGAGCGACATAATCAGAACTGCATTTTGGAAAAATAACTATAGTGGTTGAATGCAGGATAGATTGAATTAGGGAGCGTCTTGAAGCAGGCAGATCCACCAGCAGACAATTGCAATAATCCAGGCATGAGATGGTAAGGATTTATACTAGAATGGTAGCAGTACAAGAGGGGAGAAGGAGAAGGAATCAAAAGATGTTGCAATGGTCATATCTCTAGGATTTGACAATTGACTGGATATGGAGGGTGAGACATTATAAAGAGTCCACAATTGTTTCTAGATTAAGAGTCGAAGGAATGTGGAAGATGGTGTTGCCTTCTATAGCAATAAGGAACATAGGAGGTAAGAACTATTTAAGGAATCTAACCTTTTAGCTCTTTTAAAAGGTCACATCATTTCAGGGGCTTCATATAGAATTTAATCTTTATTTATTTATGACTACAATGTAAACCATATTAAAACGAGTATAATAATAAAATGAAATAATGCTGCAAGAATAGAATTGGAGGACTGCATGCAGTCTATGGGCTGCTAGTTGTATACATCTGGTTTAAGTGAAAAGATGCTGAGTACCATTTTTTGAAATACTCAGTTTAAGATTATAGGTTGGGTCCTAGATAGGTAGTAGTATAAAGGAAATGCCTCCACTATTGTCTGATTCACCTTCTCTGAAAATTATAGGCTTTTTGTGACTTGAAGGCTAACTCTCTATTCACTATTCCATACTGCCTCCCCATTACAACTAAGCCCTATCATAAAGTAGAACACCATATTGTAATATTTTTCCTCAAATTTAGACTATTGCTCTTACAAACCTCTCCCCTCAGTAGCATGTTTTCTAGGACCGTGTTTACAAGGACCCAAGATGGTACAGTAAGTCAGGGTTAACTTAAGCAAAATAAAATAATAACAAATGTAGAGGGTATCATTGGTATTCTCTTAGTTCTCCTTTCAGAATCTTTTTTTTCTCCTTAAACTGTTCAAAAATAGATACATTTTTTTTGTGAGACTGAGCAATTGACTCAAATTCTCACTTCTCCAGAAGTAAACTCTCTCAGATTAAAATTTGGAAACAAGATGTTGATCTTCATTACTAAAGGGAGTTTCCTAAGGGTAAAGTTGATGAAATTACAGATTCTGATTAATAATGAAGGTGAAGGGGATTGATGACATGATGATGGTGATGATGATGATGATGGTGATGATGATGATGGTGATGATGATGATAATGAAGGTGATTATGATATTATGGTAAGAAGAAGACCATATACTATAAAAAGTAGTATATCATGAAAATTGTTTGAAAATCGGACAAAAAATATTTGGAATTATCATAAAAGAGATATCGTTTATTCATTTCATCTGGAAAGGACATTAATTTCTAGAGAAAAGTTTCACTTTCTTGGTTCATGAATAGATTATGATATTCATTTCACAAGTAAGAGCACAGAATTAGGCATTTTTATTTTTCCACAAGTTCTTCAAAAGTTATTTTTTAAGAAAATAAATAGCCAACTCATAAAAATAGCACCATTACAATATTATTATTATTGCTATCATTAGTATTAGTATTATAGTTAGACTGGATCTGTGACTTTAATGCTAGAAGGAACTACATTAATAACTATTTCAAAACCAGAGCCTGGGCTACCCTATCATTCTGAGTTGGACTGATATTGAGTGATGCTTCTCTACTCATCAAGAAACACTTTATAGAGCTCACCTTGTAAAAAGCAACAAGAATGCAAATAGGGAAAAGACTCCCCAAATCCAGGAACCTTCTAATAATATTTTTCTTTCCTTGCTACTGTGTTATATGGCCCGTCTCGTTTAGCATTTAAGAAGCTGCAGCTACACTACATTATCAAAGACATATTTGTTAAAACATGCATATAAAAGGATTTGTAATTGAAGCACAGCTTTGATATATTTAATAGGATGTAAAACTGCCATCCCTTTTTAATAGGAGATGCTTTATGTGCATTAGCAGTAATATAATAATGCCTCTTCAGTGTGCTCTTGCCATTAGCAGTTTTTTCCCTCCCTTTCTTTTAGTTAATCTTAAAACTTTAATGTAATACAAACACATTAACATCTTTTCTCCCCTCTCTCCACTTGTGCAGAAGGAGGCTGTGAACTGAACTTTTCTGAAATGAAGGATATTTATTGGGTTATGGCACAATCTTGTCATCAATAGCTTTTCCCTCTGCATGGCTGAACAGATGGTCCATAAACAATGGTTCTTGCCTTAGAAATGCTAACAGTCAGGGAAAGTGTTTGGGAAAAAGGAATGAGAGGGAGGGGGAGGAAAGATGGAAAATGAATAAGAATGAGGAAAAAAGAGGGAGACAATGCAGAAAATGGAAAAAAGAATATCTTAAGCAACATATTTCAGATCTCCTTTCCTCCTAAGCCATCTCCAATAGCCTCTGTTAAAGTGAAAAAGCAATAGTTCTATTCTTTTAAGATTTAATAATGATAGAGTGTTTACTAGAATTATTGCAAATGGTATCAATATCTCATGTTCCTTTCAGTCTCTGACTGCCTAGCAGATTTGAAGCCATAGTCTCATGCTTCAGTATATACTGAATAATGTCCTTGGAAAGTGAGATACACCAAATTACATCAAGAAAAAAGAATTAGGCTAATGGGAATTATTTGATCCAATTCAAAAAAAATCACATTTGGGGTTAAAGAAAAACAGTCACAGACTTCAGGCAAAAAACAAAAATGGAAAATAGGGGAAAAAGGAAAGCTTTATGGATTCAGTTAAGAGGACATGATGGCATGATATTGCCATGCACCCTGCACGTAATCAATGAATATCCATGGGTGATGCTGATATACTATCTGAACTCAACCTGTCCTTAATCTCAATCTCTGTAAGTCTCAGCTTCCCTAGGTTGAACATTTTTTTTAATTTTTTTAAATTTAAAAAAAAATTAATTTTTTAAATTTTATTTTATTTTTCCAATTACTTGCAAAGGTAGTTTATTTTTTAAACTTATTCATTTTCATCTATATGCACATGTATATTTTTAAATTAGAAAATTTCCTTTCACCCTCCCTTCGCACCCCCCCTCCCCTCAGTGACAAACAGTAAGGTTAGCAATGTATATACATATTTTGTATAAACATGTTTACATATTAGTAATTTTCAGTGCAAGGGTAGTTTATATTATGCATCAATTTGTAAGTATATTTATACATTTAACAGTCTTAATAATATGTATAATAAAAATTATAAGTATAATAAAATTATACTTATTTTTCATGTGTGTGCATTGCATGTGCACTTGAACTCATGGATGTGTCTTTGTGTGGGTATATATTTTTTGGTTACAGTCTGAGTTTGTAATTTGATTATATAAGAAATTCCCAGAATGGAATCTCTACTGATTCAGATTAGTAATTTATCTAATATAGACTATCAAAAAATACAAATATAAATAAAGCAATAAATTTTATTTTAAAATTTAAAAAAGTCCTTTGCTCATGGATCATACTAAACAATGAAGTGGACTAGATTTAAATCAGTTTATATTTTCTTTATCATGTAGTCTTGAAGAACAGCATGTGGATAAATATCTATTAAGTAACAGACATCAGACTGGTGGGAAAATAACAGAATTATGCAAAAATGGAGGAAAAAATCCAGGGAAGTGGAAAACAAATAACAGAGGACAAATTGGACCTTCTTGAATATGATATAGCTGTAATTATTTCAGTTACAAGTTGGCTTCTGAAGTCCCTTCTAATGCTAATATTCTGTTATTGCTGAGTTTTGCAGAAATCACACATAATGAAAAGAAGCTGGTTAATATGTATTGTATGCACATCAATAAGATAATACAATCTAGTGAAGTATCAAAGATGCAAGCTTAGAGATAGATGAGGAAATACTGCAGACTTAAAATTATGCTCCCAAGATTTAGGGTCAAAAACACTCTCATATGAATTCATCAGATAGCAGTATTTGTCAATGTTTTCAAGAAGTCATATTTTGCTAAGGATCTGTGCAAATCTTGTAACTGGGTTAAAACAGCCTATGATCAGGATGGTGATGATGACTTTATTAGATATAGACCATTGCAAGTAACTAAATAAGATGAATCAAGAAGGTAAAATTATTTAAGAAGTATTAGAGGAAACATCAATGTCTTTTAGTTAAGTCCAAGAAACAGAAATCAAGCATGTATTTTCTATATTTCATCCATTCAAAACTCCACCAGCAATGCATTAACGTTCCAATGCTACCACAACCAATCCGACATTGATCATTTTCCCTTTCTCGCATCTTGACTAATGTGATAGTTATGAGATGATACCTCATTGTTGTTTTAATTTGCATTTCTCTAATCAATAATGATTTGGAACATTTTTTCATATAATCATATATATATATATATATATATATATATATATATATATGTATATATGTATAACCTTAACTTCTTCATTTGAAAACTGTCTGTTCATATTCTTTGACCATTTATCAATTGGGGAATGTATACAATGTTATTAACCTGATTTTCCCAAGTCAGGTCAATAAGCACTTATTCAATGCCAACTATGTTCCAGGTAGTTTATTAAATCTTGTGGATACAAAGAAAGGAAAAAAAAACGCAATTCTTGTTCTCAAGAAGCTCACAGGGTAGTGATCAAGGACAGAGTGCCCACATACCACACATACATAGGACAGCTAGATTCTTTTCAATGAGAAAGAGGATTTAATTTACTCTGGCTAATCTGTCATCTCTAAATCGTAAAGAAGGATACTTGAAAAATTAAAACATCATATAATATGGCAACAGTTATCAAAAATGGAAATTATATAGCTGTTAATCTGTAATTCATCATGTCATTCTAATACAGAAGCAGACATATCTACGTTGACTCAGATAGGGAAACTGAGAAATACAATAATTAAAATTATTTGTCTGTGGTAACATAGCAGATCACTAAAAAAAATTAGGAATAAAACTAAATTTAGCTCCAACATTTCAAGTGAAATTTATAAGAAATATTTTTTTGCATAGAGTTCCGTCCATAAAAACTCACAATACTTCCCCCCACCATACAACCTTAGTATTCAAAGGTTTAATTAATCTCATTGGGAAAGATAGACCTCCCTATGGTGTACATTTACTGAACAGTTCAAAAACATTTTTATATTTTGAGGTTTTGTTACATGTCCTAAATATTGTCAGTAAATTAAAATTGCTAATTGTTTTTCCTCAATTGCATTTAACAACTCATTTAATCTTGGATTTTGAAGTAATCCTGAATCTACCACTTGTTCTTTTTAAAGAGATGCCCTAATGTACAAGAGGTTTTCTGAGTCACTAGCAAGTCTTTATAAACCTCATTCCTAACAGAAACTCCTATAATTTATACAATTCAAAGTATCACAAAACTTTTCACCAAAATGAAAATATATGCTACGATAGGATATTAAGAAAAAATTGTGAATTCATATACATATATATACATATACATATACATGTACATATGCATCATATACCATATATTCATATACATACAGAGCAAAGTAAGAGAAATAGAGGCAGAATGATGGAAAGACAAAGAAAGATATGACAGAGAGAGAGACTTTTTATTAGTTTTGTAAATATACTCAGAAGTTTTCATACAATTATATCTAGTGGATTGGAAAAACATGGCATGATTATGGAAATATTTAGTCCATATTTTTTCAAGAACAAACAAACCACAAAATATTATATTTATAGAAGAAAAATAACTTAAAACTATTTAATTTCTCTCATAGAGGAAAATAGTTTTTGAGGGAAAACATATGTCCAAATTCTTGCCTAGATTTCAAATTTGCAGCTCCAGTCCCTAAATCTGTCTCTCTCTACCCTACGAAAAACTGTCACACACTCCCATTTTACAGAAATGCATAAGTAATATTGGAACCATTTTTATTATATGATATTTAATCTATAAAGATGTAATTCTGGTAGATGTTGTCTTTTGCTATTGGGGGCTAGAACACTGTATAAATTGAGGGCAAATGTTCAAAAAAATCTTCCCATCTGAGAAGAGAAAATCTGATAATACTTTAAAGAAAATTAATGGAAAAGGCATGACTTCTTGTTTTTTTTATTTTATTTTTTTTATTTTCATTTTGTACAAATGTTCTTTTTTTACATTAATAAAATATTCTTGTTTAAGAGTAAATGAAATAACCCCCCCATGAATATAGACTTGCTTGAGCGATAAAGGGGAGAGAAAAAAATTAAAATTAAAAAAGTAATAATAGTAATAATTGTAGGTATGGCCAGGTGGCGCAATGGACAAAGCACCAGCCCTGGAGCTACGAGCACCCAAGCCCACATCCAGCCCTGTAGACCCAACAATCACCCAGCCATGTGACATGCAAGCCACCTGATCCCCACTGCCCTGCAAAAACCAAAAGAAAAAAGAAAAAAAAGACCCAAAATAAAATAAAATAGTAATAATAGCAGGGGTGACTGAGTGGCAGACAGAGCATTGGCCCTTGAGCCAGGAGCACCCAGGTCCAAATCCGGCCTCAGGCACCCAAAGATCACCCTGCTATGTGGCCCCAGGCAGGCCACTCAGCCCCATTTACCCTTCATCCTTTCCCAAATAATAATAATAATGATAATAAAATGTGCTTCGGTCTTTGTTCCAACACCAACAACTTGGTCATGGGTGGATCACATTCTTTATGGTTAAGTCCATCACAAAAGTTGCTTCCATATTTTTCGAACATTGCCATTGCTGATTGCAACTCCCTCCTTTCTTATTTCTCCACTACCATGTACTATATATTCTCTCTCCTTTCACTCTGACTCTGCTGTAGGGTAGCTGAGTGGTATAGCAGACAGATCCCTGGTCCTGGGGCCAAGAGGCCCTGAGCCCCCATACCACCCCTTAGGCCCAGCTTCCACCTGGCCCTATGGTCCTGGACAGACCTTCCAATCCCTGCCCCTTGCAAGAAATAAAAAAGAAAATGTGTTATATCTGGCCACTTTGCCCCCATGGTCCATCCTCTCCTCCTTTATTCACATCCCCACCTCTTCCCCCTGCTCCCCCCTCCTTCTTACTCCAGATGTCTATACCCCATTGAGTATATATATATGCTGTTTCCTCTCCTAGCCACCTCTGATGAGAGCAGAGGTTCACTCATTCTCCCTTGCCTCTCCCCTTCCATATCATTGCAATAGCTCATTGTAATAAAGAAAAATCTTATTATATGAAATATCTTGGCCTATTCCCCCTGTCCTTTTTCTTTCTCCCATTACATTTCCCTTTTTTTCTATTGACTCCATTTTTACACCATATTTTATCTTCGAATTCAGCTTTCTCCTCTGTTTCAACTATAAAAGCTCCCTCTACCTGCTCTATTAACTGAGACACTTCATATGAGTATTATCAGTGTCATTTTTCTATGCAGGAATACATGCAGTTCATCATCATTAAGTCCTTCATATTTTCCCCCTCTCCTCCAATCTCCATGCTTCACCTGAGTCCTGTATCTGAAGATCAAACCTTCTGTTCAGCTCTGGCCATTCCAAAAGGAACCTTTGAAATTTCCCTGGTTCATTGAAAGTCCATCTTTTTCCCTGGAAGAGGACATTTAGCCTTGCTGGGTAGTTGATTCTTGGCTGCATTCTAAGCTCTTTTGCCTTCCGGTATATTATATTCCAAGCCCTACGAGCTTCCAATGTAGTTGCTGCTAAATCCTGTGTGATTCTGACTGCAGCTCCACGATATTTGAACTGTGTCCTTCTGGCTGCTTGTAATATTTTCTTTTTTGACTTGGGAGTTCAGGAACTTGGTTATAATATTCCTAGGAGTTGTTTTTGGGGATCGCTTTCTCGGGGGGATCAGTGGATCCTCTCCATTTCTATTTTGCCCTCTGCTTCTAGAATATCAGGGCAATTTCCTTGCAGTAATTCTTTGAAAATGATGTGAAGGCTCTTTTCCTGATCATGACTTTCAGGTATTCCAACAATTTTTTAATCATCTTTCCTAAGTCTGTTTTCCATATCAGTTGTTTTTTCAATGAGATATTTCACATTTTCTTCTAATTTTTCACTCTTTGGTTTTGAAGTATTGATTCCTGATTTCTGGTAAATCCATCAATCTCCCTGAATTCTGTTCATTGTCTGAAGGATTTGTTTTCCTCAGAGAGTTTTCTTATCTCTTTTTCCACCTGGCAAATTTTGCATTTTAAAGCATTCTTCTCCTCAATAACTTTTTGAACTGTTTTATCCATTTGACCTAAGCTGGTTTTTAGCATGCTATTTTCTTCAGCATTTTTTTGGATTTCCTCGACTAAGCTGCTGACTTCATTTTCATGTTTTTCCTGCATCTCTCTCATTTCTTTTCCCAGTTTTTCTTCTAGCTCCCTCATTTGATTTTCAAAGTGTTTTTTGAGCTCTGTCTTAGCCTGAGTCCAATTTCTGTTTTTCTTGGAGTCTTTAGTTGCAGGAGCTTGTGCTTCCACATCTTCAGACTGAATATTGTGATCCTTCTTGGGCTCATTTGCAAAATATTTCTCAATGGTGTTCCTCTTTTTTCTCTGCTTGCTCATTTTCCCAGCCTGGTCCTGGTTTTGGGGTGCTTCCTGAGCTCTTGGGACACTCCCACAAGGGTCTCCATGTGAGAGGCTCTGTGAATGACCATAAGCACCCCCCTCTGCCACGGGGCTGAGGTGGGGGGGCCCTGCTGTTCTATGGGGGGGGCTAGACTGCAATCAGGATCTGAATGTGGTCAGAGCCCCAGAGTCCTGTTCCAGGGGCAGAGGACAGAGCTTGGCAGTCTCTCTTCACTCCCCTCCCTCAGCTCAATGGGCTCATACTTTAGAGGGTCCTGCTTATGGGCTCAGCCTGCTTCTGTTTCAGGATCTGGTGGCCAAGCTGCTCCCTGTGTGCCCTGAGGGCTGGGCTCCACATACTCGCTCTAGCAGACGTCCCCCCCTGTTCCCCCAATTTGAGTCTGATGCTCCCTGGGTGTAGCTCAGGAGACTCCCCTGCTGCTGTGAGCTGGGGTTCACAGCACCCTGGGACTGTCTCCAGGAGGCTGAAATTCTTTTGCTCTGGCGGGCCACCCCTCTCGCAGGCCACCCCTCTAAACCCTGGGAGCAGAGCCTTTCTGCTCTTTTCCAGGATACATTGAGTAGGAGAACTGCCTCTCTGGTTCCCTTTGTGGGTTCTGTCTCTCCAAAGTTTAGTTAAAGTCCTTAGTTTATAAGTTTTATCAGAGAGCACCTAGGACTTGATCCTTTCTTGTCCCCATCTTGGCTCCACCCCAACCTCTTGTTTAAGTATTCCTTATTCTGAGATTATATAGGTGCTAAAGTTAAGACAAGTAAATATATGCATGTAAATGTAACCTTCATTTCAAAGGTTCCCCAAAAACATGAAATATACTTTGCCATATTCTTTTGGGGAATTTCTCACCTCCCTAGCTCATAACCTTCATTCAAAAAAGGTGCAGCTCATTATTTATCTTCACACACACTGTGTCAACTACTCCCCTCCACCTGGTTCAATATTCACAAACCACACAAGCAAATAATCACATAATAATGAATGGGAGAGCAAATCAACCATTCAATCAATCAATCAATCAATAATGGATGGCTATATAAATAGATAAATAAATAAGTAAAGTTCACAATAGAGACTAAAAATCTAGAGATCTTATAATGAACATCCCTCTCCCTAAAAATCTATATAGATTCTCAGTCGCTTTTAATAATGACTGGGCAGGGCTTCTAGTAGATATTATCTCTGACATTTTTTCAATGTTTCCAACACAGATTTCAGGAATCATTGAATTGATGCAAATTGTCATTGGTGAAAAGGGTGCCTATATCAAAACATTCATCTTTCCTTAAATTAAAAATGGGGAAAGGAATTAATAAAAGAGAACATTAACTCTATATTTAAAACACTTCACTGAATTTTGGATTCACAAATAAGTGTTTAGAAATCTAAAAATTTTATTATTGAAAGTGAAATTCTTCCAAGTAACATTACCAAGTATCCTTGATTCTTTTCCCTCTATCTTACTAGTCTAACTTTGACTATTCCCTGTTTTTCTCAATACCTTCTGTATAATATTGATTGATAAAAAGTTGGGAAAGAAAATTTTATTGACATGAGTGCTAGTTAAACTCTGGTAAAAGTTTTGAGTGAAGTACAATTCATGATTAAGTTGATAAATCTAAGTATCTCTCAATTATCTACAAGTTCTCAGAACCTTACCATGACAAACAGTTGATAGTTGAATGTAATTTCATGTAGGGAAAAAAAAGGTTAAATATTTTGAAAATATTCATTTATGAAAACACAAAGAAATACACATTAAATAAAACAATATGCCTCCATTTACTTGTCAGCTAAACATTAGGTAGGATTCTAGGGGATACTCACATAGGAGTCAGAAGTTATTATTTCAGTCATTTCAGTTATGTTCAACTCTTCATGACTCCATTTAAGTGATTTGCCATTCCTTTTCAATTCATTTTACAGATGAGAAACCTGAGACAAACAGGGTTGAGTGAGTTCCTCAGGTTTCTGTAGCTTGTAAGGGTCTGAGGCAGCATTTGTACTCAAATCTTTGTGATTTCTTTTGTGACACTTTATCTATTGTTCCATTTATCTGCTCATTGAAATCAAAAGATTAAATTTCAATTTTTTTTCTGCTACTAATTTTCTTTGACTGAGGTAACTTCTCCAGCATTTCTCCAACTCAGTTGAGCATAGAAGTCTATCTAGAGAAGTGAGAGTGGAGGAGGATAAGAGAAAGTGAGGTGATTGATTAAAAGGAAGTGGATATTAAGGAAGGCAGTGATTAGAAGCAAAACAGAATTCTGGAGAGAGGTATGTAAAAAAAAGAGAAAAGATAAACAGATGGGATTGGAGTAGATTCTATTATGCTTCAACTGAAATTTTAAAAAAAGAAAGGAATAGCAATTATTATCTTAGACAAAAGTAAAAATAGATCTAATTAAAAAGATAATCAAAGAAACTGCATCTTTCTTCAAAGTTACCAGAAATGATTAATTAATATTAAAAAAATTACAGTATGGTTATCTGAATAAGGCTTAATTTTCCAACTATGTCAAAATGGTTAAAAATGGTCGTTCCTGTATTGAGAGTCAAATGATATGAATAGGCAGTTTTTCGAAGAAGAAATCAAGCCTATCTATACTCAAAAAAAATCCTGAGTCACTATTGGGTAGAGAACTCAAAACAGCTCTGAAGTACCACCAATTTTAAATTAGAAATAAAAATAGTGGAGGGAATGTAAAAAATAGGTAGACTGATGAACTCTTTGTGGAGCTATGAACAAGTCCAACAATTCTCGAAAATAAATTGTAATATCCAAAGAGCTATAAGACAATAAACATTTTGATGTACAATGTAATACTACTACTAGTCCTGTACTTCAAAAACAAAGGATAAGTTCTTACATGTACAAAGAATACTAATAGCAGTTCTTTTTGTGGTGTCAAAGAATGGAAAACAGAGGGAACATCCATCAATTTAAAAATAGCTAATAAGTTGTGGTATGTGATTATATGCAATATTATTTTGCTGTAAGAAATGATAAGGGTGTTGGATTAAAACATCTGGGAAGACTTATATGAACAGATACAGAGTGAAGTGAATAGCACCACATCACTGTACACAGGAACAGCAATATTGTAATGATGATCAACTGTGACAGACTTCCCTATTCTAATCAGTGCAGTGATTTAGGACAGTTCTGAAGGATTCATTATGAAAAAATGTCATCCAATTCTAGAGAATTTGTGAACTGAGTATAAATTGAAGTAAAATTCTCACTTATTTTCTTCCTTTTTTCTGCCATGACTAATATGGAAATATGTTTGACATGACTTCACATGTATAATTGTTCTATTCCTTACTTTCACCATTTGTGGAGTAGTACCTAGAAAAGGAGATGATTTTGACCTCTTTTTACTGTTATAATTAATAATATATTAGAAAAAAATAAAAGAATGTTTTATATTCTAGGTCCTATGGTAAGTGCTGAAGATAGACCATTCTCACCCAAAAAGAGGAAAAACAACTACTGTCCAAAAGGTGCTCACATTGTAATGTGTTTGTGCATATGTAAAAAGTAGGAAAATTAAATATATAGTTTAGAGAAAATAATTAATCCAACTTGACTGGAATATAATTTGGAGAAGAGGCATATTATAAAATATAGCCAGAATGATGAGTGGAGACACACTTATGGAAAATATTAAAAATCCAGAAAGACCATTATTATTTTTTTAATTCTATAGGCAATGAGAATCCATGCAAGATTTTAAATATTGATAAGCAAAATAGAGGCTTTACATTAAAAAAATATTGTTTTGGCAGCTTTGGAGAAGAAGAAGTAAAGTGACTGCTACACGGGCTGAGGCAAGAAGTCATGATGACTTAATCCAGGGTGGTGGAGCTGCCAGATAAGAGACAGATGAAGGATACATTAGGAAGATAAAGGTATAACTTGAAAAATGCAAAATTGGAAAGAAGAAAAAAAGAAGAATCAAGGTTAAATCCAAACTTATTAATGTGAACAACTAGAAAGCAGGTGATATCCTAGAAAGAAATTTGAAGTTTTGGAGAAGAGCAAGCTTTAGGAGGGGCATATTCTTGATGATGATTATCTGGAGGTAGCTAGCTCAATCATAGTTCACTCAAATGGGTATCTTTCTTTAATAAGAAAACACAAAAAAAAACTTTAAAAAGCTCACTGTTGTTCTTACAAAGTAGAACTGCTTCTTTTAGTGTGATGTTGCTTTAATGGTGTTGAGGAAACTAGACTCTTGTGCATGAAGACAATTCTTTCTGAGTACAATATTTGGTCATCCCTGACATACCAATTACCAATGTAATGAATCCAAATATATAGTGATAATATCTTCTAGGCTTTGCCCTTCAGCTCTCATAGCCATATGGAATTTTAAGTGAGTACCTTGTTATTCAGCATTTTGTATGTAAGGATGAAAATGAATGTAGTCCTAGATGGAGTAACTAAACATAATGTAAAAGTATTTAGAGAAAATGTAGGAAAATGTGGAAGTATGATCAGTGCTAAAGATTTTCAAGGAAGTTTCAGTATAGTTATAATTATATTGGTATATCTTCTCATAAGTAAATCTTCTCAAAGAAATAGAAATCCACTAATTATTTATCAGAAAGGGAAACCATGTGAAAGATTACAAATTCCATATCCCAACAAATAAAAGTCTGAAGGCTCAGTACTTAATATGTTGAGCTTTATTTTTTATGGAAGCACTCAATAAATTTTGGGAATTTTGGATATAGTGTCTAAAGGAAATATAGTTAAATGAATAAAAAGGAATATACACATGTTTGCAGGCTATTAGAACAGAATGGTAGAAATTCCTATGGAGGAATTTAAAGTACGTGAGGTGTTTGCCAACACGATTGGGGGGGTGCTTTTCTTGAATGAGTAAATTTGTTAATAAGGTCAAGTACTTGTAGAACAAAACAGATGAAAGACCCCAAAAAGCTTGAATGAGATCCAAGCCTTAAGAAGCAGATTAGAGGGTAAAAAGTAAAGAATAATAGGGGATATAGAAGCCTGTCCTGGGGTTAAAATATATATATATATATATGTATATATATATACATATATATATATATATATATATATATATATATATACATACACACACACACACACACACACACACACACACACACACACAAAGTGATAGATCTTCCAAATTCTTACAGTAAAAGCAAAAGGAATTGCAAGCAGACATAGACAGCAAAACTATAACAGTGGGAGACCTCAATCTCCCTCGTGCAGAATAAATCACAATATAAACAAGAAAGAAGTTAAGAAGGTGAATAAAATCTTTAAAATCATAGATATGTTTTTCATTATGTTAGCCATCAATAAATTTCCTAAGAAAAGTCTCCAGGTCCAGATGTATTTAAAAGTGAATTTTGCCAAACATTTAAGGAACAATTAAGTCCAGTTCTGAATAAACTATTTTTAAAAATAGGAGGAGTTCTATCAAATTGCTTTTATGACACCAATATGTTACTGATACTGATATAATACTGATAAATCAGGAAAAACCAAAACAGATAAAGAAAACTATAGACCAATCTCCCTAATAAACAATGATACAAAACTATTAAATAAAATTGTAGCAAAGAGATTAAAGCAAGTTACTACTAGCATTATATACCACAATAAAGGTGGATTTATATCAGGTGGGCAGGGATAGTTCAATATTAGCAAAACATTCAACAAAATAGAACATATCAATAACAACATAACAGAAATTACATGATTATCTCAATAGATGCTAAAACTATTTGTCAAAATATATCTATTCCTATTAAAACACTAAAGAGTGTATAAATAAATGGAGTTCTCCTTAAAATAATAAGCAGTATCTATCTAAAATCAAGAAATATTATTTGTAATGGGGATAAAGTAGGAGCATTTCCAATATGACCAAGAGTGAAACAAGGGTGGCCATTATCATCATTACTACACAGTATAATATTAGAAATGTTAGCTTTATCAATGAGAAGAAAAAGAAATTGAAAGAATTAGAATTGGCAATGAGAAAGCAAAATTTCACTTTGCACATAAGATCATATCCTTAGAGAACTCTAGAAAATCATCTAAAAACTACTTGAAACAATAAACAAATTCAAAAAAGTAGCAGGATATGCAATAAACCCACATAACTCATCAGAATTTCTATATATGAGCAACAAAGCCCAAGAGCAACAGATAGAAAGAGAAATTCTATTTTAAGTAACTGCAGACAACATCAAATACTTGGGAATCTGCCTCCCAAGACAAACCCAGAATCTGTACGAACTCAATTACAAAGTACCTTTCATACAAATAAAATCAGATCTAAACATATGGGAAAATGTCAATTGTTCATGGTTAGGTAAAGCTAATATAATAAAAATGACAATTCTACCCAAAGTAAAATACTTATTCAGTGCCATACCAATCAAACTACCATGTAATTATTTTACCAAGCTTGGAAAAAAATGTAACGAAATTCATCTGGAACAACAAAAGACCAAGAATATCACGGGAACTAATGGAAAAAAATGTAAGGGAAGGTGGCATAGCTCTACCATATCTTAAACTATACTATAAAGCTCATTCATAAAAACTGTCTGGGACTGGTTAAGAAGCAACTAATTGAACAATGGATTAGGATAGATTCAAAACAAACAGTAGGAAATGTCTGCAATATTTACTGGTTGACAAATTCAAAGACGTTACTTTTGGAGATAGGAATTCACATTGACAAAAAATTATTGGAAAACTGGGAAATCGTATGGCAAAAACTAGGTGTAGACACACATCTCATATACTCTAGCAAAAGAAGGTGAAAATGGATATAGGATTTAGACATAAAGAACAATACCATAGAGCAATTTATAGATCTAGAAATACTTTGCCTAAAAGATCTATGGAAAGTGAAGAAATTTATGATCAAACAAGAACTAGAGCACATTATAAATTGAAAAATTGATGGTTTTGATAAAATTAAATTAGAAAGTTTTTACACTAAAAAATGCTATCAAGATTAGAAGGAAAACAGAAAGCTGGGAAATAATTTTCATAGCTAGGGGTTATGATAAATGTCTCATTTCTAAAATATATAAAGAATACCACCTCACAGCTAACATATTAGCTATATGACTAAAAGGGAAAATGATGAATGTTAGAAAGGTTGTGGTTAAGATTGGGATGTTAACACACTGTTGTTGGAGTTATGAATTGATCCAACTATTCTAGAGAGCAATATAGAATTGGGTCCAAAAAGCAGTAAAACTTATCACAGTCTTTAACCCAGCAATAACATTACTAGGCCTATATCTAAAAGAAATCATAAAAATTGGGCAAAGTTCCACATGTCCAAAAATATTGAAAGCAGCTCTTTTTGTAAAAGCAAAGAATTGGAAACTGAGGCAATGCCCATCAACTGGGTAATGGCTGAACAAGTTGTGCAGTATGAATGCTATAGAGTACTATTGCTCTATAAGAAACAATAAATTGTCAGACTTTAGAGAAGCATGGGTAGAATTACAAGACCTGATGCAGAGCTAAGGAAGAAAAATGAAGAGAACACATTAACAACATTGTGAGTTGACTTACTTTGATGGATACAGCTACTCTAGGAAGTTCAGAGATCTAGGATAACCCTAAGAAACCTGCAATGGACAACCCAATCTCATCCAGAAGAAAACAAAAAGCAAACAAATAACATGGAATCTGAGTGGATACTATCTTCACTTAAAAAAAAAAAAAACAACTTTTTTTTATTTTTCCTTACTCTCCAATGGTTTTTCTTTCCTTTCCCCTAGTCCTAATTCCTCTTATACAAAATGACTAATATGTAAACATATTGAACAAAGATGTATATATACAACTTTTACTAGGCTGCTCATAGCCAAGATGAGAGGGTTGGGCAGGGAGTTTAGCAAAAAATTCATTGCTTATAAATATGAAAGTGGAAGAATCCTGAAAAGCTTTTATAACATGTAATCAGAAAAATTTTTTAAGAAGTAGAAAAAATTTTGAAAATTTTTAAAAAAGGATAATGAATACTAGGAGATACAGAAGTCTGATCATAGAGTTGGAAGCTCTTTACTAAGGACAAATTTGATTTAAAGACATTCAATTAATTTGCAGATGTAATTGCAAAGTAATTGGCAGTGACTTTTAAATTCTCCTGGAAAAATGGGAGAGATGACATGAAACTTGAGATTGACAAATATTACAATCTTTCCAAGGAGAAGAAAGTATAGTTTTCAAATAAATTTTGACTGATAACTCTGATTCCAGACAAAATCCTAAATGAGAATATTATTAAAGGGATAGCTTATAAGCAGTAATGAAAGGGAAATTATCCCTACCTAGGATAAGCGAAAATTCATCAAGACCTTGTAATGTAAGAAAAAGCTCATTTCTGTTTTTTTAAATTTATTTTTATTAAATATATTATTTGAGTTTTACATTTTTCCCCCAAGCTTGCTTCCCTCCCCCCCTCCCCCCACAGAAAGCACTCTGTCAGTCTTTACTTTGTTTCCAAGTTGTACCTTTTTCCAAATTGGGTGTGATGAGAGAGAAATCATATCCTTAAAGAGAAGAGAAGTCTAAGAGTTAACAAGATCAGACAATAAGCTGTTTTTTTTCTAAATTAAAGGGAATAGTCCTTGCACTTTGTTCATATTCCACGGCTCCTTATCTGGATACAGATGGCACTCTCCTTTGCAGACAGCCCAAAATTGTTCCCGATTGTTGCACTGATGGAATGAGCAACTCCTTCAAGGTTGAACATCACTCCCATGTTGCTGTTAGGGTGTACAGTATTTTTCTGGTTATGCTCATCTCACTTACCATCAGTTCATGCAAATCCCTCCAGGCTTCCCTGAAATCCCGTCCCTCCTGGTTTCTAATAGCACAATAGTGTTCCATGACATACAAATACCACAGTTTGCTAAGCCATTCCCCAATTGAAGGACATTTACTTGATTTTCAATTCTTTGCAAGCACAAACAGGGCTGCTATAAATATTTTTGTACAAGTAATGTTTTTACCCTTTTTCATCATCTCTTGAGGATATAGACCCAATAGTGGTATTGCTGGGCCAAAGGTTATGCACATTTTTGTTGCCCTTTGTGGATTGTTCCAAATAGCTCTCCAGAAGGGTTGGATGAGTTCACAGCTCCACCAACAGTGTAATAGTGTCCCAGATTTACCACATCCCTTCCAACAATGATCATTATCCTTCCTGGTCATGCTGGCCAATCTGACAGGTGTGAGGTGGTACCTCAGAGAAGGTTTAATTTACATTTCTCTAATAAATAATGATTTAGAGCATTTTTTCATATGGCTATGGATTACTTTAATCTCTGCATCTGTAAATTGCCTTTGCATAACCTTTGGACATTTGTCAATTGGGGAATGGCTTTTTGTTTTAAAAATATGACTCAGTTCTCTGTATATTTTAGAAATGAGTCCTTTGTCAGAATCATTAGTTGTAAAGATTGTTTCCCAATTTACTACATTTCTTTTGATCTTGGTTACAGTGGTTTTATCTGTGCAAAAGCTTTTTAATTTAATGTATCAAAATCATCTAATTGCTTTTTGGTGATGTTCTGCAACTCTTCCTTAGTCATAAACTGTTCCTCTTTCCATAGATCTGACAGGTAGCCTAGTCCTTGATCTTCTAATTTGCTTATAGTATTGTTTTTTATGTCTATGTCATGTAACCATTTGGATCTTATCTTGGTAAAGGGTGTGAGGTGTTGGTCTAATCTAAGTTTCTTCCATTCTAACTTCCAATTATCCCAGCAATTTTTATCAAAGAGGGAGTTTTTATCCCAATGGCCAGACTCTTTGGGTTTATCAAACAGCAGATTACTATAATCAACTCCTGCTTTTACACCTAGTCTATTCCACTGGTCCACCACTTTATGTCATAGCCAATATCAAACAGTTTTCATGACTGATGGTTTATAATATAATTTTAGATCGGGTAGGGCTAAGCCACCTTCTTTTGCACTTTTTTTTTCATTAAGCTCCTGGCAATTCTTGACTTTTTATTTCTCCATATGAATTTACTTACAATTTTTTCTAACTCATTAAAGTAATTTTTTGGAATTTTGATTGGTAGGGCACTAAACAGATAGTTTAGTTTTGGTAGAATTGTCATTTTTATTATATTAGCTCTCCCTATCCATGAGAAGTTGATATTTGCCCAGTTATTTAAATCTAATTTAATTTGTGTGAGAAGTGTTTTATAATTGTTTTCAAAAAGATTCTGAGCCTGTCTTGGCAAATAGACTCCCAAATATTTTATATTGTCTG
This sequence comes from Macrotis lagotis, assembly GCF_037893015.1. Lineage (NCBI taxonomy): Eukaryota > Metazoa > Chordata > Mammalia > Peramelemorphia > Peramelidae > Macrotis > Macrotis lagotis. The sequence continues at coordinate 148,160,809 of NC_133660.1, read as the reverse complement.
AGGTTACTTTGAATGGGATTTCTCTTTCTAGCTCTTCCTGCTGTTTCTTGCTAGACATATATAGAAAAGTTGAGGATTTCTGAAGGTTTTTTTTTATAAACTGCAACTTTGCTAAAATTGGTAATTGTTTCCAGTAGTTTTTGAGATGATTTCTTGGGATTCTCTAGGTAGACAATCATGTCATCTGCAAAGAGTGAGAGTTTTGTCTCTTCCTTCCCAATTCTAATTACTTTAATTTCCTTTTCTTCTCTAATTGCTAATGCTAACATTTCTAAAACAATATTGAATAGTAGTGGTGATAAGGGGCATCCTTGTTTAACCCCTGATCTTATTGGGAATGCCTCTAGCCTCTCCGCATTGAGTATAATGCTTGTTGATGGTTTCAGATAGATACTGCTAATTATTTTAAGGACCAGTCCATTTATTCCTACACTCTCTAGTGTTTTTAATAGGAATGGATGCTGTATTTTGTCAAAAGCTTTTTCAGCATCTATTGATATGATCATATGATTCCTGATAGGTTTGTTGTTGATATAATTGAGTATAATAACAGTTTTCCTAATATTGAGCCAACCCTACATTCCTGGAATAAATCCTACTTGATCATAATGTATTACACTAGGGATGACTTGTTGTAATCGTTTTGCTAAGATTTTATTTAGGATTTTTGCATCTATATTCATCAGGGAGATAGGTCTATAATTTTCTTTCTCTGTTTTAACTCTTCCTGGTTTAGGTAAACGTACTATATTGGTTTCATAGAAAGAGTTAGGCAGAGTTACATCTTTCCCTATTTTTCCAAAGAGTTTATATAGGATTGAAACCAATTATTCCTTAAATGTTTGGTAGAATTCACTTGTGAATCCATCAGGCCCTGGAGATTTTTTGGGGGGAGTTCAGTAATGGCTTATTGAATTACCTTTTCTGAGATAGAGTTGTTTAGGTATTTAATCTCTTCTTCATTTAACCTGGGCAACTTATATTTTTGTAAATAATGATCCATTTCACTTAGATTATCAAATTTATTGGCATAGAGTTGAGCAAAATAATTTCAAATTATTACTTTAATTTCCTCCTCATTGGTGGTGAGTTCACCTTTTTCATTTATGATACTAGCTATTTGGTTTTCTTCTTTCTTTTTTTTAATCAAATTGACCAGAGGTTTATCAATTTTATTGGTTTTTTCACAATACCAACTTTTGGTTTTATTTATTAATTCAATAGTTTTTTTGCTTTCAATTTTATTAATTTCTCCTTTAATTTTTAGAATTTCTAATTTGGTACTTAATTGGGGATTTTTGATTTGTTCTTTCTCTAATTGTTTTAGTTGCATGTTTAGTTCATTGATTTCCTCTTTCTCCAATTTATTCATATAAGCATTTAGAGGTATAATGTATCCCCTGAGAGTTGCTTTGAATGAATCCCATAGGTTTTGGCATGTTGTTTCATTATTATCATTATCTAGGATAAAATGGTTAATTCTTTCTATAATTTGTTTTTTGGTCCACTCATTTTTTAAAGTGAGGTTATTCAGTTTCCAATTTGCTCTGGGTCTATATCTCTTTGGCCCAGTATTGCATACGACTTTTATTGCATTGTGATCTGAGAAAGATGTATTCACTAATTCTGACTTTCTGAAGTTGATCATTAGGGTTTTATGTCCTAGTACATGGTCAATTTTTGTATAAGTTCCATGTACTGCAGAGAAAAAGTTATATTCCTTTCTATCCCAATTCAGTTTCCTCCATAAATCTACCATATCGAATTTTTCTAACAATCTATTTACCTCCCTAATTTCTTTCTTGTTTGATTTATGATTTGATTTATCTAGACCTGATAGTGGGAGGTTGAGGTCTCCCACTAGTAGAGTTTTGCTGTCTATGTCTTCCTGCAATTCTTTCAGCTTCTCCTCTAAGAATTTGGATGCTGTCCCACTGGGTGGATATATATTCAATATTGAAATGACTTTATTGTCTATGGTACCTTTTAGGAGGATATAGTTTCCTTCCTTATCTCTTTTAACTATATCTATTTTTTGCTGCTGCTTTGTCTGAGATAAGGATTGCTACCCCTGCTTTTTTTACTTTAGCTGAAGCAAAATATATTTTGCTCCAACCTTTTACCTTTACTCTATATGTATCTCTTTGCTTCAAATGAGTTTCTTGTAAGCAGCATATTGTAGAATTCTTGTTTTTAATCCACTCTGCTATTTGCTTACGTTTTAAGGGAGAGTTCATCCCATTCACATTCAAGGTTATGATTACTAATTCTTTATTGCCCTCCATGCTATCTTCCTTCTGTTTGTATTTTTCCCCCGTATTTTGTTTCTGAATACCACCTCCTTCAGTGTGTTTGTCCTCCTCTATCACACCCTCCCCTATCTTTCCCCTTTCCCTTTATCCCTTTTCCCTTCCCTTCCCTTCCTTTTATTATTTCCCCTTATTTCCCCCACTCCCCTTCCTTTTCTCCATCCCCCCTCCCCTTTTCCCACTTTCCCCTTTAAATACTTGAAAGGTTAGATGTTTTATAAGTTAACTGAGTATGTGTAGGTTGACTTTAAGCCAAGTCTGATGAGAAGAAGATTCAGGTGTTTCTCCTCTGCTTCCTGCTTCCCCACTATTACCATAGGTATTTTGTACCTCTTAGTGTAATGAGATTTACCCCATTCAATCCCCTCCCTCCTCCCATTTCTTTCCTGTCCCCCTTTTTTAGGGCTGTAGTGTTTTTTTTAGATCATTCTAAGTCATAGAAAATTCTGAGTGTCTGTCCCTTCTTGTTCTGTATATTCTATCGAATAGTCAAAATTCCTGAGAGTTATTAGGGTCTTTCTTCCAAATGGGGTTAAAGCCAGTTACATCCCATTAGATAGCAGTCTCATGGATAGGTCATGAATGTCCATCATTTCTGGCTAGATGTATTTTCTCTGTTAGAGTTATATTTCTCAAGGTTTATGAGAATCTTTTATTTTACCCCCATACTGGGATATAGCCAGTTTCAACTAATTTACTGGATAGCATTTTTTTTATTTTACCACCACCCCCCTTTTTTTAACCTTTTCATGTGTCTCTTGAACCTCCTGTTTGATGTCCAAATTTTCTGTTTAGTTCTGGTCTTTTCATCAGAAATTTCTGTAATTCTTCCATTTCCTTAAATGTCCATCTGTTTCCCTCGAAGAGAATGTTCAGCTTTGCAGGAAAGTAGATTCTTGACTTCATTCCAAGCTCCCATGCTTTTTGAAATATCTTGTTCCAGGCCCTCCAATCCCTTAATGTTGATGCAGCCAGGTCCTGCGTGATGCTTACTGTGGCTCCTTGATATTTAAATTGTTTCTTTCTGGCTGTTTGCAAGATTTTCTCTTTTATCTGATAGTTCTGTAGTTTGGCCACAACATTCCTTGGTGTTTTCATTTTAGGATCTTTTTCTGGTGGGAACCGATGTACTCTTTTAATAACTACTTTGCCCTCCAATTCCATGATATCAGGGCAGTTTTCCATCACTAGATCCTGTAATATTATGTCCAGGCTTTTTTTCTCTTCAATGTTTTCAGGAAGTCCTATAATTTTCAGGTTGCCTCTCCTCAATCTATTCTCAAGGTCAGTGGTTATGTTGATGAGGTATTTTACATTTGCTTCTATTTTTTCTATTTTTTTATTTTGTTTAACTGACTCTTGCTGTCTTGTGGAGTCATTAGTTTCTGTAGACTGCATTATTTTTGGGGGAGGAGGAGTTTTCTTCATTAACCTTTTGCAACTCCTTTTCTAATTGGTCAATTCTACTTTTGAAAGAGCTTTCCATTTGACCAATTGAGGTTTTGAGAGAATTAATTTCTTTTTGCATTTGCTGATTTGAGAATCTGAGAGAATTATTCTATTTTGTAATTGTCCAATTGATGATCTGAGAGATTTTTTCTCCTTTTGTGTTTGTCCAATTGTACTTTCTAAGGTTTTGTTTTCTTGTTGCAAGGTATTAATTGTCTCTCCCAAATTTTTAAGCTCCTTCCTTATTTCTTCAAGGAAGTCTTTCTGTGCTGGAGACCAGATTGTATTCTCCTCAGAGGTTCCAGGTCTCTCTGAGTTGGGGTCTTTCCCTTCCAGGAATGTTTCTATGGATCCACCTTTCTGCTGACCCTTCTTCATTATGCTAATACCTTGAGTTGGGGCGGGGCTGGTTCACCTGGGCTTGGGTTCACTAAAGGCTTTACTGAGGGCTGTTTCTCTGGCTGGCCAGTAGGAGGTGCTTGTTGCCCTCTCTGGAGTGTCTGTGACCTTGGTTGCAAGGCTTTCTCCTTTTGCCGGAAGGGAGGAGTTGGAACTATTGAATTCTTTTGCCTTCAATCAATGGTGGTCTTTACCCTGGCCTGAGGTCATTCCTCAGCTGGGTTGGTTCTTAGGTTCACACACCTGGGCCTGAGGCAGAAGTAGTTTGCAATTGTTTGTTTTGGAGGAGGCCTCAGTGCAATGGAGGCATGGACTCAGAGTTTCTCAGACCTGAGTAGCCCAGGGATGGTGTCTACAGCTCTCCTGTACCAGACCTCTCCCAGCAGCCCCATCCCCAAGCTCCAGGGGGACAGCACCAACACCAGTGCCTCTGCTTCCCTATGGACCCAAGCCCTTTTCATCTAGACCCACTTCTGGTCCAGCAGGTCCTGCTCTCAGGCCCTCAGACTCCTGGTTCCAATTCATCTGTTAATCTGGCCGATCCGGGGCTGATCCTCCCTCTGAGCGCAGACTCACCAGCCCGAATTCTACCAAAGCTGCAGCAGGAGACAAATCCTGAGGTAGATGTTCTTTCTCCTGGTGTTTCTTTCTGGGTTTTTTTGAGTTGGATTTCTTTTAAGAGGTTTGTTTCATGTGATAGATGGGGAAGAGATCAGGAAACTTTAGAACTGTGCCTGTCTTCTCTCTGCCATCTTGGCCACATTATTTCTGTTTTTCACAGTATCATTAGACTGATGGATCAAATAAATGCCATAGATATTGTGTCACTGGATTTTAACAAGAGATGTTACAGCTTGTCCTTGTGTAGAAGAGATTTTAATTCAGTTAAATTTTTAAAAAGTATAGATTTCGCACCTCCTATGTGCTTTACCATATGACTATATATACACTATAGTGTATGTTAAATATCAAAATATCAATGTCATTAAAACTCCCAGGGAGTCTCTTCCATTCAACATTTTTATTAAGGATTTATAAGAAGGTATGACTTGTAAAACGACATAAAGTAGAAAGTATAATGAAGACAATAAAAAGATTTGAGATTGAATATTAGTTAATTCATAGCCTAAATGGCACTCTGGGGCAAGAGATAAAAAACCCCCAACACTTAGAGATAATGCAAAGTATCTCCTCTCTTTAATGGAGGAAATAACACATTAAAAAGAGTGGAGGTGAGAGAATAGAGTTTTAGTCTGTCAAGGGATGAAGAGGGTGAATGAAGCTATTGTCTCCACTTTCTAAAAGCAAAGGTAGTAGTGACTTTACTGCTGTTCATATGTCAAGTGTTGGAAAGCAGTAAAGGAAAGGAGGGAAGGGAGATAGGGGAAGGTATGCTGCAGTTAATAAGCTGTCCAATGAAGATTGGTGGTTTAAACATGAAGCATGAACTGGGACTGGATATATAGAACCTCACAGGGAGGCTCAATCGCATTGTGAATTTCCACAACACAGTGGATTAACACTCCCAGGAAAGTGGAAGATATTTTCTGGAAGATTATTTAATAAAACAGAATGGATCAATGGTAGAAATGGATCAGTGGATCAAAGGAGACCAAAAATCAAGGTAACGCTAAGAAAGTGATTTGTAGATCAAAGTAAAAAGGATAAAACCTAGGAAAGGAAATTGTCAAAGACCACAAAGAAAATGTTCTCTCCATGGGGTCAGGGTGTAGTAAATTATCAGAGAGTTTAAGGTAAGGGAAATGAATTAAAGTAACTTTCAGGACTATAATCTGAAAGAAGATCCCAATTACTAGAAGATGATAGAAGATAAAAGAGGATTGTGGTTCTATTCTATGAAATCCTCATCTGAAGTAAAAAATAAATAGATAAAAGAATGCAGCAGGACCTCAATTCAAGATATCCTAGAGGAACTTTAGTAAAATTCTGTCTCACCTGGATAAAAGAGAAATAAATATAAGCAGCATAGATGGGGGACCTGGAAAGTCAACAGTAGGCTCTTAGTCACAGCACAGCTCAGGTCAAGGTTCAGCTAGCAAGTGTTGCAGCAAGCCATCAGGGAAGGTTCCAAATTCAGCTCAGAAGACAAAATTAAAGTCCAGGGAATGCTAGTGAAACAGTTGGGCTACCCTAACTCAGGGAACAAATGGCTGCATAGGCCAGACACAGGTAATCAGTAAGCCAAGACACTTTAATGCATAGAACAGACTACAGCATAGGCAATGCCATGTGATAAGCCAGGGAGCAGATCCTGGCCCAAGTACAAATAGCTTGGGACTATACTCCCTGTGAATCAGGAACAGTGTTCAACTATCAAAATAAATGACCAAAACTGACATCTCAGAAGAGGAAAACAGTGACAAAACATCTACATGTAAAGCCTCAAGAAGTTATGAATTGGAACCAAATGCAGAAAGACCTTTAGGAGGAAATCAAAAAGAATTTTACAGGGAGGCTAGGTGGCACAGTGGATAGTGCATGGACCCTGGAGTCACGACTACCTGAGTTCAAATGGGCTGGCCTCAGACACTTAATAATTACCTAACTGTGTGGCCTTGGGCAAGCTACTTAACCCCTTTTGCCTTGCAAACTTGTAAAAAAAAAACAAACTTTACAGGTCAAAGGAGAGAAGAAGAAAAATGGAGAATAGAAATAAGAACCATGTAGTGGAGTTATGAAAAACTGACTGAAGAAATCAACTCTTTTAAAAGTAAACGACCAAATGGAAAAGGAAGATCACTACCTTAAAAGTAAAACTGACCAACTGGAAAAGGAATTTAAGTCAGCTAAAAGCAAAAATGACCCATTGAAATAAGAATGTAATAAATGAAAAAACAAAATTAACCAAATGGAAACTGAAAACAACTCATTTAAAACAAAAACTACACAACTGTAAAAGGAAATTCAAAGGCTATCTGAAGAAAATAAAACCTTAGAAATTGGAATTGGACAAAAGAAAATGAATGATTCTATGAGACATCAAGATTCTATTAAACAAGGCCAAAAGGCTGAACAAACAGAAGAAAATAAAAGATACCTCTTAGAAAATGACCAATATAATAAATAGAGCCAGGAAATTATAAGTTAATAATTTACCTGTACGCCTCTAAAAAAATAATCACAAAAGTATCTTTCAGGAAATTGTCACGGAATACTGCCCAAATATCCTAGAGTAGTAAAACAATATAGTTCACAAAACAATCCACATTTCACCTCCAGAAAGAGATCTCAGAATAAAAACCCAAGGAAATTTGTAGTCAAATTTCACACTTCTCAACTAAAGGAGAAAATAATGCAAGCATCCAAAAAGAAGCAATTAAATATCAAGGAATGGGCAGCTAAGTGGCACAGTGGCTAGAGCACCTAGAACACCGGCCCTGGAGTCAGGAGTATCTGAGTTCAAATCTGGACTCAGATGCTTAATAATTACCTAGCTGTGTGGCCTTGGGCAAGCCACTTAACCCCATTTGCCTTGAAAAAAACATTTAAAACAATAAAATAAAAAAAATAAATACCAAGGAAAGGCAGTCAGGATTATGCAAGACTTATGAGTTTATCAACATTAAAGAATTGGAGGGTAGGGATATATGAGAATCCAGAGGGCAAAGAAGCTTGGATTACAACCAATTTCCATGCAAAATTCAGCATATTCTCTCAGTGGAAAAGATGGATTGTCAATGAAGCAGTGTACTTTCAAATTTATCTGATAAAAATATCAGAACTGAACAGAAAATTCAATCTTCAAATAATGATTCAAGAGATATGCAAAAAACCTAAACATAAAGGGGGAAAGGCATTAGTCAAGAAATTAAACTGTAAATATCCCTATGTGGGGGTGAGGTGATGGCTGGGTGGCAAGGTGGATAGAGCACTGGCCCTGGAATCAGGAATACCTGAGTTCAAATCCAGCCTCAGACACTTAATAATTACCTGGCTGTGGGGTTTTGGGCAAGCCTCTTAACCCAATTTGCCTTGCAAAAATGTGAAAAAATAATATCCCTATGTGGGAAGACAATACTTGTGACTCTTTTGTTATTGTTTTGGCTTATTTATTCATTTATTTTTTCATCCATATGCACATTGTGTATTTTTAAATTACAAAATTTCCTTCCACCCTCCCTTCCTCCCCTCTTCCCCTCAGAGGTTAATATTTTATTTGCACATTTACATACGTATTCAAGTTAATATTTTACATACAGATTTGTGTTAAGCATGTTTACAGATTAGTAATTTTAGGTTTGAGGAATTAGGATTAAAGGAAAGAGATAAACAAGAGATATTTTTTAAGAGCTCATCAGATTCTGAAGGGTTGGTTTTTAAATTTGTTTTGTTTTGTTTTTCTTCCTCTGGATGGGGATAACATTGTCCATAGGCAATCTAATACTGTTGTCCTAGCTCTCTGGACTGCTGAGAGGAGCTACTTCCATCAAGGTTGAGCATTTCAAAATGATGTTTCCAAAGTGTACATTGTTTTCTTGGTTCTTTTCAATACTTGTAACTCTTGAGAACTGTGTTTCTCTTAGGGGAGTTAAAAGAAGCATACCTAGCGAGAGGGTGTGAGTTTTAGATTGATCATGAAAGTGATTTTGCTTTATTAGAATCCTTATTTCATTAGAATTGTATTACTTTTGGGCAGTTGGTGAGAGCTACTTAGGGAATGTAAGCATAAGTGGATCATAAAATTGAATTTATTTACATGATAGTTTAGTTCATGAAGATTATATTTCTAGAGAAGGTACTTGGAAAGAGGGTTCTGTATAAATTGATTATAATTTAAATGATTTCTTTTTTTAAAGTTAAGGAAATGGGGTTAATTGACTTGCCCAAGATCACACACCTACAGAATTATTAAGTGTCTGAGGCTGGATTTGAACTCAGGTCTTCTTGACTACAGGACTGGTGCTCTATCCACTATGCCACCTAACTGCCCCGAATTGATTATAACTTGATGATGCATATGTTTCTTAAGAATTGTAGTTCTACTGAAATATTTGAGGGGTATGAACTTGGTCAGAGGCCATAGGTATGAAATGATTGTGAGGCAATGATGATTACAAATCAACCAATAAACTAATCAATCAATGCATGATAGTTGTACTTCTATCAGGGAGGATAAGGGGAGTATGTCTTGACAGGTTGTAGGAGCAGGATAGATATAAAAACTATTAAGAAATGAAAAGACATACTGGCAGAAGGGGAGAAATTCAAATACAAATACCACATGATGTGGCACAAAGATCTAAGGTATAGTTAAAACAGGGAATATACATACATAAGAATACATACATTCCTAATTGGGTTTAAAAACTTATTCTACCCTACAGGGAAGTAATTGAAGTGGGGAGGGAGAAAGGGAAAGAAAGGGGAAGTAAAAGACTGAAACTAGAGGCAGCTAGGTGGTACAGTGGATAAAGCACTGGCCCTAGAGTCAGGAGAACCTGAGTCCAAATCCAGCCTCAGACATTTAATAATTGCCTAGCTGTGTGGCCTTGGGCAAGCCACTTAACCCCATTGCCTTGCAGAAAAAAACAAAACAACCTAACAAAAAAGACTGAAACTAAGAAGGGCAAAATTAAAAGTTTGAAAGTTTAACAAAAGTAAAAGGGGGGAAAGGGAGAAGAAAAGGGAAAAAGAGTAATAGAAGGGAGGGATGACCAAGAGGAAGCAGACAGTAGCCGAGCATTGTAGAGAGGATAAGGGGAAAGGAAACAAAAATACCAAAAGGGGAAGATCGAAAAGAGGAAAATACATTGTCAGTAATCATAAATGTAAATGTTCAAAGAATGAACTCTCCCAGGAAATGGATGTAGAGAGCAGAATGGATTAAAAACAAGAATCCTACAATATGTTGTTTACAAGAAACACATTTGAAGCAGAGAGATACACACAGGATAAAGATTAAAGACTGTAACAGAATATATTATGCTTCAGCTGAAATAATAATAATAAAAAAGCAGGGTTAGGTATCCTGGGCTCAGACAAAGCAAAGGCAAAAAATATATCACATTAAAAAGGAATAAGGAAGAAAACTACATCTTAAAAGATATCACAGGCAAGGAAATCATATCAATACTAAACATACATGCACCAAGTGCTATAGTATCCCAAGTATAGTATAAGAGGAGAAATGAAACAAATTACAGGAAGACATAGAAAGCAAAACTGTATTAGTGGGTGATCTCAATTTACTTCTCTCGGAATTAGATGTCTAGCCACAAAATAAATAAGAAGGAAGTTAGAATAGTGAATACAACATTAGAAAAGTTAGATATGAGAGTTCTACCCTATAAAGTGTAGGAATAAATGGTTTGTTCCTTAGAATAATAAGCAGTATCTATCTGAAGCCATCAACAAGCATTATATGCAATAGGGATAGGTTTGAGATATTCCCAATAAAATCGGGGTGAAACAAGGATCCCCATTATCATGACTACTATTCAATATTGTATTAGAAATTTCAGTCTCAGCAATAAGAGAAGAAAAAGAAATTGAAGGAATTAGAATAGGGAAGGTAGAGACAAAACTCTCATACTTTGCAGATGATATGATGGTATACCTAGGGAATCCCAAAAAGTCATCTAAAAAACTACTAGAAATAATTAGCAACTTTAGGTATGTGGCAGGATATAAAATAAACCCTCATAAATCCTCTTCATTTCTATATATGACTAGCAAGATATAGAAGAAAGACCTAGAAAGAGAAATCCCATTCAAAGTAACCTCAGACAAAATAAAATACCTGGGAATCTACCTGCCAAGGCAGACTCAAAAACTTTTTGAAAACAATTACAAAACACTTTTCATGAAAATAAAATCATATTTAAATACCTGGTCAAACATCAACTGTTCACGGATGGGTCAATCTACTACAATAAAAAAAATGACAATTCTACAAAAACTGAAGTACTTGTTTAGCACCCTACCAATCAAAATTCCAAAAAAATTAATGAGTTAGAAAAAGTTGTAAGTAAATTTATATGGAGAAATAAAAAGTCAAGTATTTCCAGGGATTCAATGAAAAAAAGTGCAAAAGAAGGCAGATTAGCCTTACCAGTTCTAAAATTATATTATAAAGCATCGGTCCTCAAAATTCTCTGATAATGGCTAAGAAATAGATTTGTGGATCAGTGGAATAGACTAGGTGCAATAGCAGGAAATGATTATTGTAATCTGCTGTTTGATAAACCCAAAGAATCCAGCTATTGGGATAAAATCTCTCTCTTCGATAAAAACTGTTGTGAAAATTGGCAGTTAGTATGGAAGAAACTTAGATTAGACCAACACCTCACACCCTATACCAAGAGAAGATCCAAATGGATACATGATTTAGACATAAAAACCAATATTATAAGCAATCTAGAAGATCAAGGAGTAGTTTACCTAGCATATCTAAGGAAAGGGAAACAGTTTATGACCAAGGAAGAGATAGAGAACATCTTTCAAAACAGACTAGATAATTTTGATTTCATTAAATTAAAAGGCTTTTGCACAAACAGAACCACTGTAACCAAGATCAAAAGAAATTACTAAACTAGGGAACAATTTCTGCAAATAGTACTTCTGACAAAGGACTTGTTTCTAAAATATACAGAGAATTGAGTCAAATTTTAAGAAAAACAAGCCATTCCCCAATTAACAAATGGTCAAAGGATATGCAAAGGCAATTTTCAGTTGAGGAAATCAAAGCAATTCATAGTCATAGAAAAAAAATTGCTCCAAATTATTTCTTATTAGAGAATTGCAAATTAAAGCATCTCTGAGATACCACCTCATGAATTTCAGACTGGTAAATATGACCATAAAGGAAAATGATCAATGTTGGAAGGGATGAGGGAAATCTGGGACACTAATACATTGTTGGAGGAGCAATGAACTCATCCAACCTTTCTGGAGAGCAATTTGGCATCATGTCCAAAGGGCAACAAAAATGTGCATTCCCTTTGACCCAGAAATATCACTGGGTCTATACCCTGAAGAGTTTGTGAAAAAGGGTTAAAAACATCACATGTACAAAAATATTTTTATCAGCCCTGTTTGTGGTGACAAAGAATTGGAAATTAAGTGAATGTCCTTCAATTGGGGATTGAATGAATAAATTATGGTATTCGCATGTCATGGAACACTATTGTTCTATTAGAAACCAGGAGGGATGGGAATTCAGGGAAGCCTAGAAGAATTTGCATGAACTGATGTTGATTGAGATGAGTAGAACCAGAATGGGGGTGGTGGTCAACCTTGTTGGACTTGCTCATCCCTTCAGTGCAACAACCACAATTTTGAATTATCTGCAATGAAGAATAACATCTGTATCCAGAGAAAGAAACATGGACTTTGAACAAAGACCAAAGACTATTACCATTAAATTAGAAAAAAACACGTTATATTATTACATAATTTTACTATCTCATACTTTATTTTCCTTCCTTAAGGATATGATTTCTCTGTCATCACATTCAACTGAGATCAATGTATAACATGGAACCCAATGAAAAGACTAACAAAATGCCTTCTGTGGGGGTTGGTGGAGGGAAACAAGAATGGGAGAAAATTTGTACAACTCAAAATAAAATCTTTCTTAAAAGGGTTAAAATAATAGATAGAAACTATTATATATCTAATTGGAAAAAATAAAATATTTATATAATAAAAAATAAAAAAAGAATAGGAGCAAAAAATTTTGTTATACTGAATTTTTCTCATAAGCATCATTCTATTCTGACTTTATCATTCCTTAAACCATTCTAACATACTCAAGGTGATTAAGAAATATTTATTGATTGACTAAATCACAAATTCTGTGATGGATTTCTAACATTCCCTCCCCCCTAATTTTATCATGTTCACAGAGAGACAGTGGCAGTCAGAAACAGAGGCAGAGTAACAAAGAGGTCTCTTGAAAGAATGAATAGAAATCTGGTCAACGACTGTAGAAGACCTGGGTTTTTCATATCACTATGAATCTTACAGAATCACAATCTTAGAATATTAAAGAAGCAATAGTAATGAATCCAATAGTAATGAATAGATACATGGTGAGCAAAAAGTCACTGATTAAGTCACTTAAACTATCTGAATCTCAGTTCATTTGCAAACTGAAGGAAGAAGGTAGACCTGATGCCCTCCAATGTCTCTTACAGTTTTAAATTATGATGCTGGAATCATGTTACTGTTCATAAATTATATACAAGAATATATAAAATAGATCATAGAGATGCTATGATGATATAATAGCTGAAGTCTAATATTTCTGCAATACACAGAAAGGTCATCTAGGACATTTCTCATCTTATAGTCATACAAATGGTTTCAGTCAGTGTTGTACTTAAACACAAACTTCAGATGCTAATTTCATCATGTTATAGTATTTCTGATCCTTTAGTCTCAGAATCATATATAACCAAATTTGCTCATGTTTCAATACAAGTTCATTCCCTTTTATTGGCTTTGGGGAAGATAGTGAAAAATGGAGTGATGGGCAACATTCATATTCCTATAGATCACTGTAGTCCCCTTGGAAATTTTTGTCTCTATCAAGGAAATCAATGAGTTTACCAATTTTGTGTGCACACATTATTTGATAACCTTTAGATAATACACTATTTCTGATGTAAAGTAATAGGGTTGATATCATGGAAGTATAAGTAAAAAATTTCATGAATTTATGTATAACAATCATATTTTGTTTGTTTTATAGTGATACTTGAAGAAAGTTTAGTCTCTCAGATCCCTTAGGAACCCTGATTGAATCTGTACCTAAACATTTTGGTTCTATTATGTGAAACTCAGCTTAAAGGAAAAGATGTGATTGTTTGGTTTGCCATACAAAACTATTTCTAATTGTTCAAGAAAGCTTCATGAAAATATAATGTTAGGAAACATAAGGATGATTTTAACAAATACCTCGATAGGCCCCATTTCTTTATTGCCTACTGTAAAGGCAGGAACAACTAAAGCTAATAGGGCCATTATCACCAAAGAAAGCTTTTCTTACTCCCAAATACATCTGACTGATCTGCAAAGATACCCCTATGTTGTAAAGAAAAGAGACATTGTAATAGAATAAAAATTGGCTCAGAGTTAGGAAATAAACACCATCAATAAAATGATTGATAGTTTAGAGGACAACTAAAGAAGGAGTAGTAACAGTATCAAGTAGGTTTACTTTATTGATTGACCTAAAAATATATCTTTTCATCCTTGACATCTGTTCCATATATGGTTAACCTTTAATATATATTTTATTGCATGAATGCATGAAGAATTAAATACTAGGAAAGTGTAAGTGATAGAATTTGCAATAGAATTTTTATTTAAATTTTGAATTGGCATTTATTTTTTATTAAAAAAAGAATAAGAGAAGAAATGAAATCATTCCAGAAAAAGGTGAACTAATTATCCATAAATGACCATTAAGAACTTGAAGACAGATAGTTTTGCTGAAGCCTGAAAAGGAAAGAAACAGTAGTATCCAAGTTACCAAAGTCACTTCTTGTTTACTAAAACCGAATTACTGAATAGGAGAAAATTCATTATGAAAAGATATAGAAAAAAATCTTTGGGTTTCTGGAAATGTCATTAAAACTTAGTGTATATAACTAAACTCTTACTGGTTACTTTGATTTTGTCATATGGTGAATTGAATTATTTCCCTTATGTCTTTTCTATTCCAATCCTAGCTATGTGTTCATACCAACGAAGTCCTTCTGGGTCAACTTGAAAACCCCCTCTACTTCCTCTATTTAGTTCTTATGTATAGCCTCCTTCCAGATGGTTCTAATTTTCACCATAGTTTCAACCCACAATGTGTTGATGGGAGCTGGGAATGGCAGCTCTGAAATTCTTTCTTTAATCAGTACTTTGTTTTGCAGTCTCAGTAGAATTAAAATGCCACAGATCCATGTTGCACTTAATTTTCCTTCCTCTTTCCTACTGCCAGTACTAGTAATCCCACTACTTTATCACTCTGTTTTCTTTCCCCTTTTCCAACCAGGAATGTTTCCAACTTCCAAACCAATATATTTCTTTCCTTCTTTCTTTTTTTTTACAAAATCAGTTTGTGAAGATTTTTTAAAGTGATAGAAGCCTTGTGCTTAGAATAAAAGTATCATAATTATTACATACCAGTTTTTTTAATAGAAGTGCTATGTTTGAAGATAAAGAAGCAGATTAACTAAATGGGTCATGTAAAATATTAAAGATCATAGACTGAGAATGGTCAAGTTTCTCTTCTATGGTCTTCACTATTTTTTCCAATTTTCTCTGATACTCAAAAAATATTAAATGTGTAGATTCAGTCAGTATCAACCATTATTAAGAGAGATGAACTATTCTCCCAATTATGCTTCACACCTTCTTTATTTTTATAAAACTTCCAATAATTTTGATTTTTATTAAGTCTCAAGCCCTAGTGCCTTCATAGCATTTAGCATTTTCCTGGTGCATTTGACTATATCCATTAATTAATCCATACAAAATTTGCTCCAAAGTAGTTAAGATTACTTCCACTAGTAATAAGAGATACGAGATCAGAACTCCAAAATCCCTGACTCTTAGACCTATGAATTAGAGCACAAAAAGATCAGTGATAATTCTGAGCCTAGTAAAGCTGTTAACCATGTTGTGTAAGCCTTATTTAATGTAAATATGATGCAGAAAAAGTTACTATAAAATTTTTAAAGCAGTGTTTTGGATTAAAGATCTATGAATCTTACCAAGGTCATTCAAAATACTGTGGCTAATAATCTCATGCATAGTTTAGAAAATTTAGAGTATTTGCACCAAGGGTACATAGTTTATCTTTATAGTTCACTTTTAAAAGCATCCTTCTATCTTGAATTATGCAAGTCAGATAACCTTATGACCACAGGATGCAAAGAAATAGAAATAATCTAGACATGTAGAAAAGATTTATTGTTGCTAACACAGCTAATCTTTCTAATGAAGAGTGAATATTTTTTCTCCTTTACTACATAGAGTTCTCAGACTCCTTTAGGAATATATAGTTAAAGATATAGATATATAGATATGTAGTTATCTTTTATTTCATTACATGACTGACTTTCTAGTGGCTTGAAAGGATTTAGTTTATTCCAAAATATTTCTAATTTGGAATTTAAATAGAACTGTCATCTTTTGATTAACAATAATAATAATAATAATAATAATAATAACATGTGACTTCATATGCAACATAAAAGATAAAACTAAAGTAATATAAATGAATTTAGAATATCATATGAATAAATATGTATATATATAACATGATTGCTCTCCTTCAAAATAGTCCTTCTGAGAGGCTCTACACTTATTCCATGCTGGCAATGTTTACTCCCTTAAACTAGTGCTTGTGAATATCCCCCTTCCCCAATTTTATCACATCCTTATCTTTATAATGAGAATTTGAAAATGTCAAAAGTCATATGTGTTCCATAAGAAGCCTTTGAGCTATTTAATGAATGAATCATAAAATGGATCATAAAACTTTAAGAAGCAGGACAACTAGGTGGTGAAGTGGACAGAGCACCAGTCCTGGAGTCAGGAGGACCTGTGCTCAAATTGACCATGTACATAATAATCATTTAGCTGTGTGATCTTGGGCAAGTCACATAAGTGCATTGCCTAACCAATAGTAAAAAAGCCCAAATAAATGTTCAAGCAGCAATGAAATAAATTTTACATGCCCCTAAAAATATCTCTAGAAGGTACTATAAGGAAGTCATGAAGTTTTTTTTAATCAATGGCAGCATTATTGGAAAAATTAATCATTTTTTCCAGAGGACTCCTTTGCAGAACCCATTCCTTTCAATATGTAATATGGTATATTTATTTATTTTGAAAAAAAAACAGAAAAAACATTCTTTGCCTCATAATCATATGTATGTGAGTATGTATATATATATATATATATATACATATATTTATTCTGAAGTGCAAATGACTGTTTTAATTCATTGTAAGGTTGATTATCTTCATGGATGGGTATAATAATCTATTATTGGCATAAAATATTCTGTGGATTTGATGCACTTAGAAATCTCACAATTTGAATTCATGTCATAGCTAGATAAAAATCCTGATTTCTTCAAAATTTATTAGACATGAAACCAAACTAGATTTTAAGGGGAAAAATAAATATATTTTGATGATTTAAAATACCACTTTTTTAAGTTCAAAATCTAAGAATTTTATAGCTAAAGAGATCCTAGAGATCCAGTGATCTATATCTCTTACCTTTCAAATGAGAAAGCTAAAGCCTAGAGCAGTTAGTTAGTCTGTCCAAGGTCAAACAGCTTAGTGACAGAGTCAAGATAAAGACTCAGTTTTACAGATGCTTAGTCAAACTTTTAAAGAACATCAAACCTGTCACTTAAAAGGTTAAAGGTTAATTTTTTTCAGCATAACATTTTTCTGATTTTAAAGTCATAGTTTTTCATCTAATTTGTCTTGTACAAAATAATGGAAACACCTTCTTGGCCACTAATTGTTTTTCTTTTTTTTTTTTTTTTTAGCAATCAGGAAATTATATTATTATCTTTTTTTTCACATGGTAGACTCTTGGTTTATTTATTTTATATTATTACAATAATTTTGTTCTAAGAGTAAACTTAAAACCTGCCCCCAAGAAGATGAGAAACCTCAAAAATCGTGACGAAAGAGAAAAAAATGTACTTCAGTTTATGTTCAGATTTCAGTGGCTTTGTCTCTGAGGTGAGTTGTCTTATTTATCTTAAGCCCACCAGAGAAGTTGCTTCAATATTTTTCCCACACTTACTCTTACTAGCTGTATTTCCCTCCACTCTATTCCTCCCACTCTCATTTATTATCATCTCTCTCTCCTTTCATCCTGTCCCTGACCAACAGTGTGTTGTATCTGAGTACCCTCTCCCACAATCTTCCCTCTCTTCAGTCAACTATTCTCCCCTTCCCTCCCTTCATTCCCCCTTATCCTATACCTTTCTTCTCATTTTTCTCTAGGGTAAGTTATATTTCTATACCTTATTAAGTGTGTGTCTCATTTCTTCTCTAAACCATTTCTGATGAGAATGAAGGCCTCCTCATTCCCTCCCACACACACACTTCCCCCCATTCCACTCTATTGAAGAAAGCTTTTTGTTGATTCTTATGTGAAAAATCTTTGCTCCTTCTTCCTCCCCTTTCTCTTCCTCCCAGTATTTTCCTTTATCACCCATTGACTCCATCTTTTTACTATATTATACCATTATATTCTGCTCCTTCCTGTACCCTTTCTATATATGCTCCTTCTAACAACTCTTATAAATGAGAAAGTTCATATGAGTTATCAGTATCTTCTTCCCATCCAGGAATACAAACAGTTCAATATCACTAAGTTCCTCATAGTTAGTCCTTCTCATACACCCCTCTGTGTTTCAGCAGAGTCCTGAACTTGAAGATCAAACCGTCTGCTCAACTCTGGCTGTTTCAATAGGATAGTCTGAAAGTCCCCTGTTTCACTGAAAGTCCATCTTTCCCCTGAAAGAGGATGTTCACAGGATGGATAATTGATTCTTGGTTGTAAATCAAGATCTTTTTACCTGCCGGAATATCATATTCCAATCCCTATGAGCCCTTAATGTAGATGCTGCCAGATGCTGTGTAATCGTGACTATAGAGCCATAATAGCTGAATTATTTGTTTCTGGTAGCTTTTAGTATTTTCTCTTTGACTTGGGAGTTTTGCAATTTGGCTATAATATTACTGGAAGTTTTTCTTTTGGGGTCTCTTTCAGGAGGTGAGCAGTGAATTCCTTCAATTTTATTTTACCCTCTGTTTCTAGGATCTCAGGGCAATTTTGTTGTACTATTTCTTGAAAAATGAAGTCTAGACTGGTTTTCTGGTCATGTCTTGCAGGTAGCCCATTAATTTTTAAATTATTTCTTCTGAATTTCTTTTCAAGGTTGGTTGTTTTTCCAATATTAACACTTTCTTCTTATTTTTGAAATTTGTAAGAATTTTATTTTTTCCTGATTTCTTGCAAAATAATCTGCTTCCTTTATTTCCAGTCTGTATTTGAAGTAGTTATTTTCTTCAAAGAACTTTTTAATCTTCTTTTCCAGCTGGCCAATTCTGCTTTCTAAGGCATTCTTTTCCTGCTTTGCCTTCTATTTTGCTATGTCCACTTGGCCTAAACTGGTTTTTAAAATATTATTTTCTTCAATTTTTTTTGTATTTCTTTCACCAAGCTGCTGGTTTAGTTTCCATGATTTTTCTGCATCATTTCTCCTCCCAATTTTTCCTCCACCTCCCTTAATTGTTTTTCAAAGTATTTTTTTGAGCTCATCTTTAGTGTGAGCCCATTTTCTATTTCTCTTGGAGGTTTTGGATATGGAAGCTTTGATTTTGTTGTCACCTAAGTATGTGTTTTGATCTTCCAGGGGACCAAAGTAATTTTCTATGGTCAGATTTTTCTTTTTTCTGTTGTTTGCTCATTTCCTCATCCCGAGTCTAATTACTCCACTTCCAAGGCTTTGGGTTTTTTGGGGGGACACCACATTGGTACCTTTATTCCTCCAAGGTCTTATGCTCTCTTGCCTGTGCTTTGATATGTAGATGACGATAGGCACTCCCCTCTGCCCTGGAGTTGTGAGGAGGTTTTCTGCTATTTTAGTATGGAAAGCCAAACTGTAAGCTCGATCTGAGTATGGGCAAACAGTAGAGTTCTGCCTAGGGAGAGCAAAGAGATTTCTGCAGTCTCCCCTGAACCCCTTACTATCTGTGGGCTGTGCTCTGGAGGTAAAGTTGGTTTTCTCTGATTCCTGCTATAGGTTCTCCCCACAGGGCTAGCACTTCTCACTCCACAGTCATTCTGGTGCTTCAGCATAACTTTTTGAAACAATCAGCTAATCAGCTATTTCATACACACACACACACACACACATACACATACAAAGAGGCAGAGAGAGAGAGAGAGAGAGAGAGAGAGAGAGAGAGAGAGAATGACTATCTATGGTGCACCTGTTCTTGACATCCCTTTGTCTCTTCTTTGATCTCAGAACCATCCAGACTAGGAGAGCAGAGACAAAATTAGGTAGGCCTACCAGTTAACAGACGCTTTGCCTTCTCTTCATCCCTCCCCAAATTCCAGAATCCCTTGGAGAGGGTGGAAAAAAAAACTAGTTGTTCACAATTGGATGTTAGTAATTACAATCATTCTCATGAGATAGAGGACTATAATTTGTAATCATCTGTCCTGTCACTGTGTTCTAAGTTCCTCTAGTCCTGACCATTTAAATGGCAAGCACAAAATTAGGTCTTTTAGGTTGAGTTATGGACCCTGACAATGCATTCAAAATTCTCCAGGCCTTACTGAAAGTTCTATTCCTACAACCACCAGACCCCCACCATTATAATTTGCTCCATCAATCCCTCAAAAGAGCCTTGAAGGTCTTAACATCTATACCACTAATGTAATCTTAAGACTTCTGGGCCTTTACATGAATCTTATAGTTAACTTCTCTTCTATGTCTTATTTGTTTCACTCACTCAGAGTATAAGCACCTTGAAAGTAGAGATTGTTTCATTTCTTTTAATAATTTATTGATTTGCACATAAGACTTGAATATATATGAGCTAGAAAAATCGTAACAAAATTCATCTGGAGCAACAAAAGGGCAAGAATAGTAAGGGAACTATTGAAAAAAATGTACAGGAAAGTGGCCTAGCTTTACCAGATATAAAAAAAGAAAACTATAAAGTGTCAGTTATCAAAACTGCCTAGTACTGGTTAAGAAATAGACTAATGAAAAAAAATAAAAGAAATAGAGTAATGGATCAGTGGATTAGTTCAAAAGAAGTCACAGTAAATGACCACAGCAATCCACTTTTTGAGAAATCTAAAGAGATCAACTTCTGGGATAAGAAGTCACTATCTGACAAAAATTGTTGGGAAAACTGAAAAATAGTATGGCAAAAACTAGGCAAAAACTAAAACCACATTTCACACCTTATATCAAAATAAGGTCAAAATGGGTACAGGATTTAGTTATAAAGAGTGATACCATAGATAAATTAATAGACCAAGAAAGAGTCTATTAGATCTATGGAAAAATGTTAAATTTATGACCAAACAAGAATTAGAGTAGATTATAAACTGCAAAATGAATGATTTTGAAGATTTTACATTAAAAATGTTTGCACTAATAAAAATCAATGCTGCCAAAATTAGAAGGAAAGAACAAAGCTGAGAAACAATCTTCACAACTAGAAGTTCTGTCTCATTTCTAAAATATGTAGAGTTGCATCAAATTTATAAGGTCACAAGTCATTCCCCAATTGATAAATGGGGATACAAACATCTAAAAATACATGTGTAAAATGCCAACCTGACTGTTGCTGAGGATAGGAGGATGGGAAGGGAGGGTGGAAGGAAATTTTATCACTTGAAAATATGCATGTGGAAATGGATGAAAAAAATAAAGGTCTGAATGCACATGTTGTTTTTTCAGTCAGTTTTATTTAATATCAATATCTAGTGTTTTAATTGCTATTTATGCTTATTATTATTCTGTCTCATCATGTCTTGTCACAGATTTTTCTGAAAATGTTTAATTTAAAATATATACTAACTGTTCACATAATTTAGACTACTTAATATAACTGTTAAAGAGCTATACTTTTATGTTAAGTAGTGTGAGAATATTTAAAGATGTGCAATTTTTTCAAATAAGATCCAATTCATTTTTCTCTTCTCTTCAATTCTTGTATTATTTAATTTTCTATCTATCAATGACTATCAAAATATGAATTATAGAAAGATATAAACATGACTGTAAATTAATATAGACTATTTATACTCAATATATGGTAGATATATCTTTATATGAAGTTATTATTAATCTTATATCTATACCTATATCCACATTCCCCTTTCATAACAAATTTGTAAGATATTGACAATTATATGAGGTAGCTTGGATTAGGAGAAGTTAAATGGTTTTACCTAGCATTAGTAAGTCAATAAACATTTATTAAACACTTACATTATTAATATCTGAAGCAAGATTTCAATTCTCATTTTTCTCATCCAATGATCTTAGTTCAATCCACTATGTCCTGGCACCCTGCCTAGTTGGATAAATTACTTTGTTTTTTAATTCTTGTGGATTTTCATGAAACAACTTTTTTGTGTGCTAGAGATCAATGTAAATAATAAGATGAAATCTATGGAAAGGAACTTTTAAGGAACTTCACTATCAATGACAAGTAATTATTTTGCTTGAATGGTATACAGAATATCTTCTTTGAGACTGGTAATATATCATTTATTTTTAAATAGCATTTTATGCAAATCATAAAGGATGATGTTATTGGGAATATAACAACTAACCTAAAGTTTTACAGTAAAAGAACACTAGAATTGGAGTCAAGAAACCAAGTTGAAATGTTACCTCAGATTTTGTGTGGTCTGGGAAATTCACATTGGTTTTCAATTTTACTTTTTTCATTTTTTGAATAAGGGATTGAACTTCAAGACTTTTTAGATCATATATATTTATCAATATGTATATTTATTTCTATATATATTGATGTAAATATAACTATACATGTCAATATAGAGATTATATTGTTTATTACTTATCATTGTTTATATAGATTGCTTTTGTAGAATTATGCTTATTATCATTTGTAGCTATATCTTAATGCATATGCATATATTACGATATCTAAAATCATATATAGTTGTTCAATCACATACAAACTTTTGTGACTCTATATGGGGTTTCCTTGGAAGGACACTGAAATAGTTTACCATTTTTTTCTCCAGCATATTTTACAAATGAAGAAACTGAGTAGAGTGGCTTGCCCAGTTTCATACAATTAGTATGATGCTAGGTTTACACTGTTCTTTCTGGCCCCAAACCCAAGATCTTGCCACTGCACTAGTTAACTGCCCCATAGCTATGGTAGTTAATAGCTATTCACCAAATGTAACTACTCATCAAGAATTGGTTATAGTACCTATAATACAGTAAATGTATGACCAGAAGAAGAAGTTAAATAGAAATACTATAAAAATCCATAATTAGGACATGAATGTCTGATGGTGATGGAATGGAAAGAGAACTGGCTCTGAAGTTATAGAACCTGAGTCCAAATTTTGCCTCTCATCCTTCCTATGACTATGTCTTTGAAAACTTAGATATTATCTAGTCCAATATTGTCAGATTCAGAAAGAAATAGATCTCTGCTGCTTCATT
Source organism: Macrotis lagotis (assembly GCF_037893015.1). NCBI lineage: Eukaryota > Metazoa > Chordata > Mammalia > Peramelemorphia > Peramelidae > Macrotis > Macrotis lagotis. The sequence continues at coordinate 148,137,417 of NC_133660.1, read as the reverse complement.
TTAACATTCAAAACTCAGATTAGTATTATCAATTTTGTATTTGATTACTTTTTAATAATTTCTGAATTTTGTTTTAATATTTTTGTCACTACTGTGACATACTGTGCATAGTGGAATTTGAGATATCTGATCTATTCTAAATCTTCCTATCTAATTGAAGAAGAAATTGAGGCAGCAAAATGTTAAAAAGATTTCCCCAAGATCAAAAATGCAGAAGTATGTTTTTAATTCATCTTCTTACTCCAAATTCTATGTTCTTCATGTTATCTTTCCATTGAGCACATTTACTCTCAAATGAGGTACATTATTTTTGGTACATTAATTTTTGTCTCAGAATCACAATACGTTTTATTGAATAAATATCATGGCTCAAAGTCAACCCAGAATAACTGTAAGAAATATAAATCTTTTCCTTGATATATAGGAAAACTTCATAAATTTCTTTAAGTCTTCAGTTAAAAATGACATAACTATCTGCCACAGATATTCCTGATCTGTGAACTAAGAAATGAAGAGAATGCTATTTAGTACATTCTCATGAAATACTTGTTTGAGTACTCAGTCAGGCCTGAAACTAACCCTTTAATATAAGTGTATAACTTTTGAATTAAAAGAAAGAGAAAAAGGGGTTCTCACAGATCTGTTGTTTGCTAATTTCCATTGAAGCTTGGTCTCAATATCCTAGCCCTTGAGGTCAGGCAATGATTAGAGGACAAATGAAAATCTTATTTTTTTCCCTAAAACTTTTTTAATGTTTAATAATCTATTTAAAAAAATTGAATTCCAAATTACATTCCTCTCCTCCCTCCCTCATCCATTGAGAAGGCAAGCAATATATCAATTATACATGTGAAGTCATTCAAAACATATTTTCATATTAGCCATGGAAAACAAAAATCTTATCTGGCATTATTGCTTAAAATTTCCCATTAAGAATACAAATAGTCTACACAGAATATTTAAAAGCCTCCTACAATGCACTAATTTTCATTTGGTTGTATCTTACTTCAGCAGGGTCCTTTAAGACTTCAAGAGTTTGACCTGTAATATCCTGAAGTCAGCAGAAGCACCAGATATCCTCTGTTGAATTCACATGAGTAGGGTATGATGAGACAACAAAATGAAATTTCACTATTTGAAACATTATTTTGACATCTTAATTAGTTTGGAGGCTATTTGGAAACTATGAGCATAATTTCAATATGTTAAAATAATTGATAAAATAATTAAAATAAAATAACCTTTTTGCTCTTCTTAATGAGTTGAATACTCAGGAGTAGTACAATCTGAGGGTTTGGAAGATAGAGTTAATCCCCTATTTCTCCAGCAAACAGGTGCAGCATAAGGAAAACCCAGAAGATATTCCTTTAATATTACCTTATTACCATACCTGAATTAAATCAGACTTTGTTAATGTCTGATTATATATATATATATATATATGCATATATATATATATATATATATATACATGTATATATGTTAACTTTTCCTAAACCACTGTGACATGATCACTGATATTGTTTTCTAAAATAAAACCACCTTGTTTGAAAAACGAGCAAACTAAGTTTCAGAAAGGTAAAGAAGTTAAAATTAAACAGCTAATCATTGTTACATCTGGGCCTTAAACTTAAAACTTTGATCACAGATATATATTTTTAGAGCTGGATAGCATTTTAGAGGCAATGAAGCAAGACATAGTGGGAAATGTTTAGGATTGGATTAAATTGCATTTCTATATAAGATCTTTTGGTATTGAACTCTAGGAAAATTCTATAAGAAAAGTTCAAGAGTATTATATAATGGTAACGTATAATGGGCTTTCAAGAGATTGCCACTAGATTTGGGAGAAGAGAGGAAACTTACTTCAACAACTTCTCTCTAATATCTATCATAGTACTCTGTCATAGTAAGAAAGAGTTAAAAACAATGAATGAATCACTATGAAAAGTACAATTATTCCTGCTTCTTCATCATCATTGTAAGTTAAACAATTTACAAAATGACTGATTGTTACTTTATACCTTCACCAGAATTTTTAGACTTAAAAAAGACTTTAAACATAATCTAATCATCACGCTTCATTATGCAAATGAAGAAACTGCGGGCTAAAATATTAAAAGCCTTGTTCAAGGTCAAATAGATAATTGCAGATTTGAAATGTAAACTCATCATTTGACATCAATTCCAGTATTCATTCTATATAATGGTATACCAACAATTTGATTAAAACTCTTTTTTATTAGAAATTTGTTCAAAAGTTAGTAATTTACTAAAACTTCTCTATATTTACTATGTAAAAACACTTTGTGTTTTATCAAAAAAGATGCAGAAGAGACTTTTAGTCTTTGTTTATTTAGAAGAAATGAACTATCATCATCTCTGAAAAGGAATTTAATGAAAAATATTCAAAAGTAAATTGTCTCTTTATATAACAATATAAGCAAATCAGTGAGTCCCAAACATTTGTTGATACCTGTGTGTGAGAAAGTGGAGGATGAAACAAATTCTCAAAAATTGAAAAGACTTGTCATTCTATTGTAGAGTATCTATTATACGATAATTATATGATGATTATATGAAATAATTTACTTAAAATGAGAAAGCTAAATATGATGCATCAAATGATAAAAATAAACTAGTTTTACTGTCAGAAGAACCAGGTTCAATCCTGACTCTGCCATGTACCAACTTTGAGATCAAGAATAAGGCATTTAAATTATTGGGTCCTCAGTTTCTTTATCTCCAAAATGATCCCAGATCTGTGGATTGGGAATATAAAATGCAATGTATGTTTCCAGATTGAACTTTAATTTATTTCCCCTATATCTTAACTCTTTCCTCTTTAATTGCTCTTCTATGTTTGACAATTTCATCTTATTATACAGATATGACCAATTTATCCTTACTCATTGTAAAAGACCACCTGTAATTCCACTAGCTTACATTTACTGTCATGTTTTACTATGTTCTACCTTTTACATACTCTAGGTACCTCCCATACCTGTAATGCAGTGCCAATCTTTGCCTTTGAAAAATTTTTCTTGTAATACTTTTCTGAGTCATTCTTGTATCCTCAACATATCCTATTTTATTTCAAATTTATTTGCATACATGCTATATCATCAATCTAAGAAGGATAAATGTTTATTAAATACCAACTATTTGATAAATACTATCTTATACACTGAACAAAGATAAAAGTAAAACAGTTCCAACTTGGAAGGAGTTTAGGTTCTAGATAAATAACATGTACCTATAGATTCAAAATAGATAAAAAAATAATTTAGAGAACCCAAGAAAATCATCAAATAATTCCTTAAAACAATTAACAAAATCAGCAAAGTAGCAGGATATAAAATAAATCCACATAATTCATCAGAATTTCTACATATGAAAAACAAAGCCCAAGGAAAAGAAATAGAGAAATTCCAATACATGGAAATCAATCTTTCAAGGCAAATCCAGAAACTTCATGAACACAATTATAAAGTACTTCTTACCCAATAAAGTTAGATCGAAATAATTGGAAAAATGTCAGTTGTTCATGGTAAGGTAAAACTAATAAAACAAAAATGGCAATTCTATTCAAATTAGATTATTCAGTGCCATACCACTCAAACTACCAAATAATTATTTTACCAAGCTAGGAAAAATAGTAACAAAATTCATTTAGAACAACAAAAGGTAAAGAATGGCAATAGAGCTAATGAAGAAAATTGTAAAGGAAGGTGGCCTAGTTCAACCAGATCTAAAACTATACCATAAAATGACAGTCATCAAAACTGCCTGATATTGTTTAAGAAATAGAGTAATAGAGCAGTGGATTAGCATAGGTTTCAAAGAAACAGGAATAAATAACTACAGTCAATTGCTATTTGAAAAACCCAAAGACATTAGGTTCTGGGCTAAGAAATCACTATTTGACAAAAATTGTTAGAAAAACTAGAAAATACTATGGCCAAAACTAGGCATAGACCCACATCTCACACAAAATAAGGTCAAAAGGGGTATAGGATTTAGACATGAAGGGTGATACCATAGATAAATTAATGGATCAAGAAATTTTCTATCAAATCCATGGAAAGGGGAGAAATTTATGACCAAACAAGTATTAGAGTACATCTTAATTGCAAAATGAATGATTTTGACTATATTAAACTAAAAAGTTCTTGCACTAATAAAATCAATGCTGCCAGAATTAGAAGGAAAGTAGAAAGCTGGGAAACAATTTTTACATGTAGGAAATAATTTTCACAAATCAAAGGTTTGATTTCTATAATCTATAGAGAACTGAATCAAACTTATAAGGTTACAAGTAATTCCCCAATTGATAAATGATCAAAGGATATGGATAGACAGTTATTAAAAGCAGAAATTGAAGCTATATATATATATATATATATATGAAATCATATTGAAAAATGCTCCAAATCATCTTTGATTAGAGAAATGCAAATGAAAAACAACACTGAGTTATTAACTCACTCTTAGATTGGCTAAGATGACAAAAATGGAAAATGATCAATATTGGAGTGCTTGTGGGAGGATTAGGTCATTAATGCATTGCTGGAGGAGTTGTGAAGTGATTGTACCATTTAGATATCAATATGGAACTATGACTAAAAAGCAATAAAATGGTTCTTACCCTTTGACCCAACAATTCCTGTTTTAGGCCTATATTCAGAAGAAATCATACAAAATGGGAAAAGTCCCACACGTTTCAAAATATTGAAAGCAGATATTTTTGTAGTAGCAAAGAATTGGAAATCAAGGTGATACACATCAATTGGGAATTCATTAAGCAAATGCTATTGTTCTATAAGAAACCATGGGTAGTCAGACTCTAGAGAAGCATGGAATGACTTACATGATCTGATGCTGAGCAAAGGGAACCGAATCAAGAGAACAATGTACACATTAACAACATTGTGAGATGAACAACTTTGAAAGAAGCAGCTCCTCTCAGCAGTTCAGAAAGCTAAGACAACTGTGTTTGACTGGCTATGAACATTGCTACACCCATCCACGGGAAGAAAAACATAACAAAACAAAACAACTCCTCCTCCCCCCCAAAAAAAAATCCTTCAGAATCTAATGCACGCTATATTCCCTTTTTTATAAAAATTTCTCTTATGTATTTTTCCCTTAATCCTAATTCTTCATATGGAAAATAACTAACTTGTAAACAAGTTTAACACATATGTGTATGCACTCTATTAACCTGACTGTTAATGAACCTAACCATTTGCCCTTGAGTAGGGGGGGGGTTGGAACACGGGTGGAAGGAAATTTTGTAATTTAAAAATATACATGTACATATGGATGAATGTTGAAAAGCTTTCATAATATGTATTTGGAAAAATAAAATATCAATAAAAATAGATACCAAATAGCTTTAAGGTTATTTTAGGGGAAGGGCACTAGCAGCTCAGGGGAATACCATAAGAAAGTAATCCATTAGAAGGATGGACTTGAGCTGAGCCTTGAATGAAAGTAATAATTCTAAGATAAAGGCATGAGGAAATACATTCCAGGCCTGAAGGTTAGGAAAGTTTAAAGGAATGGAGATGAGAGATGGGTCAGAAATTGTATGGCATTTAGTAAAAAAGAACAGTTTTGCTTGACTATAGTGCTATAGTGAGTGAAAAAGGAAGTAATATAAACTTGGGATGATAGATGGTTCCAGAATGTAAAAGCCTTTAAATGCCAAAAAGAAAAATTTATATTATATCCTTTGTAGCTTTCACTACATAGGATATAACATATAGTTTAACATATATTTTAAAAATATTTGGATTTGAATTAATGCATATGTGGTAGAGTTCCCTGTCAGATCTTTAATATACTCTGCTCTATATGGAATGATTATCTTCAAATTGACATGAAAATGAAGACGGAAATATGAAGTGATTTGGAAAGTGGTAGGAACATATTCTGTTCCTGTCAGTGTAACTTTTTACAGGAATATCTGCAGTACCATGGTGCCAACTGAGAGAGCCTTGTCCCTTAAGAGCAGCTGTTTAGATTCTGAAAAGTGCTCTTTAATATCACTAGGGACCTCTAAGACTCTAATTTGAAATGTACAGTTATTGTGTGTGTGTTAATGGGCCTAACTGAAGAGTTTAAGAAATTTGGTTATTGGGGAAATAGGAATTTTAAAACTAATTGGCAATGTTTGCAAAATGTTGAAGGCAATAAAATCTACAGGTAGCTAATTCTAGGAATAGAACATTTTTTTCAAGCAACAATAATTGATTTTACGTGCATATGATGTCAAACATTTTATTGAAAATATTCATCTGACTTCAAAGATCCATCTTTTTAGATATGAATAGGCTCCCAATCTCAATAATTTACTTAAGTGATTTATATGATTTTTTATTACTATAGACATATATTCTAGAATGTACTTTGCACCAAATAATAAGGAAAAAGAATGGTCTGCTAGAGAAATCACAGGATTGTGAGTGAGAAGGTCCATTCTGTCTCCAATACTTATTAGTCATTTGTCCTATGATATGCTACTTAACTTCATTGAATATTAGTTTTCCTAGATGTATATGCTTGCCTTTGTACTACTCCTCTCATTAGGTTGTTAAGAAAATCAAATTAGATGTGTGAAAGGACTTCAAAGTAATTCTTATAAAAAAGTAAAGTTTCACCATTATTCTGTAACCTAATGATCTTACTGTAATTTTTAGTGGTTAGTATATTCTAAAATTAAGAGCAAGTGAAGAATATACTACAAATGTAGAGAAATGGCACTGAAAGAAAAAAGATAGGTGTGTTGTCCAAACACTTAAAAAAAAAAAGCTTAATCAGAAGTCCTCATCAAAGAATTGGAAATTGAGGGAATTTTCATCAATTGAGGAGTGACTGGAGAGATTGTGCTGTATGATTATGATAGAATACTATTGTAGCACATGAAATGAATGGAAAGGGGGAATGATTTCAGAAAAACCTGGGAAGACTTATGAAAATTGACACAAAGCAAAATAAATAGAACCAGGAAATCATTATATACAGTAAGATCACTATTGTAAGGAGGAACAACTATGAAAGAAATAGCTGCTCTGATCAAGATAGTGATTGGAGAAATTTCCAAAGGACTAGAATGAAAACTATCCACCTCCAAAGAGTGAACTGGTAACCTCTGACTGAATATTGAACCTTCTTTGCTTTTTTGGTGTTTGTTTTTGTCTGTGTTTCCTTTTGCAACATGACTAATATGGGAAATCTGTCTTGCCTGACTTCATATGCATGATAGGTTTCAAATTGCTCATCTTCTCAAGAAGAAGAAGTCATTGTTGGGAGGGAAGGAGACAATTTGGAACTCAATTTTTTTTTAAAAAATACTCTTTAAATTGTTTTACCTTAGAGGGAAACGTTTAGTGAAATAGAATTTAAAAAGGAAAAAAATTCATTTTTATATTGACTATTCTGGATGCCCATGATGAAAATGCAGCTTTATTGAACACTCAAGTAGAAGTTTAAACTGAATTTATTCTATCTTACAAAATTATCCACAAAATTTCTTCAATCTTATGACAAGGCTTAATAAAAAAAATTAAAGAGGGATATATATATATATATATATACATACATATGTATATGGTATGTATACATAATATTTATGAATGTATGCATGCTATGTGTGTATTTATGTACAGATAGATATGTGAAGAAAAAGAGAGAGAAACTGAGGTATGAATTTAAAGAAAGGAGGCTGATTTTTTTCTTCATTTGAATTTTCTTCTTTCAATTATTAGTGTTTATATAATCAAAGAAAATGTCCATCATAATGATCCCTGTAAGAAATTTTATTTCTTGCCTTTTTACCACACAAGCAAAAGTTACTAAATCTTGGCTCAATTTTTTTTATCAAATATATATATATATATATATATATGATTTAGATATGTATGTACACACATAAGAAATTGAAAATTAGTAGAGAATGAAACCAAAAAGCCAGAAAGACCAGGGTTCAAGTCTTGCCATTGAAAATACTGACTATGTGTCCCTGGAAAAATCATATAAAATACAAATATTAGAGCTGTGCCTCATAGAACATATGCAGACCATTAAAACAACCAAATGAACCTGAATAAAATGCAATTGGGAAATATTATCTAAATAAATAAAATAATGTAAATAATGTTAATATGACTTTTTAAGATAATATATTCATTTGGGCAAGTCACTTAACCCTGATTGTCTCACATCCAAGGTCATTTATAGTTGTCCTAATCTGTATCTGATAATTGGACCCAGATGACTCTGGAAGAGAAAGGGAGACTAATGACTTAACTCAGCACCTCCTCACTCAAATACAATTCAAGTATCTGTTATGACATCACCTCCCTGATCTCCTGATCTTCAAGAATGAAGGACAAACATCATCATCATCATCATCATCATCATCATCATCATCATCATCATGTTACCACAATGATCCTTATGTACAGTTTTGGGGAGTTAATTACTATTTGAGTTTGACACAAGTGATTTAAACTCTCAGTGCTCCAAGCAACACTCTAAGACTATATAAATTGAAGAAAATGAATAGACATTTGGCAGAAGGAGTTAACTTCATACAGAAGAACCAATAAATAAAGTCACAAGTCTATTTTCTACATCTATCCACAGACATACACAGAGAGCTCAGATTTATCAGTATTAAGGATGTGCAAAAGAAGATTTGACAGGTTTTAAAAATATTTTCAAAAGAATTAGAAGAATATTTTGTTGAGCAATGGCAGCATAATTAGCATAAGTGTACAGACTCCCAAAGTCTCTACTGGAGTTGTATTTTGATGTACACTTATGAAAGTAAAGCATATACATACAATTATGTTTATACACACAGATAACATTCCATAATTTTCATCAGAATCCCCAACATAATTGATTATCAACTAGTTCATATAGGTTGTAACCTATACATACCATTTTTTTCTCAGTGTCCTCTATCTTAGGTAAAAATTCTTCAGAAATCACAAAGAAACAGTGAGTATAATTTTTTCTATCAGTTCCTCTTTAAGATTTAGTATACTCTCCTCTGTGGAGGAGACTTGTGTTAGTTTAATGATGGGATAAGGCCTAACATCCATCAGAGTGCAAGAAGCTCAAGATTTAGGAATAGGAATGCTCAATGGAGTTGCCACTTGAGAATTAGAAATGGAACTCTGGCCTAGTGATATCCATTTTATCATGTGTATCCCTTAGTAAAGATTTCTTGCAACTCAGAGAGGAAGTGCAATTTAGGAGATAGGACATTGAAACTGAAGTAAGGAAAATTCTGGCTCAAATCCTTTCATAGATAATTTTGTTAAGATATGTGATCCTGGAAAAGCACAAAACCTCTCTTTACTTCATTTTGTCATCTGCAATAATAGAATATTAGAATTCTTTCTAACTCAATTTATGATTTTTGTGAAATTTCTTTCTAATACCTTGCAATTTCAACTCAAGAACTTATTTGCTGGTCCATTTCAATAATGAATTTTATAAGAATCATTCATATCCCTTATAATTTGCTACTAAAATCTTCCTCTGATTCCTGATCTTAATGAGGAGAAAATTTTAAGTTCTCAAAATTTATGACAGAGCACAAACAGAGGTATGTCTAATAAAACTGGAATAGCTTTTATGAGAGTCCAGTGGAAAACTCTTTGCCTAAAACCTAAGTAGTCTTTGCAATCATTGTTTTCAGTCATGCCTAATTTTTTATGACCCTGTTTGGGGTTTTCTTGCAAAAAATACTGGGATGGTTTGCTATTTCCTTTTCCAGTTCATTTTGTAGAATAGGAAACTGAGGCAAATTGGATTAAGGGACTCAGCCAGGGTAACAACAACCAGTAAGAACCTTAGGCTGGATTTGAAATTAAGAAGAAGATACAAAAAAAAACCTAAAAAAAAAAGAAATTAAGAAAAAGAGTCTTACTGACTCCAGCCTTCACACTCTATGCAGCAGGTGATTTAGTTGTTCTATCTAAGGAGTATTCTACGCAATTGTGGAAGGATCTATATTAACAGAAATTGTACTTTAAAAAATTAAATTTTTTCTAACAACATCTTAAGGAGTTGTGGTCTGAAAAACAAGCCATTCCTAAATTGACAAATGGTAAAATGATATACGAAGGGAATTAACAGATGATGAAATCCAGGCGATCCATAGCCATATAAAAATTGCTCTAAAGCATCTCTGGGGTACCTCCTCATACCTCTCAGACTGGTCAATATGACTAGAAAGTATAATGATCAAGGTTGGAAGGGATGTGGGAAATCTGGGACACTTATGTATTGTTGGTGGAGCTGCGAACTTATCCAATCTTTCTGCAGAGCTATTTGGAATTAAGCCCAAAGCACAATAAAAATGTGCATACTCTTTGACCCAGCAATATTACTACTGGTCTATACCCTGAAGAGCATGAAAAATGGTAAAAACAGCACTTGTACAAAAATATTTGTAGCAGTTCTGCTTGTGGTAGCAAAGAATTGAGTGAATTTCCATCAATTGGGGAATGGCTGAGCAAATTGTGGTATGTGTACATTATGGAAGACTATTATTCTATTAGAAACCAGGAGGGATTGAAATTTAGAGAAACCTGGAGGGATTTGCATGAACTGACGCTGAGTGAGATGAGCAGAACCAGAAGAGCATTGTACATCATAACAGCAACATGAATGATCAATCTTAATGGACTTGATCCTTCCATCAATGCAACAATCAGGGACAATTTTGGGGTATCTTCAATGGAGAATACCATCTGTCTCCAGAGAAAGAATTGTGGAGTTTGAGTTAAGACCAAAGACTATTACCTTTAATTTGAAAAAAAACTGTTATTTTATTATGTAATTTTGCTATCTCTTACATTTTATTTTTTTTCCTTAAGGATATAATTTCTCTCTCGACACAATCAATTTAGATCAAGGTATAGCATGGAAACAATGTAAAGCTAACAGACTGCCTTCTGTGGGGGGTGAGGAGAGGGAAGAAAGATTAGGGGGGGGACTGTAAAATTCAAAAATAAATAAAATAAAATGAATTCTTAATGATGCCAACAAAAAAAGAAGTTGTGGTCTGCATCAATGGTAATAATACCCACATAATGAAATAAAAGGTATTTATAACAACAAGTATTTTACAATGATGTTTAATATACAGTTTAACTGAAGTAGAGAATGAAGATGATCCATCAAAAATATTTTGCAATGCCATGACATTAACAATCACTGGTAATGACAAGCATGTTTCTATGATGAGACAGAATGTTAAATTATAGAAATAAACTATTACTTTAAAAATATAATAAATAGATGAATATATGCTATGACAGATTTTCTGTGGGTGTATCCCACAAAATTGTTTTTTAAAATAGGCAAGTGGCTGACTTTGCTATTAGAATGTACTCTCCTGATGAAAGGCTATAACCCCCACAGAGGAAACTGTGCTGATTTAATATGAATGGTAAGGCAAAAAAATATAATGAAAAAGGAAAGCAAGCAAATTTATGTAATTCTCAGAAAAAAATGACACTAATCTTTAATCACACAGTTGTCAGGAAGGAAAATAGCTGTGCAATCTTAATTGCTGGAAAACCAATCATTCTGTAAAAATGTAGTTCAGAACAAACTCAATTCTAATGTTGAAACATGACAGCTGATAGAAAATAAAGTTAAATGAAGGTGAGCTCCTTTTGTCAGCACACTTGTCAGTAGTGATCCACAAAGGGGATAAAATGATTTACTACATTAGGTCAATGGTCTTCAACCTACTCAGAGTGCAGAGAAATATATGGAAAAGACACACTCAGATGCTAGGGTTCATTGGGGCATTCACACATAGTTCTTGAGGATTTATCAATATCAAGATTGAGTAAAATTAAACGTTTCCCCTTATAACAATTAAAATGCTTTAAAGCAACTATTGCAATGTCTTGGTAAGACATTTAAGCTTCATTGACAAAGTGATTCCATCAGTATGCTTCCCATATCAATGTATGACCCAACCCAATGGAAAGAACTAAATTGAATTTTTATCATCTGAAATTAATACTACCCATGTGACCTCCCTGAGCCTCACTTTCCTCATCTGTAAAATAATGGTACCAGACTCAACAGCCTTCTTTTCTGTTCTATGAATCTAAAACTTAAAAGGTAAGTCTTACAGAGTTTCCTAAGACTTAGAAGTTTGAAATCATTTGCACATGATTATAAACTTATCACCAGAGATGGAAGAGGAATCTAAATCTTCATGACTTCCATCCTAGCATTCTCTTGAATTGTGCTATGTGTCTCATACCTAGAAATTATGACTCTTACTCAAAAGTCAAATAAAAGATAGAATATTGTTCATAGGAAAAGTTCTAGACTAAAGTCAGGAAGCCTGAGTCCAAGTAAGATGGACAAGTGAATTCTTTCTAAGATTCAGTTTTCTCATGGTTGTAGTGAGAATTGTGGTACATTTATCAACTCAGTTTCATGTCATATGCTTTGTAAACTTAAAAGTGTTATAGAGATATGTTATTATAATATGTGTATTTGATATACATACATATATATGGGTGTGTGTGTGTGTGTGTGTGTGTGTGAGCCTCAAAGCTGATAAATAGAGGTGAGAGGCTCCCACATTTATACTTTCCTTAATATTAAAAAGGCTAATTTCCCTAAAGTATTAAATAAGATTGGTGCTTCTCCTGGAACAGATAACAGATTGCAACAATTTAAAATTGCAGCTCCCAGATACTGCCTCCAAAAGTCAGCTGTGACTCTTTAAAATGGCTACTGCAAAAGATATAGTTATGACTTGCACTATGTAAAGGAAAACATAAAAATGCTGAAGCAAAGCCATAAACATATTTGTGCATAGGGAGTAACCAATGCTTCTTCCTTTTTTTTTCTGAATAACTTAAGAGAACACAGAGTCAGAGCCAGATCTTCTAGGACACAAAACATCCCAGGCAATTATATGTGTAAAATAAATCTAAAGACCAAGAAGGAAGCTCTTGAAATGAATCATGTGTAAGACAGCTTTCAAATGTAGCTCTTAATAAAGTGATCCTTTTGTATACATCCATTTCCTCAAGTCATCTATAAAGTACTTGGTGGTCATTGGATTTCTGGAAAAGCAATTTATGATGTGCCAAAAAAGGACCATTTACGGTGGTTTGTTCCCCTGTAAGATGGTCTTCAGCTATAATTTTAAGCATAGATTGGGGGACTGTAAAGAAGGCTGACTTGGAAAAGTGCCTTTTTGAGTCCTGCATGAGAATGGGAAAAGATCCTGTCCCTTTTGGTAGCTATAAATCTGTGAGTTCAGCTTATTGAAAACATTTTTCAAGTCACAGAAGTGAGACACTCAGAATTGAAAGAGGTCTGTGTGACTTCCTTTTTTCCTAACTGTGTGAGGGAGGTCATTGTGGAGTGGGTCCAGATAGACACAAGATCTCAAGGTGATCTATGCTTTTTAATGATATTGGTTCCAAGATAATAAATTATGACTATAGTTTAAACAATAAAATGTTTTAAATTCAAGGTATCTTGACTTTTTCATAGTTCTCTGAGGGAAAAAAAAGTCAGAAAATATCTCTTCAAGGAGTTATTAGAAAATGTGTAGCTAAGGAAACTACTAAGTAATTAATTAATGACATTAATTACATAATTAAATATTAGATTTAGAAGGGAAGCTTTAGGATAGTTGATCTGACTTTAAAATTTGATAAAATAAGCATTGAGAGGCTGTTAAAAAAAAAAAAAGATTCATGTCTAAGTATAAAGAAAGAGCTGTCCAGGATATATTTTGAAATTTCTTCTAGTAAACTATTTATAATTCAAAGAAATAATAAATTTTTCTGTGCTCAAATTTATTTGACTAGTGGACTTATTGTAAATATTCTAGTTCAGATTTCAGATTTTTGACTCTAGCCATAAGTGCGTTCTTTCAAAATATCATTGCTGATTTTAAAGAAGGTTTTAATGCTTAATTGCTAATTATTTTTCAGCCATACACATTTTCAAGACATATTCCAGAAGTTTATTTAAAGATAAAAATTAACATGGCTAATATGAATTTAGAACAAATTTATGCATTCTTCTTTAAAAATGACATTAATTTAAGAGTGACCAACACTAGTTTTACTGAATAGTATAAAAGTAAATCCCATTTATTTTTGTTTTAAATGGTTATAGAATGTGATTATTATCCTTTACAGCATATTATAAAAATAGATTTCGCAATTGCTAAATTTATCATTGTATTATAATTATAGTGAGTAATTATAATAAAAGAAATAGCAGGAAATATCAGATAAAGTTTTGGGTATAGTTTAAATCCCATCTCTGACGTCCGCTAGCTATATGACCCTAAAAAAAGTCTGTTCTAATTACTTAAGACAACTACTTAAACTACTAAGCTATTAAGTCTGAGATCTGATGCAATTTGCAACAGTGAAATAAATTCCCAAAATGAGACTTTTCCATGGTGATGAAATAAAATATTATTTCATTCAAGAATAAATGGAATAATCACTTTTGTCATTGGTGAATCATTTCAATTATCTCCAAATCTTTCTGACTCTGTTTTTTTTTTTTGCTTTTTTGCAAAGATACTTCAGTGGTTTGCCATTTCATTCCTCAAGAGTAATTACACAGGTGATAATTAAAATGATAAAACTGTCATGCAGTCAAAACTATTTAGCTTTAAACATCTTGATTATCTAAATCAATGTTCTGCAAAATGAGGACCAGTGGTCTGTTTTGTAGCAATCTCCTGACCCTAAAATGTATATGATCAACCAATAGGGAAGTGAGGAGAGGGGAGGGATCTAACCCCCCCCCCCTATATTGTGATATAGAAACCAGCTCCAGAGTTCCAAAAGGAACACAAGCAGCATTATACCTCAATAATTCATCATTCTGCATGGACTCTTTGCTTTTGAATTCCAAATTCTACTCAACCCTATCATGAATTAGACTCTATTTGTTAAGGGAAATTAGATTCTAACTTTTATTAAACTCCCACAATAACAGCAATGCACATTCTATTTATCCATTCCTGAAAAAAATCTATATCTATATATTTATTTTTCTACTCTCCAGATCACCTCTTAATTCTAAGTGACACTTAGGAGAATGGGCTAAATCAAGAGTAATCATAATAAGAGTGACACCTGATTCTCTTCCTATCTGCCTGATTCTCTGTACCAGAGTGGATTCCAAACCTAATTAATAACTCTAGATGTCCCCCCCACCCACCCAAGGTACTGACCTGGCCTTCTTCTCATTATCCTCCATATTATTTCAATTGGTGACTTCATCAGCTTCTATGGCATCAATTATCATCTCATGATTGCATCTCCCATTCCATATTGAATTGGATGTCATAAAGACATCTTATATTTGGTGGTTCCTAATATACTTTATTTTTATTTTTTTTTCATTCTCTTTGGTTACATGCAAAAAATGTTTCAGCATTAATTCTTAAAACCTTGAGTTTGGAATTCTCTTTCTTCCTCCCTCTCCAATCCCCCTCATTGCTAAAACAAGTTATTTCATATAGGTTAGAAATATGAAGTCATGAAAAATATTACCACATTAATCATGTTGTAAGAGTAAACATAATCCCCCTTCCCAGAAAAGAGGACCCTCAAGAAAAATAGCATAAAAAAGTATGCATCAATCAGTATTCAGACATCATCAACTCTGTCTTTGGGAAGGACAGAATTTTTTACCCTAAGTTCTTCAGAGTTGTCTTGGGACACAACATTGCTGAGAAAAGATAAGTAATTCATAGCTGATCATCACATAACATTGCTGTTATTTTGTATATAGTACATTTTCCCATTGCAACTGCCTGGGTAAGTTTTTACTGAGAACATCCTGTTAATCATTTTTTGAAAGTGAGTAGCATTTCATCATAAACATATACAACAATTTATTCAGCCATACCCCAACCAATAGGCATACCCTCAAACTCTAGTACCTGCCAGACAAGAACTGTCTGTATGTATAAGAATATTTAATTCTTATACATAAAGGTCCTTTCCATATGTGTGTGTGTGTTTATGTGTATGTGTATAGAGGTGTGTTATCTGTATGTGTGTATAATTAGATACGTGAATATGTATGTATGTGTATATATATATATGTATATGTACATATACATATGTCCTTTTCCTTCTTGTTTTTTCATCTCTTCTGGAAAATGGACCTAGTAACAGCACAGCTAGGTCAAGGGGTAGGAATGATTTTATGGTCTTTTGAGCATAATTCCAAATTACTGTACAATGATACAATGAATTGTTATGTCCCTTTACAACGTCTCCAATAATGCTTTAATATCATTTTCCCTTTTCCCCTCCAATATTTGTCACCTCCACATTCTTTGCAAATTCACTAGGTATAACAGAGTACCTCAGAATTGTTTCAAACTATATTTCTCCTATCAGTAGTGAGTTAGCACATTTTAAATGTGCTAATTTAAATAAGTTAAATAGATAGCATTGAGAAAGTCATCTGACAACAGTTCAGACCATTTGAACATTTATCAATTATGGATGGCTTTCTTTCATAAATTTCAATCGGTTCTCTATGTTTTCGATGTGAGGTCTTTATCAGAGAAACTTACTTCAGAATTTTCCCCATAATTGCTATTGCTAACTGTGTTTCTTTCCAATTTATTCCCTTCAACCCCATTTTTTCTCTTCTTTCACCCTGTTCCACTTCAAAATTGTTTTGTATCTGACTACCCCAAAAATAATTATCTCTATCCCTCTTCACCTTTCTTGTATCCCTTTCCTCTTGTATTTTCCTTTAGGGTAAAATAGATTTCTATATGCAAATGAGTATGTTATTCCCTATCTGAGCCAATTCCAATGAGAGTAAGACTCACTCCCCCTCATCTCTCCCCTCTTCCACTCTACTGCAATTTTTTTCTTGCCTCTTTTATGTGAAAAAACTTTACATATTCTACCACCCCCTTTCATTTTCTCTCAGTACTTTCCTCTTTCACCCATTAACTCCAAAATTTTAATGTATTATCCCCTCAAATTCTACTCTCAACTGTATATTGACCATATATGTTCCTTCTAATTGCCTAATAAATGAAAAAGTTCATATGAGCTATCAGCATCATCTTCCCATGTAGGTATTTAAGCAAATCAAAATCATTAAGTTCCTTATGATTTGCTTTTCTTCTTTACCTTTTTAAGATTCACTTGAGTCTCATATTTGAAGATTAGGGAACTGCAAGTTATCAATACTTCCAAGGTCTTATGATCTGAGGAGAGGTGTGTACTACCCTTCTGGCCTTCTCTTTTGTGAGGGTGACCACAAATACTTCTTTGACCAAAACCTCTGTTGTGCTTTTGCTCCTCCTCCTAGGAGTAGGGCCCCATCAGAATATGGGTAAAGCATAATTTCTGTGCATAGATGATTTTTGTGAAGGGTTTGAGGAAAGAGGAAAACCACAGTGGATGTATACATAAATATAGATAGAATAGATATAGATTTATATATGCATATATAGATATAGATATAAATATATTTCTACATATTAAACTCTTCTATGTATGACTTTCAAAATCAATTTCATTCTTATTCCCCTAATTTGTTTATTATTGACCATTATATCTAGGATTCATATCCATTTGGAGGTAATTATATATATATATATATATATATATATATGTATTTGTATTTGTATTTGTAAGTGAAAATACAAATATATATGAATGTGTAGGTGTAGCAAACTGTTACTGGATTTTTCTCCACATGGAATTTCTATCAAACTTCTTTCTTCTAAATTATTTCAGATGATGATTCCTTATTATCTTCAATTTCTATAAGTGGGCTTATATATTTTGCAATTTTTCTATCTCTACTCTCACTACACATGCAATTTTGATCTATGCTTTTCATGGATGTCAATGTAAAGCCTGTATCAAATTGCCTTTTGTTGGGGGGAGGGGGGAGGTAAGGGAGGGAGGGAGAGAAACATGTAAAATTCAAAACCTTTCCAAAAAAATGATTGGTGGGATATGAGAATATGAAGTAAAAATTCAGAAATTTATTGAAAAATATAATTGGACATTGGAAAAAGAAAACAATGCCTTTTTTAAAATTCATATATTTTTCATGCATATTTTTGTTACAAAATTTCATTCCCACCCTCTCTTCTTAACCTCCTCCACTCAACTGGCAAGTATATACATATTTTTGACGAATATGTTTACAGATTAGGATTAAGGGAAAGAGATACATAAGAGATGCTTTTTATAAAGTGTTCATCAGATTCCAAAGGGTTGATTTTGCTTTTGTTTTTGTTTTGTTTTGTTTTGTTTTTCTTATTCTGGATGGAGATAACATTGTCTACATCCAGTCTAATATGGTTGTCCTAGCTCTCTGAACTGCTGACACGAGTTGCTTCCATCTCACAATGTTGTTGTAAATGTGCACATTGTTCTCTTGATTCTGCTCTCCTCCCTCAACATCAGATCCTGTAAGTCATTCCATGCTTCTCTAGAGTCTGACCAATTATGGTTTCTTATAGAACAATAATATCCCATAGTATTCATGGACCCTAATTTGTTTAGCCATTCCCCAGTTGATGGGCATTCCCTCAATTTCCAATTCTTTGCCATAAAAAAGAGCTACTATGAATATTTTAGAACATGTGGGACTTTTCTATTTTTTATGATGAAAACAATGCCTTTAAAAATAGAAATGACTAAATGGAAAAGGAGATGTAATAGCTAAGTGAGAAAAATAATCACCTGAAAAATACACATCAAGACACAGACAAGTAAAATTATTAAGAAAGGAATAAATGAAAGAAAATAGAAAATGCTTCCTGACCTCATCAAAACTGCCTGTTACTGACTAAGGAACAGAGTTATGGATTGGCGGATTAGGATAGTTTCAAAAGTAGTCATAGTAAATCACTTACAGCAGTCTACTATTTGACAAACCCAAAGACACCAGCTTCTGGATAAGAAGTCACTATTTGACAAAAATTGCTAGGAAAACTGGAAAATGGTATGGCAAAATTTAGGCATAGATCCACATCCCACACCCTATACCACAATAAGGTCAAAATGGGTACAGGATTTAGATATAAAGAACAATACCATAGATAAATTAATAGACCAAAATATTCTATCTATCTGATCTATAGAAAAGGGATAAATTTATGAACTAACAAGAATTAGAGCAGGTTATAAACTGTAAAATGAATCATTCTGACTATATTAAATTAAAAAGTTTTTGCACTAATAAAAATCAATGCTGCCAAAATTAGAATAAAAGCAGAAAGCTGGGGAACAATCTTCACAATCAGGAGTTCTGATGAAGGTCTCATTTCTAAAATATATAGAGAATTGCATCAAATTTATATGGTCACAAGTCATTCCCAAATGATAAATGGTCAAAATATATGAACAGACAATTTTCAAATGAAGAAATAAAAGCTATACATAATCATGAAAAAAGTTTCCCAATCGCTATTGATTAGAGAAATGAAAATTAAAACAATGAGGAATCATCTCACACCTATAAGATTGGCCAAGATGAGAAAAAAGTTAGATGTATAGTGTTAAAGAGGTTGTGTTCAGATTGGGACATTGATGCATTGTTAGTGGAGTTGAGAACGGATCCTACCTTTCTGGAGAGCAATATGGAACTATGCCCAAAGAGCAATAAAACTGTTCATACCAGTTGAACTAGCAATTCCAATTCAAGGACTATATCCTGAAGAAATTGTAAAAAGTGGTAACAGTCCCACATGTTCCAAAATATTCATGGCAGCTCTTTTTGTAGTGGCAAAGAATTGGAAATGGAGGGTATGCCCATCAATTGGGGAATGGCTAAACAAGTTATGGCACCTGAATGCCATGGAATATTATTGTTCCATAAAAAACCATAAATGGTCAGACTCTAGAGAAGCATGGAATGACTTATGGGATCTGATGCTGAATAAAGGGAGTAGAGTCAAGAGAACAATGCACACATCAACAACATTATGAGATGAAAACCTTGATGGACACAACTCGTCTTGACAGTCCAGAGAAGCAGGACAACTGTATTAGACTGGTTATGGACTATATTATCCTCAAACAAAGGAAGAAAAACAAAACACATAGAAAAAAATCCCTATCAAATCTGATGAATACATTATAAAAATTATCTTTTGTATTTCTTTCCTTTAATCCTAATTCCTCATGCCAAAAATAACTAATTTGTAAATATGTTTAACAAAATATGTATGTAAAATGCTAACCTGACTGTTCCGTACTGAGGGGAGGGGGGTGGAAAGGAAGGGTGGAGGGGAATTTTGTAACTTGGAAATATGCATGTACTAAAGGATGAAAAGAAAAAAGAAAAAAAAAGAAAAGCAACTGACCTGGAAAATAAATTAGGAAGCGATAAGTTAATTTCTGGAATATATGAAAGCCATGATCAAAAACATAAGAACCTGGATGTCATAGTTCAAGAAATCATTAAAATAATACTGTCCTGATATCCTAGAATCAGAAGGTAAAATAATCATTGAAAGAATCAACTTATTACCTCCTGAAAGTGATCCAAAAATGAAAATTCCAATGAATATTGCAGTCAAATTTTGCAGTTACCTTTCAGGAGGTAATCAGTTGATCAGGACTGATAGAGTGGAGCTCAGATTGAGAGAGATGACAAGCCAAAATTAAAACACTGTTTAGAAGGGATATTTGAAAGGAGAAAGAAAAGTACAAATTGGAGAGAATATACGATAGGGGGTAATACATAGTTAGCAATAATAACTGTGAATGTAAATAGAATCAACTCTCCCATAAAACCAAAGCTAAGTTTAATAAAAACCAGAATTTTACAATATCTTATTTACAAAACCACATTAGAAACAAAGAGATACACACATAGTAAAGGTGAAAGGCTGCAGCAGAATATATTATTTTAGTTTAAGTGAAAAAAAGACAGGGGTAGCAAACCTCAGCTCAGATAAAGCAAAAACAAAATAGATCTCATTAAAAGAAGTAAGGTAGGTAACTATATCTTCTTTAAAGATATCATAGATGATGATGTAATATCAACACTGATAACATATTTACCAAGTAGTATAGCATCCAGATTCTTAGAGGAGAAGTTAGAGTTACAAGAAGACATAGACAACAAAATTATACCCATGAGAGACCTAACCTCTCTCAGAATTAGATTAATCAAAAAACAAAATAAATAAGAAGAAAGTTAAGGAAGTGAATAGAATTTTAGAAAAATTAGATATGATAGATCTTCTAGAGAAAACTGAATGACAATAGATAGGAATATAACTTCTGCTCTACAGTACTTGGCACACCAAATTTGATCATGTATTCAGGCTTAAAAACCTCATAATCAAATGCAGAAAGGCAGAAATATTAAATGCATCTATTTCAGAATATGATGCAATAAAATTTACATGTAATAAAGGGTCATGAAAATATAAACTAATAAACTAAAATTAATTGTAAACTACAAACCAAATTTTAAAGGTCAAAGTAGATCAAATAATAAATCAGAAAAATGATTAATAACATGACAATGATAATAAGGTAGCTTATCAAAACTTTTAGGATACAGTCAAAACAGTTACATGGGAAATTTTATATCTCTAGGCTTATAAGAATAAGATAAAGAAGAGATCAATGAATTGGACATGCACCTAAAAGAGCTAGAAAAAGAAATATTAAAAATCCCCGATTCAATATTAAATTTAAAATTCTGAAAATCAAAGAAAAGATTAATTAAATTGAATGTTAGAAAATTATAAAATGAATAAAATATTGAGATAGTTTTATATAAATCCATAAAATATATAAACCTTTCATTAATTTGATTAAAAAAGAAAGAAGAAAACCAAATTACCAGTATCAAAAATTAAAAGGGTAAACTCACTACCAATGTGGAAGAAATCAAATGATGATTCAGAGCTATTTGGCACAAGTTTATGACAGAAAATTTGACAATCTAAGTGAGATGGATGATTATTTTAAAAAATTTATAATGCCCAAATTGACAAAAGAGGAAATAAAATACTTAAATAACCCCTTTTCAGAAAAAGCAAACAAACTAGCCATCAATGAACTTTCTAAAAAAAAAGTCTCCAGGAACAGATTGATTTACCTAAGTATATTCTACCAAATACTTAAATAACAATTCATTATAATTCTATGAAAATAATTTGGAAAATATGGAAAACATAAGTTCTGCCAAATTCCTTTTATGACACCAACACAGTGCTGATACCTAAGCCATAAAGAGTCAAAACAGGAAGCAAATTATAGACCAATTTCCCAAATGAATATTACAGCAAAAATTTTAAATAAAATCTTATAAAAGAGATTATAACAAATTATCACTAAGAGAATAAATTATGATCAGGTTTGATTCATGTCAGAAAACAGAGTTGACTCAATATTAGGAAAACTAGCAGCATAATTGACCATTTCAATAACAAAATGAGCAGAAACCATATGATTATCTCAATAGGTACTGAAAAAGCTTTTGACAAAATACCACACACCCTCCTATTTAAAACACTAAACAGCATAGGATTAAAGGTAATTTTCCTTAAAATGATAAGTGTATGAATGCCCATTATCACCACTGTTATTCAATATTGAATTAGAAATGTTAGCTTTTGCAACTAAAGAAATTAGAAACAAATCAAATATATGGATATAAATCTTTCACTCTTTGCAGATGATATGCTGGTATACTTAGAGAATCCTGGAAAATGAAAAAAAAAATACTTGAAACAAATAACATTAATAAAGTTGCAGGATATGAAATAAACTCAAATTTTGATCCAGCAATATTACTACTGGGTCTACACCCCAAAGAGATCATTGAAAATGGTAAAAGTCTCATATGAACAAAAATATTTATAGCTACTCTTTTTGTAGTAGTAAAGAATTGGGAAGCAAGGGTATGTCTATCAATTGGGAAATGACTGAATAAATTGTGATGTATGAATTTAATGCAGTACTATTGTATATAAAATCATGAATGAAAAGATTTTTGAAAACCTGAAAAGGCTTATATGAACAAATTATTTTACACTTTATGTTTTTTTACTCACTCTCATGTTTTTTCTTCTGATTTTTTCACCATATGACTAATATAAAAATATGATTAACATAGTAATACTTATTTAACTTATATGAGATTACTCACTGTCAAAGAAAGGGGAGAGAGAGGAGAGGGGCAAATAATACAACCCAAAATCTTACCAAGAGATGAATTTTGAAAATTATATCTGTATGTAGTTGCAAAAACAAATAAATTCATATTTATAAAAAATTTATTACCTTCCCCCAATTCTTCCCTCTTTGTCCCTATTCTTTAACAGATTGCACAGTAATCTTCATTCATTTTTCTTTTAGTGTTTATGAAAACTTATACTTTTTCCTCAATCATAACAATTTCATATTAGAAAAGGTCAAAATTCTGTCTAAATATACATGCATGTATATATATATATGTGTGTGTGTGTGTGTGTGTGTGTGTGTGTGTGTGTGTGTGTAATTCTTTTTATTTTTGAAAGGCAGTGGGGTTAAATAACTTGCCCAAAGTCACATAGCTAGGTAATTACTTGGTATCTGAGGTCGGATTTGAAGTCAGGTGCTCTTAACTCCAGGGCCAGTGTGCTCTATTCACTTCTCCATCTAGCTGCCCTTAAATGTTTATATTCTTGTAACTGTGGGCTCTTAGTTAATGGGATTGTACATATATGACTAACTTTTCATTTAATTTTTATCTGGAAAAAATGTCAGAGTTGAGGATCATATGTGTCAGAGCAGGCTATAATATTGACCCTGTATTGTAAAATAAGAGAAGTCTCACAATGTATTTCCTAATTAAATCCTCAAAGTAATACAAGGAACTAGGAAAGATAAGTCATATGAAGCAGATATGTAACAGTGTTAAATACAACAATCAATGATATATTTCATTCAAATATTTGTCTGTTTGTAACTGAAAATAATGTACTAGCCACAAGCCACACATGATTAATTTATGCCACATTTGGAATGTTAAAGCCTTAATCATTCATTTAACTGAAGTAACATAAATTTAAGACTCTTAGTCTTCAAGGTGGGAAGGATGTATAGATTGCATTTACTTACAACTAGTGTAAGAACACAATATTGATTAGTGTGAACTGAGGAGAGTATGTTCATATTATTATACATTACTAAACATTGGAAAATGTGAATGAAAAAAAAGTATTCCTAAAGCTTCTTTCAATGATCCAAGTGAGACTTAAAGAAATATCTTTTGACTTTTTAAAATAAAGAAAGCCTTTTGAATAGTTGTTGTATCTAGGTGGCATTTGGGTGGCAGTTGGGTAGTGAAGTGGATTTAGCACCAGCCCTGGAGTTAGGAGGACCTGAGTTTAAATCCAGTCTCAGACACTTAATCATTGCCTAGCTATGTGAGGTTGGGCAAGTCACTTAATCCCATTGCCTTGCAAAGAAACAAAAACAAATAAAACATAAAAAAAATTGTATTTTGTTTTTTTGCTTTGTTTTACTTTTTTTTTTTAATTTGGATGTTTGGAATATTTTCCTGTACATGTTTCTCAATTGAAAAGTTTCTCCTTGAAAAAGGCGAATTGTATATAAATGACTGATGAAATTTAATTTAATTTTGTTGTATTTCTGTTAAAATACGGTTCTAGTCATGAAGCTTCATATTTTTTTAAAAATCTGTATTTGTAATTTCAACATCTCAATTACTTTTTTGACAATAAAGAATATCTTATATGGAAAAAGAAATCAGTAGTGTTAAGCTTGATGATTCAAATTATCAGTATATTAACTGCTGGTCATGAATATTCTCTCCTATATTACAGAGTATTAATAGTCGATTTTCACAGTAGAATGTAAACTCCTTAATGCCACAGATTGCCGTAGCTGGTATATAAGTGTTTTAATGTCATTTCTCATTTTAAAAAACCTATTTCTTTATTTTTTCTTTTTTAACATTGACAAAGTAGTTCTTAAGTAATGTTATATGAAAAGCAACTATTCTTTTATGCAAATAATTCAGTAAAGAACCTTAAGTACTCTTGTGTAGTTTCATTGTATGTCCAATGTGCTTTTCTCCATATAAGAAGTTATGATTAGTGATTAATCAAAAATCATTGACATAAGTATCAACAATAAAAACAACATGAATATGTGAAAATGCTATTTAAAAGCCAAAATTTAATATTTGAAAGTGGATTCATGCATTATATAATCACTGATTCTAGAGATAAAGGCCCAGAAAGACAATGTTAAATAGAGAAAGTTGCATAACTAGTTGAGAGAAATGTTAAGAAGCTAAGCCTCTTTGCTTATAGTTTAGTCCAAGACTTGAAACTTGTTGAAGTTAAGGATTGTCTCACTCATGTGTGTGTGTTCCCAGCTCTCATCACATAGCAAATTGCTAATAAACATTCGGATTCATTTACTGTAAAAGGCCTAACTTGAGTAATACAGGCATATTCTAGGAAATATTTAACAACAGGGCTCTCAAAAAATGATTGCATACTCTTTCAAATTAAATATACATTATTAAAATTTCTAAATGTCAAGCAATTAACAAAATAATGAACAAAACTTTGATTTGTAAGATGGATGATTTAAAAAAATGTAAATTCTCTTTCTGAATATTTGAGCATATCAGACCGGACACCTATACCCTCTGATTTCAGGTGAGCATTTGACAGTTGTTTTTCCTTCATTTAATTTTTAGGCAATCACTGGAACAATAATCCCTATAGGTGAATCAACAAAGTCACATTCTGAAAGGACATGGATAATTGTACTATAAACTTTGTATTCCCAGTACCTGATATACCACCCACACTTAGTAATGCACTTCTTAAATGCTTGAAAATTGATTGTTTATTACTGTTTGCCAAACTTGAAATTCACTCCCTCTTTATCTCTGATCCTTAAAATCCTTATCCTTCAAAGATTGGCTCATGTCACCTGATCTTCCATTTGCCAGTGTTGTCCACTCAAATTTACTTTTTATTTTCTTTGTGTATAATTGTAAATATATACAATATAGAGAGAGGCTATATAGAGGAAAAATGCATAAATATACATATGTATGCATATAGGTGTCTATTTATATAAACGCACAGACCCCATATACATATATGAATCCTAGGTCTATGTGCTCTTTCTATATATGTACGTACATATCACATACCTTATATACATGTGAATATAGGTCTATATGTTTATAGAGAGATAGATAGACATATAACCTACATACATATGTCTATGTATGAATACACTGTATACATATTTGTATACCTATCTTTATAGTACAATATTCATATATGCATACTACCGTGACTATATCTACATAAATATGTGTGAGATTCTTGTATGTCCCCTATATCTTTGGAAAACATATTGATTGATAGGTGAAAAGATAGATATGGTAGATAAAAAAACAAGTATACTCCCCCCGGGGGGAAACAAATTTCTTAATAATAGTAAAAAGGGCATTTTCTTTATTTATAACCCACATTCCCTGGTATAATTCCTAGTTCATAATAAGTGATTCATAGGTGCTTGTTGATTGATTGAATGACTGATCATTTTAACATATGCTTGGGAACCAGCCTTATAGTGATAAAATTCTCTAATCTAGACTAGAATGTCCTCAGGATACCATCCACTGACTATGGCTAGACCATATGTCAGCTTGATAATACCTGCTAGAATTTCTATTCCACTGCTTTCACCCTAAAGAGCACTATCATCTCTATATTATAAGGGGATACAATAGGATGCATCCTGGAAGAGGAGAATGTAGGAAAGTGGAATATCTTATAAAACAACAAAATTTAGCCAGATAAATTTGGAAATATTCTTCATATGTATTACCTCCTATTATATTGTATGTGCCTTCCTGGTAGAACATAGCAAAAGTTGCTAGAATTATAAACCATAAACTTCGTCAGAGTGCCTCTGATTATCAAGTTTCCTCTAATTTTCTGCAGGAATGAAAACATTATCTAGAATATCTGAATGCTATTTAGAGTGTTTGCTCTTTGCCCAGTATGTCCTCTCTCAACAGGAGAAGAGGATTTCGTATTCACTTGGCAGGGAGTGTTCATTTCAGGGTGTTTTCAGTGGACGTTTCATAGAAAGTGGAAGCAAGTCCATTAGTTCTCATTTGGGGTGGCCTAATCACAAAGCTGTGTGATGTGCAGAAACAGAGGGTGGTTGAGTAGGCTAAATGCACTTTAGCAACACGGATCTTTTCATACAAATGCAGGGAACAATTATTCCCTCAGGTTGCAAATTCTTTTATTTTCACCTTCATTGATTCACCACTGGTTGTTCAGTTCAAATGAGTGAGCTCTGATCTTGCTTCTGTGCTTTCAAACCTATATAGGACCAGAGATCAAAATGAGTTTTCTTGAGGTGGTAGAGATTGACACATTTTGACACACTTGGGGATTAAATCAAACTCTTTTTTCCTCAATTTTAAATAGACATACATTTATTATTCACAATGGTATCCTTATACATTATTTCCTCTAAAGACTAAGAATTCTGCCTTTAGATCCACATCTTTGAAAACAACATTTTAATGTTTTATATTTATCTAACTTACGGATGAGATTTTTTGTCCTTATCTGAGTTCAGTATTGTGTGTTTTATATGACCTAGACCTTATAAATTAAATATTAATTTTCTTCTTAAGATTGATACTTCCAAATCTCTTGATGTCAAAAAATAATTTGAGATATGAAATGAATGTGATTAGTCATTGACATAATACTTTACTGGTAGGTTTTTGTTTATCATTAATACAAAACTATAAAATTGCTTTACAGCAGGAGGTTCTGAGTTCCTACTCATGGTTGCTGGGATACCATTATTGCTAATTACCATAAGTTACTGTTAACTAGAATATAAAATGTCTTTCCATGCTAAGGTGCCAGGTAGCTAGATATGACATTTAAAAAAGAAGCAATATGATATACCAGATGAAGGCTCATTGTTGAGATTCATCAGAAACCATGTATACATGAATTATGAGATTTCATGTACTGATGGTCAAACATTTATTGACTTTCCAAATTATGATGGACACTATACTACTCACCATGATAAGTACAAAGGAAATTGTAGATTATTTACAATTCAACTACCTTAAATAGGAGTTTACACTTTAATGCTGAAAAGTGACATAGAATCAAAACCAGATATGACTTTGTCCCTGAGGCACTTACTTTTTAAGCAAAAGAAACCCAGAACTAAAAGGGTAGTGGAGATGATATCAAATAATCTTTAAATTTTAGGGATGGAGGGGGACTCAGAAATTATGTAGTCTAACATAACAACCTGTGCAAGAAGACTTTCAGCAATGAAAAATAGCCACTTGTCCTCATGTAGTTTTGATAATGAATGGTCCATTGCTTTGCAAGATAGCTTGTTATATGATTCTACTTTTTATAAAAACCTGATTTTTTTTTAAAAAAATTGCACAGTTATATCTGTGTGTGTGTTTATTTCTGTGGGTGTCTCTCATGGAAATAAACAACTACCCTTCAAATATTTGAAGTCAATTAGTAGAAGATAGCTATCATTCCTCCTTTAAACTCCCTATCTTCATAATAAATTCACTTCCTGTAATTCTTTAACCCACTTAACAGGTCAGATATCTAGTTTGTTTCCATAGTCCAGAGAATAGCTCCTGTTCTTATCTCTGACATGAC
The DNA here is from genome assembly GCF_037893015.1 of Macrotis lagotis. Lineage (NCBI taxonomy): Eukaryota > Metazoa > Chordata > Mammalia > Peramelemorphia > Peramelidae > Macrotis > Macrotis lagotis. Next base: position 148,108,643 of record NC_133660.1, on the reverse strand, counting down.
TCTAAAATCATATTTATTCTTCAAACATGTACATGTAAATTTTGAAGTGTTTCTTCTAAGAATCATTTCTCATCCAATCACTAAGCTTGTAGAATTGATTTCTTAATAATTTTCTGCTTTTTTGTTACTTTTATTTTGGAGATATAAGTAGGTGTAAATCAAATTGACCTTCTTAAGTACAGCAAGATCTAGTGTCATCAAGACTTCCTCATTAGACAAGGATTTCAAAAATGTTTAATTCAACTAACTTCATACCTCTAGAACTTAGTATAAATAAGATGACAAAAAGCTGACCAAGCTAATTCCTATGAAATCTGTCTTTAGGCAATGTGTTTAAATATGTCATTGATATTATTACCTATCAAAGAAAACAATGAATGTTATATCACAAATCAATAAAGGGATTATCAGTCAGGGTGCCCATATGGGAAAGAATGAGGCCTCAGCTCATAACTTCAAGTTGAAAATTCTTAGATTAGATTTTTCTCTTCTATCTGAACAAATTAGGTTTAACACCAGTTTACTTTCATCATGGAATGCTTTGAAATTTTTTCATTGAAGATTTCTTGTATTTAGAGGAATATTCCAGATACATAAATATTATAAAATTCTCAAGTTTGCATCTATGGTCTGTAATGGGAGTTATTTTTAATCTTAATATCAAAGATACACTCTCCAAAAAGTTATAATCCATAACACAATTTAGCTTCTTCAGAGGTTTTTTGCCTTAATAATCCCTCATTATAGTGAACTTGCCTTATATGTCTTATGTAAGTTTTCTATCTTTAAAAAAAATCTTCCTTTAAATCCATTGAGTTGCACTCCATTTTTTATAAGAAATGAAAAAAAACCTGCTAACTTAAAAGACAATAAAATATTTTTATCTCCATTCTTAGCTATACATCTGCTATTTTTATTTTTAAAAAATTCCCTCTGAATATCATGCTTTTCTTCTTTTGGGGAAAAGACTGACAGGCCTATTTAATCTTTCATATTGGCCACTGTGATAACTTCTTATTAAATATTTAATATTGTTATACTGATAAAGAACACAAGATATTATGCAGAACTTGGCACAACCATGGTTCAGGAGAGCATCTGCTTAAAAATAAAACACTTGAGGCTGGAACTTAGCATATAGCAGCAAGCCTGAGAAGACAAGCCAAGCAACTATGCTTGCAGTAATATTACTGTGGGCTCCTGTAATGGCCCTCCACTGAGATGCCTTTCAGTGAGTATGAGATCCAGATGCTATTCACTCTCCCAGAGTTGAACTACAAGGCTCCCACAAATGAGCAGTGAATATGCTGCTCCAGACTGCTTAATTAAAACTTTTGTATCTCCATCTTTAGCTAGTCAAAGTATAGCAACTGGTAGGGGTTCATCAAGCATCCTGAAACAGGGATGTCATGATATTGCTCATTTTTCACGGAACATGCCAGAGTTGCACTGTTTAAGGAGTGCATGAAGTTACATGTTGTGGATATCAAATATATTTTTATTTCTCAAATCATCTTAAAAGAACAGCTCAAACTTCCCAAATCCATGGATCATCTTAAAGAAAAATATCCAAAACTTTTCAAACCCATGAAATATTTAGTAAAGACTGGAAACATTGGAAAAGGGGCCTACCATAAAATTGGAAAGACCCTGGTTCAAGTCCAAACTTTTGGTGTATCAAGCAGCTATTAAAGCCTATTTTTAGATAACTTGCTCAGAGAAGATTGTTTCATATTGATGCAATCATCAATCTGGACAGAAAAAAAAATCTAATGACAAGTTCACAGTTGGAACAACTACAGTAACTTATTTCAAGCATTCTTGATGGGATTTTCAGCAAAAATAACATGCTCTGTGAACAATAGATAGTGATGCTGGTCTGTTATATTTTAACTATATCATTTCTATACAAGTTACCAAAAGTAGGAACAATGCTTCAAGGTTTCATGATATTATATTAGTAGAAAGTAGCATAGCCAAGTGGCATAAAAATAAGACTAAAAAATCAGAAAAGTAGTAGATCTTTAAAGAAATCTTTTGCTCTAAATCTCATTTAACAGATGAGCTCCAGGAGATCAAATTTGATGTTCACCATTATATTCTCGTTCTAGAAAAGAGAATATTGAATTTAGTACTGAAGGATTATCATATAGTAAGCTGTTATTGAAAATCTGTAAGCATGTTTTCACTAGTCAAACCCTTTTCAAAGAAAATGTCGCTGTCCCTAAAGTGGGACAGGGTCTAGGAATATGCCCACAGAGTTGCTAGGGAATATAGTCTACCAAGATGAGTTACTATATTCCTTAGAATTTCAGTAGCCAAGGCAATTCAAAACAATCTTAAAGGGAACAGTGGGGAATCCCTCATAATCACAGCCAAAGTACAAAAATCATCTAAGATTTTATTTGTGCACTTCCTCATTCTGTCTTACACTTTACTATGAACATAACAAAAAAAAAGTAAGTGAATTTGACAGTTGGGAAGAAAAATAATTTTTCTAAAATCAGGTGCTTGTGGAGCCTCTGAAGGTCCTAATCCTTCTACATCTTCCTAATGTTAAGTCCATTTAAAAAAAAGTTAGACACTAATCTCAACTCTGACTTATTTTCAAATATCTAAAATACGTATTTTAAAAATCCAACTACAAGTATAGATACAGATAGTAGTATCCTTTTCTATAAAGCAGAAGTAATTGACTTTTATTTATAATAGACTCCTTTTGGATGTCTGGCAAATACTCTGAAATTTCTCCATTGACCCCAGGTAAGAAAATTGTGCTATAGAAGATTGATTTGGATGTCATTATGTGTTAGATATAAGATACATATCATGTAACTTATTTTATTCTATAAAATTTAGAAAATGGAACAAAACAAGATTATTACAATTTATAGATAGATAGATAATCAAATTCTTTCAATGGAATGAAAAAAGAGCAAAAAAGTTAAACAAAGACTTGTATCTTAAATTTTAAAAAAAGACAAAAAGTTGATAGTAATGAAGATTTAATCTCCAAAAAGATGATTTTGTCATTTAATAGAAATAAAATATAAAAATTGAAACAAAAATTGGGTGAGAATTTAAATATCAAAGGAAAAACTGAAAGAACTAAATAGGTAATTATACTGACATTTGGGAACATTGGAATGCAGTTGCAGAAGAGAGAAAGGTAAATGATTTTTCAAGGATAAACAGTTGCCCATGTTTCAAGATAAAAAAATAGTTATCTGTAGGAGAGGGGAAAAAATCCTAGACAACTCTGAATACAACTAAGCAGGAATTTAGAGAGTCATAATGTGAATGACTGTTCAGTAGTACTCCATTATTCCTAGATACAGACGAGAACCTTATTCTGATGCTCCAAATGCAAAATGGGTAGAGTTAAAGTTTTTGTCATAAATGTTAATTTTTATAATTAAATTAAATTATTATAAGGCTTTTTATATTCCAAAATTTTTTCATAATTAACATCTCAATTTTCCTGATTATCATCTCAATGAGTGTCCTAGTGTTAGTACCCACTCTAACAATTAACAATTAATATATGCTTGTATGTATATATATATATATATATACATGTACTCACTTGAAGATATTAGTTCAAATAGAAATGGCCATCTTTTTTCCATGATGGATTGGTCAATTCTGGATGAAGAGTAAGATCATTCAAATGTAAATAAAATGATAAAATATTTTGAAAGAGATCTATTACTAGTACAAATATGAGATATCTTGTACTTATATAAAACTTTAGAGAATGTAAGATTTTAGAAACAATTTTAAAGCTGGATGGGGACTTAGAAGAGAGCACTATTTATCATTTGGTCAGAGTTTTTTTTTTAATACTACTTCTCTGAAGACAGATTTAACAATATTAATTGTTTTCCTTTGGTTTTTTTGTTTTTGTTTTTTTTTTAACTTTGGACTAGGGTCTAATGCCTAACTGTAAATGGAGAAAATCATATGCCAAATAAATATCTATATGCATACATTCACAAATATAAATGTGAATGTTCCCTAGTAATTTAGACTAATAAGAAGAAAAGCTAGCTTTAGTGAAAAAAATTCTTTATATGTTTTAAGTAATAGAGATGCATTAGCCCATAGATATTACATAGTAATACAATGAGGAGTAGTGTATGAATATTTGAAGAATGATGGATTAAAGTTTATTGATATAAAAATACACAGAATTTTAAACAGATTGAAATGTTTATGATAAAATGGAAAGAATGAGGCTAAAATCAGAAGAACTAAATTTGAATCCTAGATATATCACTGACTGCCTATATGACTTTGGTCAAGTCAGATCATTTCCCCAAGACTTAGTTTTCTCATTTGTACAGTGAGATGACAGGATCCTCCTAGATAGTTTCCCACTTTAAATCTATGATTCTTTGAGACATTTCTCCTGAATATTTTACATTATATTTAATCTTTCATCCCACAAATATTTTTTTTCTAAAATACTTACTAGTTAAATCAATTGTCATTTATTAGGCACCTATTATAGGTGAGGTTCCTATTATAGAGGCTTCTGTTATATGTACTAAGCACTGAAGATAGAAAGAAAGGGAAGGTATAGTCTCTGATCCCAAGAAACTCACACTATAATGGGGAAAACTCCATAAAAATAGCTAGCAAGATATAAGCCAGATAAATTTAAGATATTAAATATAGGGTGGAATTAGCATTAAGGGGGATAAATAAAAAGTGTCTAAAAGAAAATGAGATTTTATGTAGAACTTGAAGGAAAACAGGAAAGCCAGGAACCAAATAGGAGTTGAGGCTATTCTCTCATGGGGAACAATCAGTGAAAATTCTTGGAGTTTGGAGATTGTGTCTTGAAAGATCAATCTTACTTGAAGCCAACTAGATGCTTTATTAATCTCAAGGCAATAATTGACCATAGATTTATTCCCCAGCTTTCATCATTCTCAAATTGATTCTAATTTGGTAGCTTACTTCAGCAAAGGACAAATGATGTTTCTGATGAGTGCTCTCTTACAAACCCCATAAATAATTGCACACGAGTCTACAAGAGGCAAGCCTAACTTCAAAACTATTTTCTTAGCTTTGCTTTGATGTCAGGACAAAATAAAGCTCTCTCAATTCACTGAATTCTTAATAAAAGGTTTATGTTACTCTACTAAGGCAAGGATATGAAATAAAAATACAGTGGTGATTAGCTTCTCTAGATATAGCTTCACTTATCTCCATTATGGAAATTTTCAGATATCCGCTAAGTCCAAGAGGTCTGGTTAACAAAACTGATGTTGTTTTTGTTGTTTTTGTATCATTAGGGGAACAGGAAGCTCCCAAGAACTTAGGCTCAATCAGATTCTGGGAACAGCTTTGAAGTATTTTAAGGAAAATGAAATTCTTATTGCAAGAGGGAAGAAAGTGGGTCCTAAGTCTACCTCAGCTTGAAAGGGTTGGAGGTAGGAAGAAGTGGCATTATGTCCCAGATCTACTTGTCTGCTTTTTAGATAAACAAATATCTTTCCCAGTAGAGAAAAAGAAGGAGTGATCTTATTCCATGATGTGGTGAAAAAGTCATAGATAATAGTATCAGGGAGAAGGAAGGAGGAAATCATCAGCAAAATCCCCATATTGGTCCTACCCTTGAAGGATAAGTGTTTCATTTTCCTATATTGTTTTATCCAGGCTCCATCCTACTTTGATAGGTTCATAACTATTGCCCAGAAAACAGTGTCTCTAATCCAGAAGTCAATTTGTCCTATTTGAAATCCTGAATGGTTCTGAATGACCGAAAATAACTGTATACATTTCATGGTGTTCTATTTGATCTTTCAGTTGGGCTTCCCAAAAGAAAAGTAGTTTGATACATATTTATGTTCTACAACACAATGATAAACACTAAAGATTCTCTACTATGCACATATGTTTTATCCAAGGATAGTTTTGAAATATTTGAAATATTGAAATATTTTACATAAAGGATACTATTTCAGTTTAAAATTAATTTACTTCTCATTATTGCTTTCTAAAGTAACTTTACTAACCTAAATTTGCTTAGATCTTCCCCTTTTGAATATAATATGAGCAAAATAGGCTATATCCATTAGCCCAGGACTTTTCATAAAGTGAATGCAATAAAATCAGTCAACCTCAAGAATTACTGAACCAACCAAATGAAGCACTGGTACTGGTCCTTAATGAATATCAAGCCTGAATGAATTTACATTCCCAAGGAATTGTGATTTTACACACACACACACACACACACACACACACACACACACACACACACACAAATGGATACATATGTCTTAGATTGCATGGTCTCTATTTGAATTTACACACACATACACACACACGGATACATATGTCTTAGATTGTATAGTCTCTATTTGAATTTGGATAGTTTTCTGATAAGTTGGTTTTATAACCAGCCTTAATCTTGACTTTTTTGCTGAGATCATTATTGAATCTAGTAAAAGTAAGCATCTGGTTCAAAACACCAATTGTTTTCTAGCCCCTCCTAAAGAAGACCTATGAATTTATGATCTGTGAGTTTTGGCATGATAAGTGAAAATTCTTGTTGATGAGTATGTGTGTACTATATATATATATGTATATATATATACATATATATACACACATATGTCACATATATCTGCATGCATATTTATGATGTTTGTGTGTACATATCTGCATATATGCATTGTGTGTAAGTACATATATGCATGTGTACATGCCACATAGGCAACATTTTTTAAAATGGAAAACCACAAAGTATAAAGTCTTGCCAATGACTCACAATCAAATTTTTTACCAATTATTTAGATAAATTATGGATTCCAATTTTTTAAAGATATTTTTTGGAAAATGTTTCAAAACTATCCTTGGATAAAATATGAGTCCATAGTAGAGGATCTTAACTGTTTATTATTGTGTTGCAGATCATAAATATGAATCTATTTTCCATTCTTACCTATTTTTCCCTACTCTCAAGATTGTAAAATAGCATTAAACTTGTAGAAAAAGAACTTCAGTTCAAATCATAGTTTTAGAAATTACTATGTGTGTATGATGTTTAGTAATCACTTAATATATTGCGATTTAAGTTTCCTTTACTCTTAATATTAGGGTGATGAATGAAATAAAATCCTTTCTAGCTACTATAACTTTGTGATTCTACCTAAACATAGAATCAAAGTATTGGACTCAAAAATATCCAAATTGGCAGTTAATAATAATCATTTCAATCCAATAAATTAAAATGACCTAGTAAGAAATGAAAAGACACCAAAACAAAATCAGTAAATTATGAAAACCAACTTTTCTGAACTTCACTTTTCTCACTTATAAAATATTGATAATACCTATAGTAACTATCTCAGTTTTTCCTCATAAAATAATGTATGAAAAATGCTTATGAATTTTAAAATTTAAAGTTCTACATAAAAGGTAATTATAATGATTACAAAAATAAAATCTTGTACTTTGGTTCAAAAACTCAACTGCCTATATACAGTGTGAGAGATAAAGAAAGAGAGAAATTAACTGGGTGGCAAGGGATTTTGATTGCTTTCATGGTCTTTAAAGATTAATATGCATTAGCAAGCTAGTCGTCTTAAGCTATTAATAGAATCATTGTGTACAGAATGAAAAAGCAGTACTGTGTTTTTAATTATTTGGGTCACTTCTTGACTTCTTCATGTATTTCTATGTATTATATTTTAGAATTGACATTGACAAACTGCCATCTGTAAGTCATAGAAAATCACAGTCTGAAAACAAAATTGAGAGCCACCAACAAGAAAAATGGAAAGGTATATGTGCACATGGGTAGACTGTAACATATCCTAAAGAATTGCATCAGAAAAACCTCATAAAGAATGTCTTCAGAGGCACTCTTTTTTCATAAAGTGAATGCAATAAAATCAGTTAGTCTCAAGAATTACTGAAGCAAACAAATGAAGCACTGGTCCTGGTCTTTAATGAATATCAGGCCTGAATTAATTGTTTAACTTATTTAGAGATTGTTTTTATTTCACCTATTTATACCAAAGGAAATTGAGTAATTTAGTAAATAGTAGTTTATTAGTAGTGTTATCATATTTAGAATTATCTAATACATCCCTTTTTTTTTAACAAATAGTAGATTTGAAATTTAACTTTGGATCTTTGAACTATAGAACTAGACCTTTTCCTCCACTAATATGTCAAGTTTCATAAATCTTGGTTAACCTCATTAATGGAATTCAATTTTTTTTCCAGTTTGAGTTCCATCTTGGGGGGTAGTTAGAAAATTTAGGGATAAAAACAAAGCTAGAACTTTTGACTTTAATAAATCGAATAAAGATCAATAATTGTAGCCCAATGTTTGCTGGACTTATAAAAGTCAAGGACAAATCAAGTCCCCTAAATTTTATTTTTAAAAAAGAAAACTTACCATATTCTTTGCTATACAAGAAAAGAATAGAGCTGGAAAAGGGGAAAAGGCGTGAGCGAGTGTTTGAAGCCAGTAATCAGTAAAGTATTTTGGGATGGCATTTCCCTCCTTCCTTTTATTATCTCTATATATTTCTCTTGTTTTGTATCTTATTATTGTAGGGTATGATAATTTATGGTTATTCTATTTAAATTATGTAATAAAAGTAAAAGTAATGTAATAAAAGTAAAATTAGTGCCTGTAAGGACTGTGACTACAACAGAATTATTAGGTTTTGGGGTGAAGGGCAAGGCAAGTTAAATAATATTTTTAACACATTGAGTTTTGCAAGTTTTATTTTTCTTCACAATAGCTATGTTTAGTAGGTAGTGCTACTTTTAGGAGTAATATTTTTACTCCCCATTGAACAAAGGAGGAAATGAAATCTATGATATAATGCAAATGGCTTACAAGTGAGCATCTAAAACAGAATTCAAATCAAATCAAGTTTCCCTTTTCATTCATTATGCCCAATGTTTTATTGACTTTATCATGCCAACTCTATAAACATCTTCTGTGCTATAAATGACCAGACTTATTAGAGACCATGAACCTTCATCCATCACCTAAACAACATCCAAAAGGATTCTTTTAAAAAATACTATTTTATTTTTTCTCAAGTGTGTGCGAAAATAATTCCTCCTAATAATTACTTCTCCCAATATGTTATGAAATTTTATATAGGTTATACATGTTCAATCATGTAATCACAAATACCATGAAAGAAAATACAAACCATAAAAAAGCCCACAAAAAATGAAGAAAGTGAAACACACTATTCAACAATCTGTATTCACTTCATTAGTTCTTTTTCTGGAGTTAGATAGAAATGTTTTGCTTTTAAAAGTTGAGCTTTTCTCCAGAGGAAGAGAGGCCACAGTCCTAAGCTTTTTTTACTGGGGACCTGGGGTCTGGTTACTAGATTGCCCCAAGGCTTCAGGTACTATAGTTAGGGTAGTCTACCCAGTCCCACCTCTTACCCTGGAGTTCTGGGATTTAAAGTACACCTTTTGCACTGGGGATAGGATGCTTTCTGTTGGCCTGCCAAACCATAATTCTGGTACTTCAGGTATATCTGATCTCTGTGGCTAAGAGAAAGTCCAATGGTTTCCCTATCCCCCACCTGGGCTGCTCTCCGCAGTGAAAACAGAAGTGAAACAGACATTTTCAAATATATATATATATATATATATATATATATATATATATATATATATATATATATATATATATATGTATATGTATATGTATATATGTATATATGTATGTATGTATGTATATTATATATAATATATGTATATACATACATATAAACATACATATACACAAAGATATTCATATTATATGTGTCTACACATGTATGTGTTTGTGTAAAAAAGTTTAATAATGTGGAAAGGTCATTGATCTAGGACCACAGGCTGACTTTGTCCCATTTAGTATTTACGTGTCCCAATTGTCTTTCTTCAGATATCTGTTTCCTTTTAAGCATAGTCATTGCTACTACCTATCTTTTCAGAATGTCATAAAAATATTTTAAGTGCTTTTATATTATACATTCTATTATACATTAGCAAAGTTCTAAAACCACTAATATTTCAAACTATTTCTGATAAATATGAAGACAGAAATCCAATAGATAGGTCTAATATTCTTGTAGGCCAACTGCTAAGTGTTTAATGTTAATTATTTGTATATTAACCTGTAAAATCATCAAAGAGGAGAACACTCAGTGAGGAATTTATACTGATGCCTATTCAAATTCAAATCTTAGAGAGTTTCTGGGGTAAGAAATTTTGTGACTTCTCTAGGTCACCCCGTCAATGTTTCTCAGAAATGGGACTTGAACCCGAGTTGTCCTGATGCTAAGACTTGCTCTCTATTTGTTGTATCATATTTCCTCTTACCTTAGGGTCAGGAGTAAGGAATTGACCTGAGTTATTGGTATAATGGTAAGATGTATGACATGAAGACTGGCCTCAAGACCAAAAAACTAATAGCACTTTTCCCTTTAATTGTTACTCAGGTAACATTTCAGTGTAAAATATAAACTTTTTTTTTATACTCTAAAACCTAAATAAAAGGGAAAACAGAAGATACACATCAATTAGAGACAACTACTAGAGGATCATGAATTAGATATGAAAGAAACATAGGAAGACTTTGAGACCAACTCTTCATTTAATACTTATGGAAACTGAGGCTAATGAAGATTAAGTAACCTGCTTAGGGTTACATATTAGAAAAAAAAAGATAGTCTTTGAGTTGAGAACCAGTATTCTGTCCACTGTACCAGGTTGCCTACTAATTTTTTGGAATTATCTTCTAAATTATAAATAGAAATGCACCTCAAGGGAAGTAGAAGGGATAGGAAGAATGTTTAAGTCAGCAAAACTTGAACTAGCCAGCAGCAGTAGAACACTTCTCCAAAAAAAGGAAAATAAATGTTAATTTTTTAAGTTTTATGTTTCAACTCCTTTATGCCATGTTATTTCTCATCAAAGGTATCCATTCCTTTGCCAGGTAAGTTCTTAGCACATATTGTGGTTTTTGTTTTTTATTGTTCAGATTTTTTTCAGTCATATTTGACTCTTTGTGAACCAATTTTGTGTTTTCTTGGCAAAGATAATAGTGATTTGCCATTTCCTTCTGTGACTCATTGTACAGATGGGAAAACTGATACAAAAAGGGTTAAATGACTTGCCCATGGTCACATAGCTAGTAAGTGTCTGCGGCCAGATTCAAATTTAGAAAAATAGGCTTCCTGATTCCAGGCCTGGCACTCTATCAACTTTACAATCAAGTACCCCTGTATATATTAGATATCCATTAATATGAAAGCAGAGGAGTTGAAAGAACTATCCCACTATACTACCAGAGGAACTGGAATCTTAGGGTCATGGTCTCCAAGCAAAGTTGAGCAGCTTTTCATCTAGATTCTAGAAGTGTTCCATGCTGTTTTCCTCTTTGTTCTTCCCTCCAATTTTCTAATGATGAGCTAAGCTACCTTTACATCAATGCCATCATCAATTATTACAAGCCTTCATTTTAACAATCTATTGTCTTTTAATGTTCATTTCCATTTATGTATTTATTGTGATGATATGGATTGTTATCCAAATGCCTTGTTCCTACTTGCTTTCTGGTTAAGAGACTGGAACTGACTATGTAGACCATCATCACTGATCATCATCTGTAACCACTGCACCTCTCTGCAGCTTTTCAAAAGGATAGTGTATTTCAGTGCTCACTTTTAGTTTTTTTGTTGCTTCTACCAAGGATTTGTCCAGATTTATCTTTAAAATACACCCTAAATATTGGTAGTTTTATGCATCCACCTACAAAAACAATCTGGCCAAGGTTAGAGGAACAGGCTTATTCTGGAGAGACAAGCGGCAGGTGAGATGCATTCTGTGATCTTGGGTGAACAAGTTGCAGAAAAAAACTGCAGTTCAAGTTTCTTTCTTGAAAATTCCTGATAATTGACACAATGTTTTAGAATTTCCAGATGAAATGAAAGATATTCATACTTTCACACGTTAAACTCATTGAATTCAATACAAGAAATCTGAAGTTAATGTTATTAACATACTATTACTGTCCTTTCTATTTAGATTCTACAATATGATTCATAAACTTGTGTTTATAAGTTTATAAGCTTATGCTTATAGGCTAATGCTATTCTTTTGGGGTTATAAAACTCGGGAAGTTTTCCCTCTGATGAAATTATCAAATCAACACATTTCCTCAACAATGGAAGAATTTACCTCAGGGGAAAACTGGAAGATATTTTTAAAAGTTTTTTTTTTTTTTAATAGAAAGGAGAGTTCTGAAATTCAAAATAGAAATTAGGAGTATACTGAAAAATAAGACTAGGCATGAGGGAGCAGAGGAGATAAAAATGATTGGAACTTAAATTTAATAGGGAAATAAGATCCATACACAAAACAAAACTAGACAGAGGAAATGTGATATAGTGTTTAAAGTGTTGGGATTAGAATTATGAAGAACTAAGGTTAAGTTTCACCAGTCACAATGACTAGCTTTGTGACCTTAGGCAAGCAACTTCACTTCCATGTGTCTTAAGTAGACTTTATTGGGTGAAGAGGACAAGCATTTATATAATCTCTATTCTGTACCAGGCAATGTACTAAGCACTTTGCAAATATCTCATTTTGTCAATTCATTACATCATAAATGTTTTGTGATCAACATTGATAGAGGAAGTTCCCACAGTGGAAGTTACCAAAGCTGAAAAATTACATACTACTCTTGCATTTATATCAGGATACCAGAGGGTTGCAAAGTAATACATTAAATCCAAAGAATTTAAGACTATATCATACTGAAGAAATCAAGAAAGACTACATTTAAAATGATATTTGAGTTAAATCTTAAAGGATGGTTGGAATTTCTAAGGGTAGAACAGAAGAGGAGGTGACAGAAAGAACATTCCAATTTTAGGGAGGAACATGAACAAAGACAGGGAAGAAAGTACAGGTTGCATAGGAGAGAGAAAGCAATTAGTTTGTGCTGGAAGATAAGGTTAGTTGAGATAGGAATTGCATAAAAATTTCATGGGGCAGCACTGTGTAGGGCCTTAAAAGGCAGACTAAAAAATTCAGGATTTATTTGGTAAGCAATAGGGAGCTATTTATTACAGAGTTTTCAGTCAAAGAATGATAAGATCAAATTTATGCATGAGGCAGATTAATCTGTACCACAGTACAAAGGACTGATTTGAGGGTTGTGACACTGGAGTTGGGAAGGCTCATCTCATTTTGAGTGCCTCTCATTTTTCACAGTATTATACATTGGGAAATCAGAAAAGAAGTGCAAATATGCTGACAGACATAAAGTAGGTTTTTGTGAAACAAATTTAAAACAGTTTTTATGTATTTCTCTTGGTATTTAACCAAGAACCCTACTAAATATTCTTAGTTGCCATAGAAATTTGTTGAAATTTTAAATGTTTAAATGTAAGTAAAAATATTTTATTTTATTTTATTTTTTATATAAGAAACAAAAACAAGAGTTATTTAATCCATCTCCCTCATTTTAAAAATGAGGAAGGAGAGGGTCTAACAAGAAGTAAAAATTAAATGACTCAACATATTTAAAAAAATTTTGTTGTTTTAACTCCCAGTTTAATATCTATTTCACCATGATCCACACCAGATTATGACAGTGTTAATGTTATACAGTCACATAACTAATGAGGAAATATTTGATCCAAGATACATTTGGTTACTTGTATTTACATATACCTTTGTTTATGATTAATAATTAAAAACGATAAGATACATTAAGAATTGTATTCTAGTGTGTTTTGGACAGAACTAAAAGAAATAGCAATAGGAAGAATACTGGGTTTAAGAGGGAAATAAATAGAAAAAGACCAGCTGAGAGAAAGGAAAGTAAAAGGAAACAATATAGCCCAATATTCCATCAATTATTTAATAATCATCTAAAAGGAAAACAGGACTGTATCATAATCAGGTAAATGAAAAAGAAACTACTGTGGTTCCTATTTCAAGTCCTAAATTATAAGTTCAGCCTAAGGAAGGGAAGGATATTGAGGAGCTAGCAGACACATTCAGGCAGAGATGTCACAGAGGTATTTGGATATATGGGTCTGGTATTAAGAAAAAGTATTATCACTGAAGATAAGATTAATAATTCATCTGTGGGAAAGTTGTTGAATCTATTGGAATATGATTGTCAGAGACAAGGAGTGAAAGATGGAAGAGGAAGAGGACAAAGAAAAGGGTTTTTAAAAAAGTCAGGAAATTAAGAAATCAGAAAGATTAAGGGAACCAAAAAACAGAATTCATTATGATCCAAATTAGGAAAATATGATGCTTGTAAGGCCAAGGGGAATAGGGATCAATAGCTCTACATACAGCAAAGAGATTTAAACGGTGAGATTTGGATGTCATTGACCATTGAGAGAGATGTTACAGTAGTAGGATCAGAGGAGATAACAGACTGCAAAAGACTGAGAGTTGAATGGTTGATGAGAAACCAGAAATATAAACAAAACTGTCAAAATATTTAGCAATCAAAAGGAGATGAGAGATGAGAGGTTTAGTGGCTGACTTGACGCTTGCATGTGAAATCACACATTTACCAGTTAGGAGTTACAGATGGGGTCACTTATATGCCAGTCAGAACTTAACTAGGCTCTTAAATAGCAAAAACTTCAACTTGTGATGCATTCTGGTTGACTTACAGAGTAAAGTGACTTTTTATCCTGGTGATATCCCTACTGAAAATGAAAGGGATATATACATTATCAAACTGAGGCTTTTACTTCTAATTTTAATGAGAAATTATTTAAGGCACAACCTTTGATTTCAGGCATACACTAACTCTGACCAATGTCAGTTTAGCATAATATCTTTTATGTATTATAACTAAAAACCATCATAAAATTGTGAAACCCTGCCACTCCATCAGACAGCTGAATACATATTTATAACTTTGTTCCAGTGAAAATAACATTATAAAGTGGGGAAAAGTGGGACCAGAGAATTATATAAAGCCTAGCTCTACCAGATTAAAACTGCCTGGTACTGGTAAAGAAATAGAGTAATGTGCACAAATTAGGATAAATTCAAAAGAAATAGTATTAAATGACTACAGTAATCTACTGTTTGACAGAACCAAAGACTTTAGCTTCTGGGATAAGAATTCACTATTTGACCAAAATTGTTGAGAAAACTGGAAAATAGAATGGCAAAAACTAGACATAGATCCACATATCATACACTATACTAAAATAAGGTCAAAGTGTGTAGAGGATAAAGACATATGTAGACAAACTTATGGCCAAACAAGGAATAAATTATGAACTGCAAAATGAATGATTTTGACTATATTAAATTAAAAAAGTTTTTGCACTAATCAAATCAAGGCTGCCAAAATTAGAAGAAAATCAGAAAGCTGGGAAACAATCTTCACAACTAGTTCTGTTTAAGGTCTTATTTCTAAAATATATCACAAACTGCATCAAATGTATAAGGTTATAAGTCATTCCCCAATTGATAAATGGTCAAAGGTTATGACTAGACAGTCTGCAAATGAAGAAATTAAAGCTATGTATAATTCTATGAAAAAAATGCTCCAAAATCATCCATGTTGGAGAGGTTGTGGGAGGACTGGGACATTGAATTGTTGCTGGTGGAGTTGTGAACTGATCCAACCATTCTGGAGAGCAATATGGAACTATGCCCAAAGAACAATAAAACTGTTCATTCCTTTTGACATAGCAATTCTAACTCTAAGCCTATATTCAAAGAAATCATAAGAAATGAGAAAAATCCCACATGTTCCAAAATATACATAGCAGCTTTCTTTGTGGTGACAAAGAATTGAAAACTGAAGGGATACCCAGCAACTGAGGAATGGTTTCACAAGTTATGGCGTGGGGTGGCTAGGTGGCGCAGTGGATAGAGCACTGGTCCTGGAGTCAGGAGTACCTCAGTTCAAATCCAGCCTCAGACACTTAATAATTACCTAGCTGTGTGGGCTTGGGCAAACCACTTAACCTCATTTCCTTGAAAAAATAAACATAAAAAAAACAAGTTATGGCATACAAATATAATGGAATACTATTGTTCTCTAAGAAACCATAATTGTTGGATTCTAGAGAATCATGGAATGAATTACAGGATCTGAGCTGAGGGAACAGATGAGCAGAGGAAACAGAAGCAAATGAACAATGAACAAATTTACAATGATTTGAAATGATCAACCATGATGGATGCAGCTCTTCTCAGCAGTTCATAGAGCTAGGGCAACCCATTAGACCAGCTTTGGACAATGTTATCCTCATCCAGAGGAAGAACAACAAAACAAAATAATACAAAATTTAAAAAATCCTTCAGAATCCAATGAATCCTACATTCACTTTTTAATTATCACTTATGGATCTCCCTTATTCTTAATTACTCATACTTAAAATTATAATCTGTAAACACATTTAACACAAATGTCTTTACACAATACTAACCTGACTATTCACCAGGGGAAGTGGGGTGGGAAGGGAGGGCGGAAGGAAATTGTGTAACTTAAAAATACATATGCATGTGGATGAATGCTGAAAATCTTTCAGAAAATGTATTTGGAAAAATAAAATCTCAACAAAAAATAAATAAAAATAAAAATAGACAAATGCAAAAAAAAGCCACAATTGCCTCAAAAACATAAGAGGTAAAATGGAAAATGAGATGCAAAAGCTAAATGGAGAAAATACCTCCCTGAAAAATAGATTGGGGTGAGCAGAAGCTAATGACTTTATGATATATTAAAAATCTGTTAATTTTTTTTCAAAAATGGAAACATAGAAGAAAATTTAAAATCTCTTTCTCTGGTAAAACAAGTCACCTGGAAAAGAGATCCAGGAGACACAATCTAAGAATGAGAGGAGTACTTACCAAAAAAAATAAAAAAGCCTGAATTCCATACGTTAGGACAGAGTTAAGGAGAACTTTGCTGATAGCATGGAACATATGAGCAAATAGTCATTGAAAGAATCCATCAATCCCCTCTTGAAAGGGATCTTAAAATGTAAACACCAAATAAAATTGTGGTCAAACTCCAAAATTAGCAGATCAAAGAGAAAATCCTACAAGCAGCCAGAAAGAAGCAATTCAAATACCAGGGAGACACAGGATTATGCAGGATCTGACTGCATCACTATTAAAGGGTCTAAGGGCCTGGAACATGATAGTCCAGTGAGCAAAGGAACTTGGATGACAACCAAGAATCAACTAATCAACAAAACTTAGATTTCTCTTTCAGGGGAAAAGAAGGACATTTAATTAAATAAGTAACCTTCAAACTTTCCTAATGAAAAGATAAGAGCTAATGAGAAAACTTGAACTTCAAACAGGAAATTCAAGAGATATGTGAAAAGGTAAAAAAGGGGAAAAGACAGCTATCCAATAAGATTTAACTGATTATATATCTTTCAGGGAGAAAGATTCTCATAATTCTTGAGATTTGTAACTCTTATTAGAGAGAATATATTGATATTGAAAGTATCCGCATTCATGGTATGCCCATGATTTTGTTAAAATGAATAAAAAATATAGGGCATTAAAAAGGGAGGGACTGTAAAACGACAAGAGGAACGTAGAGGTAGAATGGGGTAAATTATATAACATGAAGAGATGCAAAGGACCAAAAGCAGTACATGGAAAGAAGGGAGGAGGCAAGAATCACCTCAATCTTTTATCAACTTTGACTCCAAGAGGGATTAACTCACACTTTCAGTAGGGTTTAGAAATTTATCTTAACTTTCAAATATTAGGAGGGAATGTGGAGAGGAGGAACTAATAATGGAGAATGAAAGAAGGGCAAAAGGGAAGGGTGACAGAAAAAAGATGTGAGATAGAAGGGGGAAACATATTGGGGAAGGTGGTATTCAGTACCAAGCACTGGGGAGGAGAGATAAGGTAAAAGGTGGGGAAAATACAATCTGAGGGGAGATAGTATGGAGTTTATTAAAGAATCAGTAGTTTTAAATATGAATGTAAATGGAAGGAACTCTCCAAGAAAAGGAGAGCAGATAGCAGAATGGATTAAAAAACAGAATCCTACACTATGCTTCTTACAAAAAAAGACAATTGAAGCAGAGATAAATACAGAGTAAAAGACTGGAGCAGAATATATTATATATTTATATTTTTTTAATATTTTGCAAGGCAAATGGGGTTAAGTGGCTTGCTCAAGGCCACACAGCTAGGTAATTATTGTGTCTGAGGCCGGATTTGTACTCAGATACTCCTGACTCCAGGGCCAGTGCTCTATCCACTGCACCAGCTAGCCACCCCTGAGCAGAATATATTATGCTTCAGCAGAAGTGAAAACAAAAATAGGTGTAGCCATCTTAATGTCAAAGTAATTTCAAAAATAGGTCTCATTAAAAGAGATAAGGAAGGAAAGAACAAACTCCTAAAAAAGTACCATAGACAATGAATAATTTCATTATTAAATATGTATCCAGATTCTTGGAGGAAAAGCTAAAAAATTCCAGGAAGATTATATATTGTCAGGGGAACCTCAACCTCCCTCTCTCTCTCTCAGAATTAGATAAATATAACCCTAAAATTAAGAAGGAAGTTAAGAAAGTGAATAGAATGTTAGAAAAGTTATAGATGTTAGACCTCTGGAGAAATTGAATGGAGATAGGAATATATTTTTTCCTATGGTACGTGGTATCTACATCAAAATTGGGCATAAAATCCTCATAATTGTATTGGGCGTAAAACCCTCATAATATGTATTGGACATAAAAACCCTCATAACTAAATACAGAAATGCAGTAATATTGAATGCATTCATTTCAGATGATGATGCCATAAAAATCATGTAAAATGAAGGACCATAGAGGGATATAACTTAAACTAAATGGAAACATAATCTAATTTTAAAGAAAGAGTAGATCAAAGGGCAAATAAAAGAAGGAATGAAATAATGAAATAGATAATTTCATGTTTAGTTTTTAAAAATAATACAAATTAACCAATGAGGGAAAAATGAAATCATTCAGAACTATTTTGTCCAACTGATTTTATCCAATCTGATAGTTGTAAGGTAGAAGCAAAGTGACATTTAAATTTGCATTTCTCAAATCAGTGATGATTTGGAACAATTTTTTCTGTGACTAAAGGCAGCATTATTTTTTTTATCTGAAACTGCTTGTTCAGATCCTTTGACCAGTTATCAATTGGAAACTGACTTTCATTCTTACAAATTTGACTCAGTTCTCTTTATATTTTAGAAGTTAGTCCTTTATCAGAAACAATAACTATGAAAATTGTCAGCCTTTTTTCATTCCTTTTAATCTGAGTTGTATTATTTTAGATGTGAAAAGATTTTTTATATTTCATATAGTAAAAATTATGCATTTTATGATTTATGATTTTCTCTCTATTCCTTTTTTGGTCATAACGCCCCCATCCCTATGAAGCCCTAATTTGCTTATGACATCATATTTTGTCATCTCTAAAATCATGTATCCATTTTGATTTTATATTGGTATGGAATGTGAAATGTGAGCCTATGACTAGTTTTTCCCATATTATTTTTCAAATTTTCCCAGCATTCTTTGAATGTTTATTTTTGTTTTGATTTTGGTTTTATTTTATCAAATAGTGAGTACTTATTCCATACAATAATAACTTTGGGTTATCAAACATTAGAATACTATAATAATTTGCTATTGTATTTTTGTATCTAAGCTATACCACTGATCTACTTCCCTATTTCTTAGCCAGTCTCAAACATTTTTGATAACTACCACTTTATAATACTATAGATAATAAGTCTATAATAATAGTAATAGATCTGGGACAATAAGATTGCCTTCAGTTGCATTTCATTGATATCCTTTGACCTTTTGTTTTTCCAAATGAATTTTGTTACTATTTTTTCTAGCTCTGTAAAATAATTTATTTGGTAACTTGATTGGTATGGCACTGAACAAGTAAATTAATTTAGGTGGAATTCTCATTCTATTAGCTTCACCCATCCATAAACAATATTTTTTCAATTGTATAGATCTGACTTTATTAGTGTGGAAAGTATTATATAATTATGTTCATATAGTTTCTTGGCTTATTTGGGGACATAGATTTCCAAGTATTTGATATTGCCTATAGTTAAAGTGGAATTTCTCTTTCTATTTCTTGATGTTTGGTAATATATAGAAATGCAGATGGTTTTGTGAGTTTATTTTATATCCTGCTACTTTGCTAAAGCTGTTGTGACATCCTTTTTGAGTTGGTTTTCTAGGGTTCTGTAAGCATACCATAATATCATCTGTAAAGAGTTAGTTTTATTTCATCACTGACTATTCTAATTACTTCAATTTCCTTTACTTCTCTTATTCCTCAAGCTAACATTTCTAATATAGTATTGAAAGACAGAAGCGATAATAGGTAACCTTATTTCACCCCTGATGTTATTGGGAATGCTTCTAGTTTAACACTATTGCTAAAAATACTTGCAGATAGTCTTAGACAGAAACACCTTATCATTTTGAAGAAAATTCTGTTTATAGCTATGTGCTCCAGTGTTTTTGTCAAAAGATGTTTTTAGTATTTATTGAGATAGTAACATAATTACTGATAATTTTGCTATTGATATCATGAATTATGCTGACTGGTTTTCTAAATTGGAACCATCCATGAATACCAGTTATTAATGCTATATTGTATTATCCTAGTGATAACCTGGTATAATAACCTTATTATATTTTTTATAATTTTTGATATCAAAAACTTAAAAAGGATGAATGTAGAAAACTATCTTTTACATAAAATTGGGAAAAATAAAACCTAACTAAAATAAATAAAAATTTTGCATCAGTTTGTTAGGAAGATTGGTCTATAATTTTCTTCTCTCATTTGACTGTTCCTAGTTTAAGAATCTGACAATATTAGTGTTATAAAAGGAATCTGGCAGAATACTTTCTTCACTGATTTTTTCAAATAGTTTATATAAGTTTAGAATAACTAGTTCTGTAAATGTTTGATAGAGTTTCCTTGTGAATCCATCTTGCCCTGGAGAATTTTTCTTAGGGAGTTTATTGATGGCTTATCAAATTTTGTCTTTTGAAAAAAATACTGAAGAAAATTATAATTTTTAAATTTATTTATTCTTATTTTGTACAAATAATATTTTAATGTATTACTAAAATATTCTTGTTTAAGAGTACACATAATAACAACTTCCCCCCAAAATATAAACCCATATGAGTGCTAAAGAAAAGGAGAGAGAAAAAAATTAAAATTAAAATTAAAATTTTAAAAATAGTAATAATAGTTGGTATGGCCAGGTGGTGCAGTGGACGGAGTACTAGCCCTGGAGCCAGGAGCACCTACGTGCAAATCCAGCCTCAGACACACAACAATCACCCACCTCTGCAGTCCCAGTCAAGCCACCCAGCCCCATTCGTCCTGCACCCCCCCAAAAAAAAATAAGAAGAAGAAGAAATGTGCTTCAGTCTGTGTTCCAACACCTCCAGCTCTGTCACAGATGGATCACATGATAAGTCCATCACAAAAGTTACTTTCCTATTTTTCCGCTGTTGCCATTGCTGATCGCAACTCCCTCCATTTTATGTCTCCACTACCATATACTATATTTTCTCTCTCCTTTCACTCTGTCTCCGCTGTAGGGTAGTTGAGTGGTACAACAGACAGATCCCCAGTCCTGGGCCCAAGAGGCCCTGAGCCTACATACCACCACTTATGGGCCCAGCATCCACCTGGCCCTATGGTCCCAGACAGGCCATTCAATCCCAGCCCCTTGCAAGAAGTAAAAAAGAAAATGTGTTATATGTGACCACTCTCCCACAATGGTCCATCCTATCCATCATTCACATCCCCTTTCCCCCATTCCCCCTTCTTTCCTTCTTACTCCATATGTCTATACCCCATTGAGTATATATGCTGTTTCCTCTCATAGCCACCTCTGATGAGAGCGAAGTTTCCCTCATTCCCCCTTGCCTCCCCCTTCCATATCATTGCAATAGCTCATTGTAATAAAAAAATCTTATTATATGAAATATCTTAGCCTATTCCACTTCTCCTTTTTATTTCTCCCATTACATTTCCCTTTTAGCAATTGACTCCATTTTTACACCACATTATATTTTCAAATTCATGTCTCTCTCCTGTGCTTCATCTATAAAAGCTCCTTATACCTGCTCTATTGAATGAGCAGGTTCTTATGAGTATTAGCAGTATCATTTTTCTATGCAGGAATACATGAAGTTCATCACCATTAAGTCCCTCATATTTTCTCCTTCTCTGCCACTCTCTATGCTTCACTTGAGTCTTGTATTTGAAGATCAATTCCAACAGGAACATTAGAAATTCCCCTGGTCCATTGAAAGTCCATCTTTTTCCCTGGAAGAGGACATTCAGCCTTGCTGGATAATTGATTATCACTTGCATTCCAAGCTCTTTTGAATTCCAGAATGTTATATTCCAAGCCCTATGAGCTTTTAATGTAGTTGCTGCTCAGTCCTGTGTGATCATGACTGCAGCTCCATGATATCTGAATTGTGTCCTTCTGGCTGCTTGTAATATTTTCTGTTTGACTTGGGAGTTATGCAATTTGGATATAATAGTCCTGGGGGTTGGTTTTTTTTTTTTTGGATCTCTTTCTCAGGGGGATCAGTGGATTCTCTCAATTTCTATTTTGCTCTCTGCTTCTAGGATATCAGGGAAATTTTCCTTTAGTAATACTTTGAAAATGGTATCAAGGCTCTTTTCCTGATCATGACTTTCAGGTATTCCAATAAATTTTAGATTATATTTCCTAAATCTGTTTTCTATATCAGTTGTTTTTAAAATGAGATATTTCACATTTTCTTCTAATTTTTTATTCTTTTGGTTCTGAAGTATTGTGTCCTGATTTCTCATAAAATTAGCAGCCTCCCTCATTTCCATTATACATCTGAAGGATTTTTTTTCCTCAGAGAGCTTTCTTATCTCTTTTTTTCCATCTGGCCAATTCTGCTTTTCAAAGCATTCTTCTCCTCAAAAACTTTTTTTAACTGTTTTATCTGTTTGACCTATGCTGGTTTTTAAATATGCTATTTTCTTCAGCATTTTTTGAGATCTCCTTGACTAAGCTGCTGAATTCATTTTCATATTTTTCCTACATCTCTCTCATTTCTTTTCCCAATTTTTCTTCTATCTCCCTCACTTGATTTTCAATGTCTTTTTTGAGCTCTGTCATAGCCTGAGCCCAATTTCTGTTTTTCATGGAGTCTTTAAATGCAGGAGCTTGTACTTTCTCATCTTCAGATTGAATGTTTTGAACCTTCTTGGGATCATGGGCAAAAGTGTTTCTCAATGGTGTTCCTCTTTTTTCTCTGATTACTCATTTCTCCAGCCTGTGCCTGGTTTTGGGGTGCTTCCTGAGCTTTTGAGTATTATTGGGACACCCCCCCCCAACAAGGATCTCCATGTGTGAGGCTCTGTCTTCTCTCCTGGTCTGTGAATAACCATAAGTGTTCTCTTCTGCCAGGGGGCTGAGGCATGTAGGTTCCTGCTGTTCTATTGTGGGGGGGCGTCCTTGACTACAATCAGGATCTGAATGTGGTCAAAGCCCCAGAGTCCTATTCCAGTGACAGAGGATAGAGCTCAGAAGTCTCTCTTCACTCCCCTCCCTAGGCTCAGCACTCATGTCCTGGGGGCTCCTGCTTCCAGTTCCTGGATCTGGGCTGCTTGCTGAGTGCCCTGAGGGCTAGGTTTCACATGTCCACTCTGGCAGAGGTCCCCCACATTGATCCTCCAAGCTGTGCCCAATGCTCCCCGAGTATGGGTCAGGAAAGTACCCCCACTGCCATGAACCCTGGCTCCCAGCACCCTGGGGCTGCCTCCAGGAGGCTGAAGTTCCTTTGCTCTGGGGAGCTGCCCCTCCAACCCCACGGAGCAGAGCCTTTCTGCTCTTTTCTAGGTTACCTTGGGTTGGAGAACTGCCTCACTGGATCCCTCTGTGGGTTCTTTCTCTCAAAAATTTAGTTAGAGTCCTTAGTTTATAAGTTTTGAGAGAGAGCACTTAAGAGACGATCCTCTCCTGTTACCATCTTGGCTCCTTCCCCAAGAAAATAGTATATTAAAAATAAGTTTAGACCAATTTGGGAAAAGTAGCACAAAAAAGCCAAATGAGGAGTAAAAGGCCTTAAAAAGCAGGATTGGTCAGCTGGAAAAGGACATAAACAAGCTCTCTGAAGAAAATAATTCCTTCAAATGCAGAATGGAAATAAAGGAAGGTGTTCATTTTGTGATAAATCAGGAAGAAATAAAACTATTCTAAAAAAACACCCCAAATTAGAAGAAAATGTGAGATATCCCATCATAAAAACAACTGATCTGAAAAACATATCCAGAAGTAAAAACTTTAAAAATTATTGGAGTACTTGAAAATCAAGACCAAGAAAAGAGCCTAGACTTCATTTTTCTTTTTTTTCATTATTTTATTAGGATTTTATTTATTTTGAGTTTCACAATTTTCCCCCATTTTGGTTCCCTCCTCCACCCCCCAAGAAAAGGCATTCTGTTAGTCTTTACAGTGTTTCCATAGTATACATTGATCTCAGTTCAATATGATGAGAAAGAATTCACATCCTTAAGAAAAATAAAGTATGAGATAGCAAAATTACATGATAACTTTTTTTTTAAATTTAAAGGTAATATAGACTTCATTTGTCAAGAAATAATAGGGGCGGCTAGGTGGCATAGTGGATAAAGCACTGGCCTTGGAGTCAGGAGTACCTGGGTTCAAATCCAGTCTCAGACACTTACTAATTGCCTAACTGTGTGGCCTTGGGCAAGCCACTTAACCCCATTTGCCTTGCAAAAAAAAAAAAAGAAATAATACAGCAAAATTGCTCTGAGATCCTAGAAGCAGAGGATAAAATAGAAATTGAGGGAATTCATTGATCATCTCCTGAAAAAGATCCCAAAAGAAAAACTTCCAAGAATATTATAGCCAAATTCCAAAACTCCCAAGTCAAAGAAAAAATACTAAAAGCTGCCAGAAACAAACTATTCAACTGCCATGGCTCTACAGTCACGATTACACAGGATCTGGCAGCATCTACATTAAGGACTTATAGGGATTAAAATATGATATTCTGGAAGGCAAAAGACCTTGGTTTACAACTGAGATTCAACCACCCATCAAAACTGAACATCTTCTTTCAGGAGAAAAGATAGACTTCCAATTGAACAGGGAACTTTCACACTTTCCTACTGAAACACCCACAGCTGAACATAAAGTTTGATCTCCAAGTATAGGACTCAGGTGAACCACAGAGAGGGCTGAGAAGGACTAACTGTGAGGAACTTAATGTTTGTATTCCTGAATGGAAAGAAGCTACTGATAATTTGTATGAACTTTCTCATTTATAAGAGCAGTTAGAAGGAGCAGCTATAGACCTGGCACAGAAAGGAGCTGAAAGAGGGAGTCAATGGGTAATAAAGAAAGGTACTGGTAGAAAGAGAAAGGAGAGAAAGACAGGGAAAACATACTTCACATAAGACTCAAGAAACAGCTTTTTCAACAGAGTGGAATGGGGGAGGGCAAGGGGGAATGAGTAAGCCTTCATTCTCATCAGAAATGGCTCGGAAGGAAATAATATACACCCTTAAAAGAGTATAGAAATCTATCTTACCCTAGAGGAAAATGAGAGGGAAAAGATGTGATGAGGGGGAATGGGGGAGAGAAGGGGGGGATAGGTGATAGAAGAAAGGGAAGATCATGGGAGAGGGTACTCAGATACAACTTATTCATACTTGTGAACAGGGACAGGGTGAAAGGAGAGAGAGAGAATAGAATAACTGAGAGTTGGGAGGAATAGGGTGGAGGGAAATACAGCTAGTAATAGCAACTGAGACGAAAGAATTGAAGAAAATTCTTTGGTGGAATCATGATAAAGAAGGCAAATTCATCCCAGAGATAAATCCAGGGGGGAGGAGGAATGTTTACTCTCATAAGATTATTGTAATAATGTAAAATTAATGAAGCAAAAAAAGAAAAGAAAAAGCCTCACTTGCTATATAACCTTGGACATATCACTTTAACTTTATTGTCTTGCAACCAGGGCCATGTCCAGTCTTCTTGATTCATATCTACCTACTGGACCCAGATGACGCTATAGGAGAAGGTAAGGCTAGTG
This sequence comes from Macrotis lagotis, assembly GCF_037893015.1. Lineage (NCBI taxonomy): Eukaryota > Metazoa > Chordata > Mammalia > Peramelemorphia > Peramelidae > Macrotis > Macrotis lagotis. The sequence continues at coordinate 148,082,478 of NC_133660.1, read as the reverse complement.
ACTTAGAAAACCCTCACTCAAATCCAATTCATGTATTTATTACAGCATCACCTCCCTGTTATTGTTGTCTTAAAGAATGGACACAAAAATTCTTCAGAATCTTATGAACACCACATTTCTGTTTTTTAAATTTATTTTTTTAAATTTTCATCCATATGAAAATGCATATTTCCAGGTTACAAAATTTCCCTCCACCCTTCTTCCCACCCCACTCCCTTCAGTAGGGAGCAGTCAGGTTAGCCTTTTACATACATATTTACAAATAAGTAATTTTTGACAAGTGGAATTAGGATTAAGGAAAAGTGTTACATAAGAGATAATTTTTATAAAGTGTTGATGAAATTCAGTAGGGGAGTTTTTTCTGTGTGTTTTGTTTTGTTTTCCTTCCTCTGGTTGTGGGTAATATAGATCATTATCAGTCTAATACAGCTGTCCTAGTTCTCTGGACTGTTGAGAGGAGTTGCTTCCATCAAGGTTGTTCATCTTGTCTGTACTACCTTCCCTCAGCACCAGATCCTATAAGTCATTCCATGCTTCTCTAGAGTTCAACCATTTATGTTTTCTTATAGAATAATAATATTCCAAAGTATTTATGTACCATAACTTGTTTAGCCATTCCCCAATTTACGGGTATCCCCTCAATTTCTAATTCTTTGCCACTACAAAAAGAGCTGCTAATGACCATTTTGGAACATGAAGGATTTTCCCATTTTTTACAATTTCTTATGAATATAGTCCTGGAAATGGAATTGCTAGGTCAAAGGGTAAGAACAGTTTTATTGCTCTTTGGGCATAGTTTCATATTGCTATCCAAAAGGGTTGGATCCATTCACAACTCCACAAACAATGTCCCAATCCTCCCAATATCCTCTCCAACATTGAGCAACTTTGCTTTTTCTGCCCTGGGCTAATCTAATAGGTGTGAGATGATACCTCATTGTTGCTTTAATTTATATTTCTCTAATCAATAGTGATTTGGAGTGTTTTCATATGATTATATAGCTTTAATTTCTTCATTTGAAAACTTTTCATATCCTTTGATAGTTTATCAATTGGGGAATGATTTGTGACCTTATAAATTTGATGCAGTCCTCTATATGTTTTACAAATGAGACCTTTATCAGAACTCTTGGTTGTGAAGATTGTTTCCCAGATTTGTGCTTTCCTTCAAATTCTGGCAACATTGATTTTATTTGTGCAAAAACTTTTTAATTTTATATAGTCAAACTCATTCATTTGGTAGTTTATAATCTGCTCTAATTCTTGTTTGGTCATAAATTTATCCAATTTCAACAGATCAGATAGATAGATAGATAGGTAGATAGATAGATAGATAGATAGATAGATAGATAGATAGATAGATAGATAATTTGGGGTCTATTAATTTATCTATGGTATTGCTCTTTTTGGCTTAATCCTGTATACATTTTGAGCTTATTGTGGCATAAAGTGTGAGATGCAGATCTATGCCTAGTTTTTACTATAACAATTTCCAGTTTTCCCAACAATTTTTTTCAATTAGTGAGTTATTATCCCAGAGACTAATGTTTTTGAGTTTTTCAAAGAGTAAATTGCTATAGTCATTAACTGTAGTTTCTTTTGAACCTATCCTAATCCACTGATCAATTATTCTATTTCTTATCCAGTACCTTCCAGTTTTGATGACTGCTGCTTTAAAGTATAATTTTTAGAACTGGTAGATCTAGGTTGCCTTCTTTTACATTTTTTTCCCTTGCTATTCTTGCCCATTGTAGCTCCAGATGAATTTCCTTAGTATTTTTTCTAGCTTTGGAACATGTAAAGTAGTTATGCTAAAGTAGTTATTTGGGAGTTTGATGGGTATGGTGCTGAATAAGATATTCAATTTGGGTAGAACTGTCATTTTAATTATATTAGCTCAACCTAGTCATGAGCATTTGACATTTTTCGAATTATTTAGATCTGACTTTGTTTGGGTGAGGAGAGCTTTATAATTGTGTTCCTACAGTTTCTGGGTTTTGGGGGTGGTAGATTCCCAAGTAATTAATGTTGTCTGCAGTTATTTTAAGTAGAATTTCTCTCTTGTTCTTGGTCTTTGTTGCTCATATATAGAAATGCTGATTATTTATTTGGGTTTATTTTTATATCTTGCTAATTTTCTGAATTTGTTAATTGTTTCAATTACTTTATTAGATGATTTTCTTGGTTTCTCTAGGTATACCATCATATCATCTGCAAAGAGTGAGAGTTTTGCTTTCTCATCACCAATTCTGATTCCTTCAGCTTCTTTTTCTTCTCCTATTGTTATTGCTAGCATTTGCAATACTTTATTGAATAGTAATGGTGATAATTGGCATCCTAGTTTCACCCCTTAATTTATTGGAAATGCTCTGAGTTTATTCCCATTAAATATAATATTTGTTTAAGGTTTTTAGATAGATCCTATTTATAATTTTAAGGAAAATTCTATTCCTAAACTTTCTACTGTTTTTAAATAGCAATGGATATTGAATTTTATCAAAATATTTTTAGTATCTATTGAGTTATTCATATGATTTCCATTATTTTTACTATTGATATGGTTAATTATGTTGAGTATTTTCCTAATGATGAACCAATCCTGCCTGCCTGGTATAAATCCAACCTGATCATGTGCATTACCCCATTAATAAATTGCTGTAGTCCCAGTGCTAAAATTTTATTTAAAATTTTTGCATCAATATTCATTAGAGAGATTGGTCTATAATTTTTTGTCTGTTTTGGTTCTTCCTGAGTTAGGCATCAGCATCATGTTGGTGTCAATAAAGGATTTTGGCAAAACTCCTTCCTATTCTATTTTTTTAAATGGTTCATGTAAAATAGGAATTAATTGTTCCTTAAGTATTTGGTAGAATTTACTTGTAAATTCTGAAGACCTGAAGACTATTTTTTCTTAGGGAATTTACTGATGGTTTCTTCAATTTCTTTTTCTGATTTAAGTAATTTATTTCCTCTTCTGTTAATCTCGGCAGTTTGCGTTTTTGTAAATATTCATCCGTTTCACTCAAATTGTCCAAGTTATTGGCATTTAGTTAGGCAAAGTAGCTCCAATTTATCTCTTTAATTTCCTCCTCATTAGTAGGTAACTCACCTTTTTTATTTCTGATACTGTTAACTTGGTTATCTTCCTTCTTTTTTTAGTATCAGATTAAACTGTGATTTGTCTATTTTATTGGTTTTTTCATAAAATCAGCTCAGTTTTATTTATGAGATCAATGGTTTTCTTGCTTTCCATTTTAATAATCTCTCCCTTGATTTTTGGAATTTATAATTATGTATTTAATTGGAGTTGTTTAATTTGGTTTTTTTTCTAGCTTTTTTTACTTTTATACCCAATTCAGTGATCTCCTCTTTTTCTCTTTTATTCATATAGGCATTTACGCATAAAAAGTTTCCCCTCAAAACTTCCTTGGCTGCAATCCCATAAATTTTGGTATGATGTATCATTATTATAATTTTCTTGGTTATAATTATTGATTATTTCTATTTTTGATGTTGGATCCACCCATTATTTAAGATAAAGTTATCTAATTTCCAATTAGTTCCTGGTTTATCTTTCCCTGATCCTTTCTTACATGTAAGTTATATTACATCATGTCTGAGAAGTGTGTATTTATTATTTCTGCCTTTCTGAATTTGATTTTAATGATTTTGTGTCCTAATATATGGTCAATTATCATGAAGGTGCCATTTACTGCTGAGAAAAAGGTATATTCTTTTCTATCCCCACTAATTTTTCTCCAGAGTTCTATCATATCTATGTTTTCTAAGATTCTCTTCACCTTCTTAACTTACTTGTTGTTTGTTTTGTTGTTAGATTTATCTAGTTCTGATAGAGGAGACTGAAGTGTCCCATTATTAAAGTTTTGCTATCTATTTCTCCTTGTAATTCACTCTATTTTCCCCTAAGAACCTGGATACTAGTCCACTAGATGCATACATGTTTAGTAATGATATAGCTTCATTACCAATGGTGCCTTTAAAGAAGATGTAGTCTCCTTCCTTATTTCTTTTATCTTTGCTTTTTTTACTTTGTCTGAGATTAGGATCACTACTCCAGATTTTTTTTTTTTTTACTTCTACTGAGGTATAATATATTTTGCTCCAGTATTTTACCTTAACACTATGTGTATCTCTCTGCTTCAACTGGCTTTCTTGTAAACAACATATTGAAGAATTCTGGTTTTTACTCCATTCTACTATCCACTTCTGTTTTAATGGGTAAATTTGGGGTATTTTCATTTACAGTTGAGATTTTGTATTTCGCTCCATGCTATCTTTTTCCATTTATATTTATCTCTTTCCTTTGCTCTTATTCCTTCTCACCAAAATTTTACTACTTTCCCCTTTAAAATTTATAAAATATTATATTTACATATTTTATATATAAATATTATTATTATTATTAATATAATTTTATACAAATTTTCCCCTAATCTCCCTTCCCTCTCCCCACCCCCCCACAGAATTCAGTCTCTTAGTCTTTACATTGGTTCCATGGCATACATTAATGTTAGTTGAATGTGATGAAAGAGAAATCATATCCTTAAGGAAGAAAAATTAAGTATAAGAAATAGCAAAATTACATAATAAGTTTTTTTTAAATTAAAGATAATAGGCTTTTGTCTTTGTTCAAACTCCACAATTCTTTTTTATTTTAGTTATTTTGCAAGGCAAATGGGGTTATGTAGCTTGCCCAAGGCCACACAGCTAGGTAATTATTAAGTGTCTTAGACTGGATTTGAACCCAGGTACTCCTGACTCCAGGGCTGGTGCTTTATCCACTGTGCCACCTAGCTACCCCTAAAGTCCACAATTCTTTATCTGTATACAGATGATATTCTCCTTCGCAGATACCCCCAAATTGTGCCTGATTTTTGCACTGATGGAATGAGCAAATCAATTAAGGTCGCTCATCACCCCCAGGTTGCTGTTAGGGTGTACAATGTTCTTCTGTTTCTGTTTAGCTCGCTCAGCATCAATTCATGAAAACCCTTCCAGGTTTCCCTGAATTCCCATTCCTCCTGGTTTCTAATAGAACAATAGTGGTCCATCACATACATATACAACCATTTATTAAGGAATTCCCCAATTGATAGACATTTACTTGATTTCCCATTCTTTGCCACTATAACAGGGCTGCTATGAATATTTTTTTACAAATTATAATTTTATACTTTTTCACGATCTCTTCAGTATATAAACCCAGTAGTGGTATTGCTGGATCAAAGGGTATGACGTTTTTCCTGCCTTTTGGGCATAATTCCAAATTGCTTCCCAGAAAGTTTGGATGAGTTCACAGCTTCACCAATAGTGCATTAGTGTCCCAGATTTCCCACATCCTTTCCAACATTGATCATTGCCCTTTCTGGTCACACTGGCTAGTCTAAGAGATGTTAGGTGGTACCTCAGAGATGCTTTCATTTGCATTTCTCTTATAAGTAGTGATTTAGAGCAGTTGTTCATATGGCTATGTATTGCTTTGATTTCCTTATATGTAAATTGCCCTTGCATATCCTTTGCCCATTTGTCAATTGGGGAGTAGCTTTTTTTTTTTAATTTACTCAGCTCTTTGGATATTTTAAAAATGAGTTGTTTTGGGTGGCTAGGTGGCACAGTGGATAGAGCCCTGGAGTCAGGAGTTCCTGAGTTCAAATGTGGCCTCAGACACTTAATAATTATCTAGCTGTGTGGCCTTGAGCAAGCCATTTATCCCCATTGCCTTGCAAAAACTAAAAAAAAAATTAAAAACTTAAAAAAAGAAATGAGTCCTTTACTACTAGAAATACTAGTTTACTACATTTATTTCAGTCTTGTTTTACAGTAGTTTGTCTGTGTAAAAACTTTACAATTTAATGTAATCAATATTATCTAGTTTGTTTTAAATGATCTTTTGCATTTATCTTTCACAAATTTATTTACTCATTATTATTCTCAAATAATATATTCATATCATTTTCCTTTTTTATATTTAAGGCAATAGGGCTAAATGACTTGCCTAAGGTCACACAGCTCGGCAATTATTAAGTGTCTGAGGTCAGATTTGACCTCAGGTCCTCCTGACTCCAGGACAGTTGCTCTATCCACTGCGCCACCTAGCTGCCCCTCTTTTTTGACTTTCTTTTAGAAATTTGGCTTTCAGTTTATTTTCACTTATAACTTCCCTTCCCTTTTATCAGTCACTTCTTCTTCTTTTCAATTACTTGTCCCCCCTTCTCTGTAGATTAAATTAGATTTTTAAACCAAGTGGTAATGTATCTTTTTCACTCACTGGGCTAAATCTATTAAGTAGAATTTTCTTAGTATTCATATTCACCCTTCTTTCCCTCTAAAATTATAAATGTTTGTGCTTCTTCCCTTGATTCTCTAATATTAGTAATCAGGAATCATCAATCATAGTTTGATTATTTGATTTGCATGATAAACTCCTATTTTTATCAAGATATCATCACAGATTGTTTACTTGACTGCTTGATAAGCAGCATTGTCTCAATTTGCATCAAATTATAATTATATTCATTTTTTTTTATCTTGCCCACTTTTCAAGTATCTTTCAAGTGCACAAAATCTTCCTCACAAGTCAAAGTATCATCCAAAGCCATATCATTTCTGGAAATATTTGTGCCCCTCTCCCCCAGGCCTTTTTGCTTTCACACTTTATCTTTCTCTCACCACCCAGGGTACTTAATCCCTAGTTAAGTGAAGCACCAGATGCTGATCTAATTAATTGTAAGAATCTTGAAGATCTCTAAGCAATAGGAGGTGCTGGAGGTCTCACCAAGAACATTACAAGTGATTGTAAGTAAAAGATCCTTTTGGGATCTCAGGAAGTGATCAATAGATCCTTTTTTATTAATTTATTTGCATCCATATGCCCCTGTATATTTTGAAGTTACAAAATTTCCTTCTACCCTCCCTTCCTACCACCCTCCTCCTCAGTGGCAAACAGGTCAGCATTGTACATGCATACATATTTTTGATAAACATGTTGACAGATTAGTTATTTTTGGTATGATGAATTAGAATTAAGAGTAAGAGACAGATAAGAAATAATTATAAAGTGTTCATCAAACTCTGAAGGGTTGGGTTTTTTGTTTGTTTTTTCTGTTGTTGTGTGTATGTATGTATGTGTGTGTGTGTGTGTGTGTGTGTGTGTATTGTTTTGTTCTTCTTCCTCTGGATGGGGATAGCATTGTTCATAATCAGTCTAATACAGTTGTCCTAGCTCTCTGAATTGATGAAATGTTTCTGTTAATGTGTACATTGTTCTATTGGCTCTACCCACTGCATTCAGTGTCAGATCCTATAACTCAATCCATGATGCTCTCAGGTCCAACCATTTATGATTTCTTATAGAATAGTATTCCATAGTATTTATGTACCATAACTTGTTTAGCCATTACCCAATTGATGGGCATTCCTTCAATTTCGAAATCTTTGCCATTACAAAAAGAGTTGCTTTTAATATGTTGGAACTTGTAGGACTTCTTCCTTTTTTAAACAAATTTTTCTGCATTTAGAACTAGAATTGGAATTCCTGGATCAAAGGGTATGAACATTTTTATTGCTCTTTGGGCATAGTTACTTATTGCTCTCCTGAATGGTTGCATCCGTTCACAACTCTACAAGCAATGCATCAATGTCCCAATCCTCTCACAATTGCTCCAACATTTAGCATTTTTCCTTTTTTTCTCATCTTGAGCATTTTTATAGGTATGAGGTGGTACCTCATTATAGTTTTAATTTGCATTTTGCATTTCTCTAATCAATAATGATTTGCAGTATTTTTTCATATGATTTTATATATATATATATATATATATATATATATATATATATATATATCTTTAATTTCTTCATTTGAAAACTGTCTATTCATATCCTTTGACCATTCATATCCTTTGACCAGTTGAGGATTGAATATGATCAATACATTCTTTCAATGACTATTTTATTCTCTGTTTCTAGAATGTCAGGGCAGTTTTCTGTGATAATTTCTTAAAAGATGTTGTCCATGCTACTTTTTTTAAGTGGAATTTTCAGGTAGTGCAATAATTCTTAAATTATCTTTTCTGGATCTATTTTCTAGGTCAATTGCTTTCCCCATTAGATTTTTTAGGTTTTCTTCTGTTTTTGTACTTGATTTTTTAATATCTCAGAAATCCATTGGTTTCCCCCTTGATCCAATACTAATTTTAACAAAATATTCTTTTATTTTACTTTTACAATTCCTTTTCCATTTGATCAATTCTACTTTTAAAGGAGTTTTTTTCTTCAAATATTTTTTGTGCTTCTTTTTCCAAACTATAGATTCTTTTTTTAAATTATAATTCTTCTGTGTAATTCAATTCCTTTCCCAATTTTTTCTGCTACCTCTTACTTAATTTTTAAAAAAATTTTTTGAACTTTTCTAAGAAGATTTTTTTGGATTTCAGACTAATTCATATTTCCCTTTGAGAGTACCACATGATGTTATTTTGACATTTTGGCCTCTTCTGAGTTTTTGTTTGGCTCATCCCTATTATCATAATAGCTTTCTATGGTCAAAGGTCTTTTTTGCCATTTTTTTCCTCTTTCTTAAGGTTCACAAGCTTCTTTTGATGGATTCAGGGTCCCATTCTTTGGTTTTCTGAACTTCAATTGCTTTAGGCTTGACCATGACTACACCACCATCAGTATATATTTTCAGTGTATTAATTAAAGGGAATATGTCATTTATGTGTATTGGTTTTAGAATATATAATAGAAAAAAGGCAAATTAAGTTTTATGTTTTGAAAATTAAAAGGCTAAAAATTAAAATGCAAAAATATGAAACTTTAGAATTTGGTAGAGGTAGTACGGAGGGTATGCTAAAAAATTAGAATAGAAAAGTTTAATATAACATTATTGCAAAAATCAGTGAAAAGGGTGTTTCAGGGATGAAAAGTATAACCCTTTGCCCTTAAGAATCTTATAATTTAGTAGAAAAAATTATATATATATATATATATATATATATATATATATATATATTATATGTGTATATATATATATACAAAATTATATATATACACATATAATAGTGTCTGAAGGAACAAAATGAGAACTGAAAAGGTCCTTTCCAAGGCTATATCTATGATACTGTGGCCATCTTGTAGGAAAATTTGAACAAGAATTGAATATGTTCATTGTGTATAATCAGGAAAAGTTTGTGACCTTATCCTTGAAAGAAATTGCACATATTTTCATAGATAATTCATCAACAGTTAAAAAACTTGCATTCTCAATAGTAAAATATCAATAAATTATACTGTTTTGCCAATTTTCTCTCAATTCTCTCTATGAATTTTCAGCAATGAGTGTTTATGCAATTTGAAGCAGGTTTTTTTTTTCTTTTGGGTTTTTGGCAAAATAATGGGGTTAAGTGACTTGCCCAAGGCCACATAGCTACGTAATTATTAATTAGCTGAGGCTTGATTTGAACTCATGTCCTCTTGATTCCAGGGTTAGTACTCTTTCCGTTGAGGCACCTAGATACCCCAATGCATTTCTTTTTAATAGAGAAAATAATAATGAAGAAAATAACTTCATTTCCTTAAAATGCAAATAGCAGATGATGTATGATGCTATTGTTCAGATACAGTAATAGAAATCACAGAGAGAATCAGTCAAAGGAAATTGCTATTTAGGAGTAATTTGAGAGCATATAAGCTGAACATAGTGCTTTGCTTCTTTAATGTAAAGAAGCTCAATAGTGGGTTAAATACTTAAACTGCTTTATTAATTCATGTAAAGTCAAATTTTCATGAAATATGGATTATTTACTTTACAGAGTTATTCAGTTACCTAAGCATCAAGCAGAAACTGTATTAGACAGTCACTTTTCTCTTTCTGCTAAATGCTATAGCAATGCAAGGCTAAACCTGAATGTTAACGATTTTTGAAAATTACACAAGAAAATTAACACCAGATAAGACTCCATGGCCAATTATACTATCCTCTTAGTGTTCCCTTCAAAACAGTATGCATATTTTAGTAATCTTTCAAGAAAATTGATTTTAACTCATAGACACACTTGAACTGCAAAACACAGCTGGGAACAACTGAAAACTGATTTATTTATCTTTGATGTTTGCAGAATAAAAGCTGCACGGACAAAAGTGAATGACTGATATTGTCAGGTCAATTTAGATATCATTTTTTTATGATACAACCCATTTGATGGTCTGATATCTTACAGATAAAACCCCTATATATGTATATTTGGGTATATATACACACATAATGACACAAACACACACATAGATATATACATATATTTTATATAAATTAGATAAAGATGTAGATACATGTGCATATATATGTGCATATTCATTCTTACATATGATAAAGGTAGATTATATATGAGTAAATCTAGGATTAGAATATTATATATATATATATATATATATGTATATGTATTTTTACCTAACTTTCTATCTTTCTATGTGTATCTTTATCTCTCTCTACCATACTATTGCCTATAAATTCAAATGCTAAGGTGTTTTCAAGGAGAGAGGTAACCTATTTAAATTTCATAAGTTTTTTTATTAAATAGCACTGAAGAAATGCTAAGAGATAACAAAGAATATCCCTATCTTCAAGGAAAGGGATACTGAACTAGATTGTAGCAATATCCAATATCCCTCACCAATAGCTCCTGAGCAAAATGCTCTTTCAGACTTGTTAGTGCTCAATACAGACATGATTTTCTATTTGGCAACGTAATATCTAGGAATTTGCTTTTTATTTCAAAATATGAATAGATATTTCATTGTGAAGAATTTTCTGATCCCCTTGGTCACTCATTCTAGCATGTACAATCGGCTGTAAATTCATATACTTTGGCCTTTTATGCTATTACTTCAACTGTTTCCTTGTCTTTTCCTAGATTTACTACAGATCAGTTCTTTCATATTAAAAAGTCTTTAAAGAAGTAGGTATTGAGCAAACAAATTAGGTGTGTAGATTTCTGCTCTATCCGATGTCTAGATAAAGAGTTTATCAACTTGGATTCTAAGAATGTGTATATGCATCAGAGCTGTTTAGGTATGTATGTATGTATGTATGTGTATTAACATTATATGTGCATGCTTATATATGTAGGCAACTATATTTCAATATAATTGATCTGGATGAAAATTATTTTTAAAAAGTGAGTGAATTCTAAAGCTAAAGTTGTTTTTTAATTTATTTTCTTAGTTTCCAGTGGGACTGTGGTTTTAAGCTATTAGATAAAAATAGTTTAGACATTAATCTTAGAGGTTTCAAATTTGTGAATTGTGCTTATTTAGGGTAAAAATTAAATTTTTCTTTCAATTGCATAATTTGGAAAAGTTTACTACTTAATGAATACTATTTTTATATACCGGGTTATTTTTGTTTGGATGAATGTATTTTGAATATTTTAGAGACATGTAAATTATTTCTCCTTCCTATTTACTTTCATATGATAATAATTTAGTGGAAGAGATCTTCAGACACCTAGTCCAGTCTTCTCATTTTATCTTTGTGAAAATTCATACCCAGATAGTTTATGTTTGCTCAAGGCCAAATAGGTAGTAACTGACTGAGACAGAATGTGCATCAATGTCCTCTGATTCCAAAACAATGTACTATAATCATAATAAAAATAGTTTTATTATAAATGTGAATATATAAAATATATACACATACAATACATATTGTTATATAATAGATAAATAGTACTTTACAGTTTTAAAAAGCCTGGGCACAAAGATTCCAAAAGGTGAAACCTTGTCCAGTGTTACACAAACCAATCTGATGCTTTTGCTCTGAACAATCTAGCAAGGTGTGACTCTTTAGATAGCTTGTTTGTACCTCCCAGAGAAGAATGGAATGTTAAACTGTAAGGTTTTCAAATATTTATCATAGACTTTTGTATTATCATTATTAGTGTGTATTTATCTCATTCATTCAACTGATTATAAGATCCTTGAGGAGAGGGTCCTTGCTATTCATTTTTGCTTTCATAAATGCCTGATAGTGTGTCTTTCCTTATAGGGTAAAAGAAAATGAAGCTTTGTAAACCTGAAAGAATGCCTTACTGGAAATTTTTCAGAATCAACAATTGAATGTAATAAAAATAGCTTAGAAAAAATATTCTTTTCTATGTTCTGCCACAACCTCAGAGCCTACAATGACATCTGAGACACAAAGAACAAGTCATTTTTTTAATCTTGTTTTATTCAACTTTAAAATTAGATTGGATTGGGCATCTAGGTGGTGCAGGGGATAGAGCACTGGCCCTAGAATCAGAAGGACCTGAGTCCAAATCCAGCCTCAGACACTTAATAATTACCTAGCTGTGTGATGCTGGTTAAGTCACTTAACCCCACTGCTTTACCAAAAAAAAAAAAAAAAAAAAAAAAAAAAAAAAAAAAAAAAAAAAAAAAAGATTTGATTGCTAAAATTGTGTTCATCTCTGAATTTCAAGTTAAAAGTCTGGTCAGATTATTTTGTCAAATAGAAAACATTAGCATATAGTGCAGAATTGTATTGTGGTTTGTCGCAATATTCGGAAGAAGTAAAGCAAATAGTTACAAGTAGAAGAGTGGCAGAAAGAAAAAGAATATGACTGTTCTTTTGTATCTTCAGAAACATGGGAATTTTTTCAGAAGCCTAAAAGATATTGCATTTTATCATCCTATGTATCCTAGTTGATTTAGAAGTGATCTGGTCCTACACCTTTATTTTACAGATAAGAAAACATAAAAATGAAGTGATTTGCACAATTATGTTCTCAGAGCTAAGTAGTGGGAATGGTATGACTGGAACCCAGGTTTCCTGAAACCCAGGTGTTTCTTGAACCATATACCTTTCCAATAATTTGCTTCCTCCCATGCCTCTTCAGTAAAGTAAACCAGGCTTACATAATAGACCTAACTTCATTTTATTTCATTTCAGCAATTCTATTTAATGGTGCAAAATGGAACCTCGAAACTGGTACCAAACAATAGGAAATTTTCTAACTAAGAAAATCATTCTTGAAATACAATTCTATACATGAGATCATACATCATTTTGCAGACTTAGGATTGATGATAAGCCTGAAGAAAGTTGAGGTCAAGTTCTAACCTACACAAGAAGAAACCTCCTTGAAGTCAAAGGTTTTCATTGGCTGCTGAGTACTGAAAGCTTTCAGTTAATTCTGTTATCTGAACAGCCCTTCTTCCAAAGTTACACTGATAAACAAAATATAAAACCTATTTTTAAAAAAAGCCTAGACAGCATTTTCTTCCAGAGACTGAGAGGTCAATATGGCATCAACCTAAAGACTAAGTTAAAGATATATAAATAGGACTTGAGTTGAATCTGCCTCATCTGTGAACTTGAATCGATTTAATCCTAAAAAATTTCTCACCCAGCCTACAATGGTTTTCAACCATGTGTTCCACACTTAAAAACAGACCAAATATCAATAGTCTGAAGAATTACAATACTAGTGCCATACATTCATTGTTAAGTCACCTTTTCAACTTTACTAACATCCTGTTTATATTTCCCAAGCTTTGTTACAAGAAACACTACTGTTCTTGAAGTAAATTGGGTTTCTGTGAGAAAACGTTAAAACTATTTTCCCACTTTGAAATATTAAATATAAAATAATGCATATATTTATATAGTAAACTTACTACATATGAAATTTTGGAGATATATAAATATTGAGTAATAAGTTTCACAATTAATTCCAAACACTTTGTGATGAATTTATTTCATGACATATTCATCATTGACCATCCCTTATGGGTTCCATTCATATATTCTAATTCAAAAAAATTTCCATACACAAATAAGTTCACAAGATACAATTGTGTTTAAACACAAATTTTGCATTTGGAGCCACCTAAGATGTGATTACAATTCTTTCAAGAGACCCTATAGTCAGTATATGCTGGATTTTGTTTATTTTTTTACCAGTTTTGTATGATCCATCAAATACTGTTCTGCTGGAGATGCATCCTCCACCAAACTCAGCTCTCCTGTACCTGTAGTCTCCATTAAACTCTTTTCATAAGATATTCAAATAATATAAAGCCATATTTTTATGATTCTGACACTGTTGAATATAGTGTCACTGTTTATGCTGTTCTTTACAGCCTTTATTGCCAATACCTCCTGTCCTAACTGATCACATCTTTGGCTTTCTAAGCAAAGAGAAAATATTTTTATGATTTCATAGATTAAAGCTTATATAGAGGATTTTTGCTTATTTGGTATTTTTATGTTCATCTGTTTAAAAAAAGTCAAGAAAAGCCCTTTGTCTTCTGACAAACAAACACTTCCAGGATAGTTTTCTCAATCTTTACTACTGTTGAAACCTATTATGTCAATCCTAACAGCAATACACTTTAGAACAAAGAGCAGAGTTATGACAATTAGCTAATTATTTTAAACTCAATCTATTTTTTGGATTTTTCTTCCTAACATAAGGCTTAGGTTCTGCAGTCGCTGACTACCTGATCCTAACTTATAGTAATTTTTCTATATAATTTCAGTTTTGTGGGCTATAAATCAGATGTTTATTTATGTAATATCTACAAGCAGCCCTGGCAAATTCCCACATTTGTAGAACCCTGAATTTATTCCTCTCTCCCTGATAGGTGGGCAGATAAAAACACAAGCTAAACCTATGGGATAAGGTCAAAATCTGCTACCTAAGATGAAAATCTGAAAGGGATTTGACCATACAGTTGTATTTATTTTAAAGTTATATTCTTCTATCTATCTTCCAACTCTTGAACTTTTTAATACCTAAGAATTTAAGATTTTTCCAGTTTATTTAAAGAAACCCAATTTATGAGAAAAGGGATATTGATGGTGATTTACAATTATATCAAATGTATGTATGCATGTGCATGTCATTTTTAATGTATACATAACAAAGTGAAGAAAAACCCAGAGGGAAGTTTCTTTGATTAAAAATTACTGGAGGGATGTCTAGGTGGCGCAGTGGATAAAGCACCTGCCCTGGAGTCAGGAGTACCTGGGTTTAAATCCGGTCTCAGACATTTAATAATTACCTAGCTGTGTGGCCTTGGGCAAGCCACTTAACCCCATTTGCCTGCTCATGCCCACATTGTTTTTTCTCAGATTCTGGTCCTTTTTAAAAAAAGTGTTAGTGGTATAGTTTGGTATACAGTGAGAATGGTCTTCTCCCTTGCTCTTCTCTCTACTTTTCTTTATTTGTGTAGAAGTCTAAAACACAGAGGTTTGGTAGAAGAAAAAAAATACAGATTTTTAAAAATTGAAAATTATAATTAAGGTTAAAGAAATTTAATTGAACATGCTTGTTTTTTCCCTTGATGTATATGATTTTAATAAGCATTTTTAAACAAGGTAACCTTCATCCTTCCCTTTCAACATTATATATATTCTTTTTAAATAATGATCTATTTGAGTAGAACATTAATTTCTATTTTTCAGTTAATCTTGCCCCTGGAAATCTGCCTCTCTGTCCAAGTCAGAAGTCAATATATGTTCAACTGATGCAAGATTTTCAAAATAGCAAGAAATGTATCTAAAAGGAATTTTAAAAACCTCTTAAACACTGTCCTTATCATTCCCAAACTATAATTTTAATAGTAAAATATATCCTATACTACCAATCATAGTCTCTCTAATTCCTCTCTTAAAGATCAATTTATTTTTAGTTCTAAAACCAAAGAGCAAATATTCTTGGGAAAAGTCAAGCACCTTAAACAAAACTCCAACTACTTTACTAGGAAATAACAAAATAAATAAATGAAAATAATTATTTTATAACGAGACTGGGGCCTAGTTAGGAACAAGGTTTTCTAAGAGGGAGTGTGGTATTGAAGAGTTACAGTTCATCAAATTCCAAAATTTATTTAAAGGCAAGCCTTGGGTTGTGGTGAAACCCTTCATAATATGCAAATGATTTGTTCTGTATGTATTTTATAAAATCTAGGGCAATTCTGTAAAAAGTAGTATAAAGTTTTCCCTAGTGATAAGTCCAATATACGTGTTACCTATAAATCTTGGTGAAAAGAAGATATTACCAAGTAACAAGGATATAATGGGAATTTTACATCTTTGTAGTAGGCCATATCTGATTATAAGCAGTGGAAAATTGTTTAATTTAGCTATAAAACTAAAGGTATTTAAATTCCAGATCTGCCACCTACTAGCAGTGTTGCCTTGGGAAAGTTACCTCAGCCATTGGAACTTCTATTTTCTTATCTGTAAAGTGAGATTGAACTGGATTAATTCTATGTTCACTTCACATCAACATATATAATGTGACATTTCACAGTATATACACATAAATTGAAACAAATATACACATAAATGAAATATATATGCATTTTTGTCTACAAACACAAGTGACAACTGAATTAAATGAGTAAAAGATTAAAAAAATTATTAAAATTAAAGCAGTTACTTTCCTAAATATTTGGAAATTAAGGAAATTTATTGCAAATAATTCATTAAACATTTTTCCTGAACAACAAAAACACTATAAATAAGGACAAACAGTGAAAACAGATACCCTCAATTTAGTTAAGAGATGGAAAAGGCTTATTATATAACAATTTATATGTTTGGCCTATGCAGGAATGGGTCTCTAGAGACAAGGCATAATACTTGATCTCAGTCAAAAAGCCAAGGAGAAGTACAACATATTTTAAAAATAATATAGATGTATACTTATTTACAATTACTAAGATAGGGTTAGGAATGTTAGTCTGACACACTGTCAGCTTAACAATTATTCATCTAATCTTACTTCAAAAGGTTCGCAAATTATGGAATCCTAATGCCCTTGTGGAGGATGGGGAGTGGAAGGAGGAGGAATCATGAGAATCATAATCCCAGCTACCTACCGCTTCATTGGCACTAATTCTCCCTCACATCCCTTCCCTATGAATCCATAGCAGCAACATCAGATCATAGGCACAGAGACTAGGAGATCAGGACTCTTGAGTGAATCCCACATTCCACTCTATCCTCAAGCCCCCATTTGATAGTTGTAGTCTCATGAGGAGTAAGCTGTCCAACTGATCCTTTGAAGCTTCTCAGTTTTCTCTCACTAGCCCCTCAGTAATGGACTTTTTAAATGGGTCAAATACTCTAAGATGCTCTATTGTGAGGATAGAAATATTCTTGCTATGACAACACGGAAGTCATTTCATCTTTTTGAGTCAGTTTCCAAACTTAAAAAATAGAGATAATATTAGCAGTACCCACTTATATGCAGGAGAAATAGTTTGTGTGATGGATAGATCACTGCTATCAAAGTGAAGAAGAACTGAGTTCAGTTTCCATCTCTAATATAATGACTACATGACTCTGAATAGTCATTTAATCTACCATTGATTCCCATATAACTCTCTAAGGAAAAAAGTTGCACAAAAATTGTTGATTTGCAATTATGGAGAGAAATCTCCCACTGGAATTCCTTGTATCAGTGAAATAAAAGTTCTACATATGTGTGTGTGTTCAAATATAGTTAATAAATATTTGTACAAAAGAATTATATTTCGCAAATCTTACTTTATATAAAAATGACTATATATTGGCAATACATCTAAGGTGAACCCTTCGACCTTAGTCCAGTATAAAGTAATGCCTTTAATTGTTGAGATAGAAATATTAATAGTGGAATTAATTAAAATTAAAAATTATTCAATTAATATTAACTCAGTTTCTTCATTGATAAAAATGAGAATAATACTACATTGACTATTGTCCCAGGGTTATTGTGATAATTAAAAACTATATATACATATATATAAACATATATATATATATATATATACATAAATGTACACATATATATATATGATAGCGAGACAAAGAATTAAAGAGGGTGAGATAGAGACAAAGACTGAAAAGAGACAGAAAGAATACCTAAAAAGCCTAAAAAATGTATCTGTACATTTGTATATATGTGCACTAATATGTGTATACACATAAGTATATAAAGACACAAATTATTATAGCTATGATCATATTATTATTGAATATTAACCTAAATATCAATAATTCATTACATTCTGCACTCACTGCAGTAAGATCCTGAACTGTTATCCTCAAATCATTTAAAATATGAATTATATTTAAAATATGAATTATAATTCTAGAACTCAGTAAAACTGAGAACCTGGTTTGAGTTGATTTCAAACTTAAAACTATTGTTAAGAAAAGTAGCTGAATTTTATTTTCAAAGTACTGAAAGCAAAATATATTTTAAAAAGGTATTTGTTTTGGGTTTTTTAGTGAAGCCATTACATCTAGGTGACTAGTCCAAGGAAACAATTAAGTGTCAGAAGTCACATTTGAACTCAGGTCCTCCTGATATCAGGGTTAGTGTTCTATCCATTGCACTACCTAGGTACTCCTAAAAAAGTTTTTGAAATTTTATTTTTCAGGATTTTATATCAATAAGTCTTTCTTTAACCTCCCCAAACCCTTGAATAGAATTTCCTTCAGGGCATATTGAAATATTATAACTTCTTCCTATCCTATTTTTAATTACTTCTACTCTATATCTCCCAGTTTTCATGTAAATAGCCTAAATAAGAGATAGGATACTGCATGTAATGGTTTTCACCCTCTCCATTTTTTCCCCTCAGAATTAATTTAGTGCTATTGAACAATGATGAACAATAACTCTCTTTAGGGATGTAATCATTTTAAAGGTTAATATAAAAGTAGAAATCTAGTCCCAATTGATAAATGGTCAAAGGATATGAATAGGCTGTTTTCAAATGAATAAATTAAAACTATATATAATCATATGAAAACACTCCAAATCATTATTGATTAGAGAAATGCAAATTAAAACAATGATGAAGTATCACCTCACATCTATCAAATTAGCCAAGATGAGCAAAAGGGAAAAATGACTAATGTTGGAGAGGTTGTAGGAGGATTGATTGGGACATTGATGCATTGCTGGTGGAGTTGTGAATGGATCCAACCACTCTGGAGAACAATATGGAACTATGGCCAAAGAGCAATAAAATTATCCATATCTTTTGACCCAGCAATTCCAATTTTTAGTCTATATCCAGAAGAAATCATAAAAAAAAGAAAAATCCTACATGCTACATAATATTCATAGCAGCTTTTATTTGTAGTGGCAATGAATTGGAAACTGAGGGGCTGCCCATCAACTGGGGGATAGTTAAACAAGTTGTGATACATTAATACTATGGAATACTATTGTTCTATAAGAAACCATAAATGGTTGGACTCTAGAGAAGCATGTAATGACCTACAGGATCTGATGCTGAGCAAAGGAAGTAGAACCAAGAGAACAATGTACACATCAACAACATTACAAGATGAACAACCTTGATGGAATCAGCTCCTCTCAGCAGTTCAGAGAGCTAGGACAACTATATTAGACAGCATATGGACTATGTTATCCCCATCCAGAAGAAGAGCAACAAAACAAAACAAACAAAAAACCCTTCCAAATCTGATGAATATTTCATAAAAATTTTCTTTTATCTTTCTCCTTCCTTTAACCCTAATTCCTCATACCAAAAATGACTTATCTGTAAACATGCCTGTTCAAAATATATATGTACAATGTTAACCTGAGTGTTTGTCGCTGAGGGGAAGGGGATGGGAAAGAAAGCTGGAAAGTAGTTTTGTAACTTAAAAATATACAAGTGCATAAAGATGAAAAAAAATTTAAAAAAGAGAAACAAGCAAGCAAAAAAAGAAATCCAGGAGTATAAGCATATTCTAAAAGGGTATGTGTGAAAAAGGGAAGAGGAAAGCCGGAGAAGAAAAGGAGAAAAAGAAGGGAAACAGACCAAAGAATGGTTGAGGTTTTAGACATTCAATTCACCCAGTGGTTTTTATTACTCACTGTATTCCCATTTCCTCTGAGCATAAAGGTTCTTTCCTTTCTTTCCGAAGACTTAGGTACCAAGAAATATACCACAAATATTTTCCTTGATTACTAGAAGAATGCATCTAATGTGAGGTATTTTCTTACCAAGTAAAAGCATAACAAAATAATAACATTTTTTAAAAATTCGTGATGTTCTCCCCTATAATCATAAAAATAATCAACCTTTATATAATTTGAGTATTCTATGAAACCTCAGTGATTCATCAGCATTAATTAAAATCCAAAAATAAGATTATTTTGTGAATGAAAGAAAAGACCTAGAACTTGCTCTTTGACCTAAATTGCTCCCATCATTTCAATTATAGTCATTTTTTCAGTTAGGTGTAGTTCACAGGAAGTAATAGCTGCATCAGACAGCCACAGTCCATCACTCAGCAGAGTTTTCTACTGCTGCTATATAAAGCATCTTGATTGAACGACCATAAACATTGAATCATCTTTCTCTTCACTGGGGAATGCAGCCCTTCTAGGTCACAGCTGATGATACTAGAAAGCATTGCAAAGAAGTTTATACCCTCTCTTTACACAAATTTGAATGGTAAATTCTGTAAATGGAAAAGTCAAGCATTAAGATTTTTCAGTTCCCACCAGGTCATTCAGAAGTGACCTCTCGTGAATAAATAAAATAAAATCCATGGTAGTTGTACATGGAATCCTCTACTGTAATCTGAGTCGACTTATTTGTATGGTCAATAGTAACTAACATATGGAGTGCTTATTATGTACCAGTAGTAAGCATTGGTTGTTATTATTGTGATGATTATAATTATAATAGTGATAATTATGATGTGCTAAGCACTTTACAATTATTATTTTATTTGATCCTGAAACAATCCTGAGAAGCTAGTGCTGTTATCTCCATTTGACAAATGTGGAAACTAAGGTTTATAACAGTTAAGGGACTCACCTAGGGTCACATAGTTAGGAAATTTCTGAGGCCTGATTTAAATTCAAGTCTATCCCAATTTAAAGCCCAATGCTATATCCACTTTGCCCACCTCACTGTGTATTTTATAAAATAGTTGCAGCATTTTAATTGGTTCTAGTAGCATGAATCATTTCACACCCATTTCTAAAATGATTTCAGGCTCCATAGCAGTGAGAATCTTTCTGGGTGCTAAATGTAGCATAATTAGCCCCCAAAACAAATCCCACAATATTGTGAAGGATCTATTTTGAAAATTTATTGATGTTTTGACATATAGACACTCCTCAACACATACCTGAACAAACCATCTTGCAAAATGCATTCTCCATAAAAAAGTTAATCATTCTTTACCAAAAGGAGAGGCTAATAATGATTATTTGCCTTCCCAATGCATACTGTTTGCCTGGAGAATTTCTTCAAGAAATAACCTCATTACAACCTGATTGTTAATCTCCTTCATCAAAGAGTTTGCTACTCTTTATAAACAAAATGATCATGAGAAAAAATGAGACTCCTCAAATTTTTCACTCCTTTTCATATAATAGCAGAGATTGCTACCATTCCCTTTTAAGCTCTTTGTCTTTAGTTTATCTTTCTTAAGATTATATTTTCAAATGCATTTGCATGTTACAAAACTACTCAAGAAATTTTTTTCTCAGAATGAATACTTAGAAGACTTCATATCTGCTAAAAAAATCTACTTTCCCCCTTCCTTCTCTGCCCCACAGTATTATTCTCAACATCACAGAATATTATTCTTGATTATAAACCATCCTTTATTTTTAAATCTACAATTACATTAAATCAAATTCAACAAACATTTCTTAAGTACTCACTAAGTTTAAAGTACATTGTTACTTGATCCAAAATAAATACAAAAAACAAATATCATCAGTTTTCAATGATCTTACATTTCTTCAAGGGACAGATGGTAACATGTTTTACCTAGATAAAACACCACAAAATATGCAAATAATAAAAATGCATTGTTTGATCTGGGTGTGCTGACTGACCCTGGAAATATTCCCATTGGACCTTATGAAGGGAAGGCATAAATGTACTGATACTATGCATGCCTATGACAGCGTATATAAAAATAATATCTTCTGGAGCAGCAGCAAAGGACAGTAATAATTGAATAGTACAGGGAAAGTTAGTTGGGTTAAGCCTTCAAGGCATCCAGTGGTTCTCAGAGATAAGAAAGGAGAGTATTTCAAACATCAGAATCAGTTTTTACAAAAAACACAGAGAAGGGAGATAGATTATTATGTTCAGAAAAAAAAAAAAACACATGTAGGTGAGTGTTGAATTATATCCTTCACTGTTGGTGAAATTCCTGTGGTGTGATACTTAGAATTCCTTGAAATAATCTCTGTGGGGGCAGCTAGGTGGCACAATAGATAAAGCAACAGTCCTGAAATCAGGAGGATCTGAGTTCAACTCCAGCCTCAGAGACTTAATAATTATCTATTTGTATGACCTTGGGCAAATCACTTTAACCCCATTTCCCTGCCAAAAAAGAAAAAAAAAGAATCTCTGTGTCTTCCTGGTTCCTCTGTAACTTGGCTGTTAAGCTTATGTCTAATGGTACTTTTCTGCAGATGTCTTGATGATTCCATCATTCTTTTTTTTAAATATTTTTTATTTATTTTTATTCTCATTTTGTACAAATGTTTTTTTTAACATTAATAAAATATACTTGTTTACAAGTAAACAAAATACCCCTCCCCCCATGAATATAGATAGACTTGCTTGGGGTGAAAAAAGTAAAGGGGAGAGAAAAAAATTAAAATTAAAAAAAATAATAGTAATAATTGTAGGTATGGCCAGGTGGCGCAATGGACAAAGCACCAGCCCTGGAGCCACGAGCACCCGAGTCCATATCCAGCTTCGTAAACCCAATAATCACCCAGCCATGTGACATGCAAGCCACCCGAGCCCCACTGCCCTGCAAAAACCAAAAAGAAGGAAAAAAAAAAGACCCAAAATAAAATAAAATAGTAATAATAGTAGGGGTGGCTGGGTGGCAGACAGAACATTGGCCCTTGAGCCAGGAGCACCTGGGTCCGAATCCGGGCCCAGATATCCAAAGATCACCCTGATATGTGGCTGGCCCCAGGCAGGCCACCCAACCCCACTTGCCCTGCACCCTCCCCCAAATAATAATAACAAAAAATGTGCTTCAGTCTTTGTTCCAACACCATCAACTCTGTCGTGAGTGGATCACATTCTTTATGATAAGTCCATCACAAAAGTTACTTCCATATTTTTCCAACATTGCCATTGCTGATCGCAACTCCCTCCTTTCTTATTTCTCCACTACCATGTACTATATTTTCTCATTCCTTTCACTCTGACTCTGCTGTAGGTTAGCTGAGTGGCGCAGCAGACAGATCCCTGGTTCTGGGGCCAAGAAGCCCTGAGGCCCCATACCACCCCTTAGGCCCAGAATCCACCTGGCCCTATGGTCCTGGGCAGGCCTTCCAATACCAGCCACTTGCAAGAAGTAAAAAAGAAAATGTGCTATATCTGACCACTCTCCCCCCATGGTCTATCCTCTCCTCCTTTATTCACATCCCAACCCCTTCCCCCTGCTCCCCCCTCCTTCTTACTCCAGTTGTCTATACCCCATTGAGTATATTTGCTGTTTCCTCTCCTAGCCATCTCTGATGAGAGCAAAGGTTCCCTCAGTCCCCCTTGCCTCCCCCCTTCCATATCATTGCAATAGCTCATTGTAATAAAAAAAAAATCTTATTATGTGAAATATCTTGGACTATTCCCCTTCTCCTTTTTCTTTCTCCCATTCCATTTCCCTTTTTTTCTGTTGACTCCATTTTTACACCATATTTTATCTTCGAATTCAGCTTTCTCCTGTGCTTCAACTATAAAAGCTCCCTCTACCTGTTCTATTAACTGAGATAGTTCATATGAATATTATCAGTAACATTTTTCTATACATGCAGTTCATCCTCATTAAATCCCTCATATTTCCCCCCTCTCCTCCAATCTCCATGCTTCACCTGAGTCCTGTATCTGAAGATCAAACCTTCTGTTCAGATCTGGCCATTCCAAAAGGAACCTTTGAAATTCCCCTGGTTCATTGAAAGTCCATCTTTTTCCCTGGAAGAGGACATTCAGCCTTGCTGGGTAGTCGATTCTTGGCTGCATTCTAAGACCTTTTGCCTTCTGGTATATCGTATCCCAAGCCCTACAAGCTTCCAATGTAGTTGCTGCTAAGTCCTGTGTGATCCTGACTGCAGCTCCACAATATTTGAACTGTGTCCTTCTGGCTGCTTGTAATATTTTCTCTTTGACTTGGGAGTTCTGGAGCTTGGCTATAACATTCCTGGGGGTTGGTTTTTTGGGATCTCTTTCTTGGGGGGATCGGTGGATTCTCTCCATTTCTATCTTGCCCTCTGTCTCTAGAATATCATGACAATTTTCCTGTAGTAATTCTTTGAAAATGATGTCAAGGCTCTTTTCCTGATCATGACTTTCAGGTATTCCAATAATTTTTAAATTATCTTTCCTAAGTCTGTTTTCCATATCAGTTGTTTTTTCAATGAGATATTTCACATTTTCTTCTAATTTTTCATTTTTTTGGTTTTGAAGTATTGATTCCTGATTTCTGGTAAATTCATCAATCTCCCTGAATTCTATTCTTTGTCTGAAGGTTTTGTTCTCCTCAGAGAGTTTTCTTATTTCTTTTCCCATCTGGCCAATTTTGCTTTTTAAAGCATTCTTCTCCTCAATAACTTTTTGAACTGTTTTATCCATTTGACCTAAGCTGTTTTTTAGCATGCTATTTTCTTCAGCATTTTTTTGGATTTCCTTGACTAAGCTGCTGATATCATTTTCATGTTTTTCCTGCATCTCTCTCCTTTCTTTTCCCAGTTTTTCTTCCAACTCCCTCATTTGATTTTCAAAGTCTTTTTTGAGCTCTGTCATAGCCTGAGCCCAATTTCTGTTTTTCTTGGAGTCTTTAGATGCAGGAGCTTGTGCTTCCTCATCTTCACACTGAGTATTTTGATCCTTCTTGGGCTCATTTGCAAAATATTTTTCAATGGTCTTCCTCTTGTTTCTTTGCTTGTTCATTTTCCCAGCCTAAGCCTGTTTTTTGGGGTGCTTCCTGAGCTTTTGGGACATTCCCAAAAGGGTCTCAGTGTGTGAGGTTCTGTCCTCCCTCCTGGTCTGTGAATGAACATAAGCACCCCCCTCTGCCACGGGGCCGAGGTGGGGGGGCCCTGTTGTTCTGTGTGGGGGCCTAGACTGGGATCAGGATCTGAATGTGTTCAGAGCCCCAGAGTCCTGTTCCAGGGACAGAGGACAGAGCTCAGCAGTCTCTCTCTCTTCACTCCCCTCCCTCAGCTCAATGGGCTCATGCCCTGGGGGCTCCTGCTTACTGACTCTGCTTGCTTCTGTTTCCTGGATCAGGGGTGGGGAAAGACCAAGCTGTTTGCTTTGTGCCCTGAGGGCTGGGCTCCACATGCTAGCTCTGGCAGAGGTCCCCTGCTGTTCCCCCACTTTGTGCTGGTGCTCCCCGGGGTGCAGCTCAGGAGACTCCCCTGCTGCTGTGAGCTGGGGCTCCCAGCGCCCTGGGGCTGCCTTTGGGAGGCTGAAGTTCTTTGGCTCTGGCGGGCCACCCCTCTGGCGTGCTGCCCCTCCCAACCCCGGGGAGCAAAGCCTTTCTGCTCTTTTCCAGGTTACCTTGAGTAGGAGAACAGCCTCACTGGGTCCCTTTGTGGGTTCTGTCTCTGGAGAGTTTAGTAAGAGTCCTTAGTTTATGAGTTTTTATCAGAGAGCTCCTAAGACTAGATCCCTTCAAGTCACCTCCATCATTCTTTCTGTTAGAATCTTACTTTAAAATTTCTGAGCAAGTTTAAAATTTCCTGTTGTAATCAACTGTGACCAAGTTCTTTTTTGCAATTTTAGTGAGTCAATTCTTGACTCAAATAGATAAGGTTCAATGAGGGTAGGAGATGAAGAACTTCTGGAGATAGAAGAAGGGAAGAGAATAAATACTGATGTAGCACCTACTTTATATTCCAGTCACTGGCATACAAATATCTCACTTGAGAGGAAGAGCAGGTTTTTTTATGTTTTCTGAATTATTTTGACCCAATCCCAAAATTTCAGAGAGTGTCATTTAAAGTTTATAGATGTACAAGCCATCCTTTCCAAAAAAGTTACTCAATGTACAAAAATAGATCAAATATAGGGCAACTATATGATTTCTCCCCTCCCTATGCTTAAAATACAAAAGATGAATAAGTAATCATTCACAAATAATCAAATTATTATATAAATGCCATAACAAATAACAACTCTCCCAGAATGTTGATACTTAAAAAATTAAAACTTGAATCATTTTATTAGATTTATGTACAGGGATTCATTTCACCTTCACCTATGTTCTTTGCTATCCAAGCAGCTCAGTAAAGATTCACTTCTTGACAAGTAAGAACAGGAAATGGATTCCACTTTACTCTGGCTATGTTCTCTTTTAAGAAGTTCTGTTAAAATTTATCTATTACATATAACTGTTAACTGCTATACCGTTTTCCTTCTTCCTAAAGATTTTCACTAACTCTTCATCCCTTAAACATGTCTCCAAGAACTATTGAGTCAGAATAGGCATGGAAATCTCCAAATTAAAGCCTACAAATCCCATTTTGGTATTTTACCTTAAAGACCTCAGAACAAACTTTGTCAAACAAATGACCTTTTTGATGGCCTACTGGTTTTGAAAAATAGCTTTAATTCTGGCATAAATAGTCATTTAAAAAGAAACAAAGCAGGAACAATCAGCTAGAGAACCTTTGTGCTTTCCTTTTAAAATAATAAATCAAAGCATACTTTTCTAATGGATATAGCATTCACGTATTACAGGTTCTCTTCAATCATTCTGCTTTCACTCTTTTTTTTGCAATCATATTTTATTCACTTCATTAACTTTGAGATCCCTTGAAATATTGTCCAGGAAAAAACTCTTTCCTTGACTAAGCATCTGCAGGATTGGAGAATCACTTTTTCTAGGATAAGGTGATAAAGATCTTTAAGCAATTAACACAAATATCCATATCAATATCCCCATATGGCATACAATTTTAAAGCATGCATTTTAACTTCTATAAATGTTGCTGGAATTGATAAACCACAATTTGAAAAACAGATTGAATTTAATTAATGAGAATTTTCAGGATAGTTTTTGAATCTAAAAAAAGCATTATGTATCTATGGCACACAATATGTGCACTAATTAGAAACCAAATGTGTTCCATTGGTATGGAAACTTTTAGTAAATATCATCAAAAGACACTCTAAAAGGTGTATGTAAATTTTAGATAATAACCAATAGGAAAATCAGAATTGTTTTAAATGGTGGCAGAATATTGTTACCATCACCTTGAGTTACACCTTTTTTTTTAAAGTTATTCTGCTAAATCTATTATTGTGATGATACTACAGGATTTTCGATGCCTAAGAATATAGATTTCCATGGTAAGGACATTAATCCTTAAATTTAGAAGTTCTATCTATCTTCTGTTCATATTTCTTATTAAGACAGTCTCTCTCTCTCTCTCTCTCTCTCTCTCTCTCTCTCTCTCTCTCTCTCCCTCCCTCCCTCCAACTATTTTGATATAATGCTCTGAACAGACTGATCTTTTCAATTCAGTGATATATATCCTGGTCAGAGTTTCTTCACTTCATCTCCTGTTTCCTCACTTCCACACACTCTTCCACACAATCTTTTTGGTTTGTTCTAGATAATGTGGTGCTTTTTTTTAAAACTTTAAGGCACAAATTAAACAAGGACTCTAAAAATAGCCATTTTATAAGAATTTTATTTTCAGAGATTAGCATCATAGGATAAGAACTGAGAAGCAATCTAATCAAAATTTCCCTTTTTTAAATGAGAAAATTTGAACTCAGAGAGGTTAACTCGAGTCATTAACCCAATCACACAACTAGGAAATAGTACAGGCAAGATGTGAAAGGTACAACTACTAATTTGTATGCATACTTATGATATAAATTTATATATATATATATACATTTATAATATATACATACATGAATTGATATTAAAGCAGAATTAACATTAAAAGAATACATTCAAAATAAATATGGTTAATGAGAGAGAGAGAGAGAGAGAGAGAGAGAGAGAGAGAATTAGCAAACTGGGGAAAGATTAGAAAGGACTCTTGGATGAGATATTCATTCTATTTTTTTTAAAGAAACTGAAGGGATTCAGAGATGGATACAGGATGGAGCAGTAAAGGCTAGGACTCACCTGAGTTCTCACTTAAACTCCTCTAAATATCTTAAAATAAGGTTTTTAAACAAATTCTAGAGGCAAAACTCATAAAAAGACAAAGTAAAACATTTTCCCAGGCCAAGAAAGCTAAGAAGGTTGGCAGGAAATTTCAGTTGAACCAGGTGAGAGAGAATACGATGTAACACAGACCATGCCAGTATAGACCTTTTCCCAGCAATCTGGAAACTGGCCTCACAGTGACTAATTCAGTGGCGGTGGTGGCAGTTTTCAGACATTTCAGCCCACAATGCCAAAGACAAATTGGATGGCAGAAAAGGTCTTTCAGGATGAGAGAGGAAGGCAGTCAAACACCAGAGCTTGTGGCCATAATGGAGCAGAGAACCTCCTTTCAGATCCAGGATAAAGAAAAATGCTTGTGTTCATTCACAAGCCAGAACAGACCAATAGAGAAGTAACCCTCTCCTTAGATCATGACACCTTTGAAGACCTGAAATGTTCAGGTCCTTGGGAGTATCTCCAAAAACAACAGCACAAAACATCAATGAGCCTTACATCATGGAATCTAAAACCTACTTTAACAAAGAGTTAAAATCAAGTCATAATCTTGAAAAATGAACCAACAGAGAAAGTTAGTCTGGTGACAAGGAAGAGAAAAACACATACTCAGAAGAAAACAGAGCCCAAGTTCCTGCATTCAAAGCCTTCAAGAAAAATATGAATTGGGCTCAAGGCATAGAAGAGCTCAAAAAGAATTTTGAGAATCAAGTCAAAGAAGTACAGTAAAAATTGGGAAGATAAATGAGTGTGATGAAAGAAAATCATGACAAATGGAGCCAATAGCTTGGTAAAGGAGACACAATTTAAAAAAATTAAAGAAAACAACACTTTAGCAACCAGACTAGATAAAATGGGAGAAGAGTTCAAAATGCTAATAAAATGAAGAAAACTTAAAAAGCATAATTGGTTAAACAGAAAAAGACAAAAAAAATTCTTTGAAGAAAAAAAATCTAAAGAAGTAAAATTGGTCAATTGGAAAAGGAGGTACAAAAGCTCACTGAAGAAAATAATTCCTCAAAAATTAGAAGTGAGCAAATAGAAGCTATGGCTTTATGAGAAATGAAGAGACAAAAAGACAAAACTAAAAGATTGACAGACTAAAAGACAATGCGAAATATCTCATTGGAAAAACAACTGACCTGGAAAATAGATCCAGAAGAGATAATTTAAAAATTATTGGACTACTTGAAAGGCACAATCAAAAAAAAAAGAGCCTAGACATCATTTTCCAATAATTCAAGAAGCTATGAGGAATTGGAAAGACATACATGAGCAGATGCAAAGTGAAATGTACTGTGTACAAAATAACAGCAATATTTTAGGAGCATCAACTCTAAATTTCTAAAATAAGAGTGTAAAATAGAAATTGCAAGAATCCATCAATCACCTCCTTAATGAGATTCCAAAATGAAAACCCCTGCAAATATTATAGCCAAATTCCAGAGCTCCTATGTCAAGGAGTTGATTACCATCCAGAAATAAGCAATTCAAATATTTTGGAGCCACACTCAGAATAACATATGATTTATCAACTCCTATGTTAAAGAATCATAGAGCTTAGAATATGATTTTTCTAGAAGGCAAAAGACCCTGGATTACAAACAAGAATCAACTACTCATAAATATTTGTTGTATTATTTCATTGGAAAAAGATGGGCATTCCTTAATCTTCAAATACAAGGCTCAAGTGAAATATAAAATAATATACAGGAAAGGGAACTCATAAAGGATTAAATAATATTGAATTGCTTCTATTCCTACATGGAAAGATGATAATGATAATTCATATGTACTTCCTCATTATCAGGCAGTTAGAAAAAATATATTTAATATAGATGGGGACACAGAAATGAGTTGAATATAAAAGTGGTAATAACTAAAAAATAAAAAGGACTGATAGAGGAATGTTCTAGGAGAAAAGGAAAGGGGGAGTTAGATTGGGTAATTATCTTACATAAAAGAGGCAATAAAAAGTTTTACAATAAAATGGAAGGGAGGGAGGGGAGGGGGGGTGAATGAACCTTACTCTTATCAGAAATGTCTTAAAAAGGCATTCAACTGAGTACAAGAAAGTATCTTAACACATAGGAATGTTGGGAGGGAACAGGATAAGAGGAAGTGATAGGCTGTTCCTGAGAGAAGGGAGGATAGATTAGGAGAAGGGTTAGTCAAGAAAAAAAAAACACTTTTGAGGAGGGAGAGGTGAAAAGAGAGAAAGAATAGAATAAATGAGAGAGAAGGGAATAAGGTGTAGGGAAATACAATTAGAATCTATAATTATGAAAAAATAAATTTGAAACAAGTTTCTCTGATAAAGGCCTTTTTTTAAACATGGAGAATTGAATCAAATTTATGAAGATTAAAAATACATTCCACAATTGATTAATTATCATAAGGTATGAACAGTTTTTAGGTGAGATTATCAACACATTGTTGATGAAGTTGTGAACTGATTCAACCATTCTGGAGAGCAATTTGGAACTATGTCCAAAGAGTTTTAAGCTATGCTCACCCTTGGACCTAACTATGCCACCACTAGATCTGTATTTCAAAAGTGATGAAAAACAAAAAAAAAAGGAAAAAACTTATATGAAAAAAGATGATTATAATAACTCTTTTCCAGTGGAAAGGAAATAGACAATAGATACCCATCACTGGGGAATGGCTGAATAAATTGTAGTATATGGTTATAATGTAATGCTATTATGCTATGAGAAAGAATGAGCAGAATGTTCTGAGGAAATCTGGAAAGATGTTCCTGAGCTGACACAAAGTGTACAAAGTAACATCAATATTGTAATATTGTAGGATGATTACTCGTAAATGACTTAACTTTTCTCAGCAATATAGACAACTGTAAAGGACTTATGATGAAGGAAGAAAGTTGATAATGTCTGAATATAGATGGAATCATGCTTTTTTTACTCTATTTTTTCTTGAGTTTTCTTTTTTGGGAGAATTATGCTTTCTTTCATAACATGACTATAGTGGAAATATTTGGCATGACTACACATTTATAACCCCTATCAAATTTCTTGCTTTCTCATTAGGGGTAAAATGGGATGAATGGTGAGAATTTGGAACTCAAAGTTTTAAAAAATGATTTTTTTAAATTTTTTCATATGTTACTGGGAAATATAAAATCCTAACTAATACTTTTTTTTTTAAGTGAAGGGTTTCTTTGAGACAAAGGTGAGAATTAAGTGAGTGTCATGAATGAGGAAACATCAGACAAAAGGTAAGAAAGTGAGCAATGGAAAGCTATATGCAATGAAAAGAGAGAAGTTCAGGTTGTTAGGACCATTGATATAGGAAAATATGTGTATTTCTGTTTGTGTGTGTGTGTGTGTGTGTGTGTGTGTGTGTGTGTGTGTGTGTGTTTGTGTATTTATATAAATGTTAACTAGGTGGTGCAGTAGATAGAGCAATTGGACCTGGAGTCACAGAGATTCCTTTTCATGAATTCAAATCCAGTCATAGACAAGAGCTATGTGATCCTAAACAAGAAGTCACTTATCCCTGTCTGTCTTAGTTCCTCATCTGTAAAATGGACTGCAGAAGGAAATGATAAACTAAACCAGGGTTCTTTTTTTACAATTTAATTTAAGGGGCATTGGGGTCACGTGACTTGTCCTTGGTCACACAGCTAGGCAATTAAGTGTCTAAGGATGGAATTGAACTCAGGTTCTCCTGACTCCAAGGAAAGTGCATTCATTGCATCACCTAACTTCCCCCTAAACCTGGGTTCTTACCAAGAAAACCCCATATGGGGTCATGACAGTAACAAAATTTTATACATATTATCTCCTTGATGGAAGATGAGCTCCTTAAAAGTAGAGATTCTTATTTTTTGTGTTTTTATCACTATTGACAAATAGTAGGAGTTAAATAAACGTTTGTTGAATTAAGTAATCATCTTAAAGCCCTTTCATCTCCAAATTCTATGACTATATTTAGTATAGATCGAAAAGAACAGCTTTACCATTACACAGAAGTAGCACAAATGGTCACATATAATAGTGAAAGAGGGAAAGATTTACTTCTTGCCAGTACCTTTTCCATGGTTTTTGTTAATCAGTATTTTGACTAGACTATATTTTAAGGAGCAAATATGTTTAAGAGGAAAATATCTGAAAAGAATTTGAATATAATGCTACTTAAAAAAAAGTTGTTTGGGGCCAGGTAGAAATGTGCTTTGAAATCCATACAAATATGTTTTAATTTCCTAGAGACAATAGAGAATTGTCTAATGTAATAGGATTTGAAATTTAATGTAAAGTGATTCAATACTTCTATCTTTTCTTTCTCAACCCAGTAATTTTGTTTGTAAATGGAAATCCTCTTGGTAGAGGCACTGGGCAAATTGTTAGACTAATTGTCTACCAATAAAATCATTTGAAGCCCCTACTTAGGCAGTTCAATGAAACAATGAGTAAAAATAATGGACTTAAAGTTATGAAGACTTGAATTCAAATTTTTCTTTAATCAAATCTTTAGTAACTGTGTGACCTAGGGACATTAATTAAACTGTCTCTTTATTTATGTATAAAATAGGAATAATAACAAGCTTTTTTGGAGAGAATCAATTGAAAAAAACCATACAGTACATTGCAAACTTTAAAAATAATTTTATATTTTAAAATGTATTTTATTTTCAATTCATGGAACAAAGCAATCATTTCTATATTATGTTATAATAATAAAGTTCATTGCACATGAAACTTCAAATCTGCCATACCTGCTATTCCCTCCAAATATAAAACAAAGTTATCATGTAAATTCCTTTTTTTCTTCCCTCTTCCTGCCCTTGAATGGCTACCATTAGATAGGTCTGTGCATACGTAAACACCCATGGCTATATATATAACACATATATTTATGTACACATGTACACCATCTACTCATAATTCTATTTATCACTTCTTTGCTGAATGCCAAAAATCTTTCTTTATATGTCCTTTATTTTTAGTTTGTGTATTTATAATGGTCAAAATTACTAAGTCACTCAAAAATGTTCTTAAAAAATAATGTTGTCTTGGTTCTGCTCACTTAGCTCTTCATCAAGTTGTACATAATATTCATCATTCCTTTGTAATTGTTTTTGCAAATCTTTAAAGGACTATATAAATATTAATTATTGTTGGCATTGCTGTTGTTTTTGCTTTACTGTTACCATTGCTATTTTTCTTCCACTGAGAATGAGTCTACCATACATCAACAAAGTTACAACAAAGTAACTTTGGGTAGGAATATGAAAATAAATTCTGAATGTTTTTAGAGTTGGAGGAGACCTTAAAAATTACCTTGTTTTATCCCTTCAATCACAGATGAGGAAATTGAATATTGGTGTGGTTAAAGAAATAGACTGAGAAAATAGGATACCAGTTCCCTGAATCCCTGAGCTATAATTTTCAGGAGTATTTACTGTTCTTTTATAATTTCCTAATATATGAATTTATGAGAACCCTGTGTAATAAAAGTGTCAGTTTAAAAGTTCCTAAAGGATTTGTCTACTTCTTCAATCTTCCCTAAATATTATATGATATTCTGTGATACAATTTGGAAGAAGTTCTATTGAAACTCTCCCTAAGTTACTATATATATGCTGTGAGGCATTCTTTAATAATGTACAATGAATCCAGAGCAGCTGTTACATTTCATTCTGTCAATAATTTGTGTATTAATATGTCCCCAACTTCCAAGTGACAGTATAGATGAAACAATTATTCTCTATTGAGTCAAAATACTGCTTGTTAAAATACCCCATGATGCCATTTTGCCTGATGTAATCATTATTGAATATTAGTTAAATAGGTCTATAAAAATGTCACCACACAACACATTTTAAATATGTGTTAAATATTTTTATATGATGTATATTTGCAAATATAATTATATGGCTATAAAACATTTTAGATGCTTCCAGAATCATGTACAAATTATATAAGTATATAATCAATCCTTTTCCCACTAAAATACTTCCCCCGCGCTAAAAACGATCTAGAATCTAGACTTGTTCAATTATTCTTGTGAACTTTGATGCCCACTGAGAGCTGCTCAAAAAAATTTCTTTCATTTCCTTTCTATACTTCTTAGCACATGTAGCTCTCATCTCTACATTGACAAAGTAATCAGAACAGAAACTTTGTGTTTACACTTAAGTTTTCCGTAAGAATCCCTATAAAACAACATTAATCCTTAAATTTAGAAGTTCTATCTATCTTCTGTGCATATTTCTTATTAAAGCAGTCTCTCTCTCTCTCTCTCTCTCTCTCTCTCTCTCTCTTTCATTAATTCATACGAGTTAGATCTAAGGGGAAGCTAGGTGGCACAGTGGATAGAACACTGGCCCTTGAGTCAGGAAGACCTGAGCCCAAATCTGGCTTCAGCCATTTAATAATTGCCTAGCTGTGTTACCTTTGGAAAGTCACTTAACACCATTGCCATAAATAAATAAAATTTTTTAAAAAGAGTCAATGAGTTACTTGTCATTGATGGTCTTCAAGCAGATTTTGAATGAACACTTGTCAAGCATGTTATACTGGAATTATTTTCATTTAGAGTTGGGCCAATGAGGTCCTGTTTTATGATTATATGGGTGGAAAATAGGAATTGGATGCAGAAAACCTACATTCCAATTCCCATTTCTACTTTTTAGCACCTGTATGAACTTGGTGCATTGAATTGGGTAACTTATTTTATCTTGCTGAAACTTTGTTTCCATGTCTATATCTGGAGGTGATGATGATCTCTAATGTTTCTTTCAGATCTAAATCTCTTTTTTGACATTTTAAAAAAATTTTATTTATTTAAGGCAATGATGTTTAGTGACTTGCCCAAGGTCACACAACTAGGCATTTATTAAATGTCTGAGGTCATATCTGAACTCAGGTCCTCCTGACTCCAGGGCTAGTGTTCTATGCGCTGCGCCACCTAGCTGCCACCCATATATAACACTTATGAATTAGCTTCAATACATTTTTATGACAGAATATATTGTGAGATGGCCTTGGAATCAGAAATTATATTTAAGGCATGGTTCTGTTAACTATCACCTGTTTTAAGCAATGTCTTACTGTTTCAATACCTTTTTTTTCTTTTTAAAAACAGATTGGAATGACAGAATCTACAAAAAGTTGAAAAATAATTTTCCAGCTTAAGATAACATAGGACTGGGGCAGCTAGGTGGTGCAGTGGATAGAATACTGGCCCTGGAGTCAGGAGAACCTGAGTGCAAATCTGGCCTCAGACACTTGATAATGCCCTAGCTCTGTGACCTTGGGCAAGTTACTTAAATTCATTGCCTTACAAAAATCAAAAAGACAACTTAGGACTCAGGAAAGGTCCAGTGTAGATAATGTCTGAGCAATTCAATAAGAGACCGTTGACCACAGATCAGATCAGCACCTGAGGTCTTTCAGTTCTGGCTCAGTAGGATAGTGGCATTGCCAGTGAGCTTGAGGGCACCAACCACAACACAAAAGACAACCTGAAGCACAGGCAGCCCCAGCACAAGTGGGACTAGACTGGGTCATCTTAGCACAACCAGCAAACTGCCAGTACCTGAATCCTTGGGTAGAAAGTTAGTGAACAGCCCCTAGCTACAGAACAAGAAGCATAAGAAGACAGTGTTAACAATGCCCCAGGAGCAGACCTCAAGTTTAAAAATAAGAAATAGGCTTAAAATGAGCAAAACAACAGAAAAGAACTCTAAACATAGAAAGCTATTATAGCAGAAGGGAAGATCAGAATATAAACTTATACGAGGACAACAATGTGAACAGATATATCTATGAAGGTGCAAAGGAGATGAATTAGGTTTTTTATGGCTTATTTAGTTATTTTCATATTATTACAACAAAGAAACCTCAGGTGAAATGAAGTGAGAAAAAAGTGTTCTCGAGTTTGTGTTCAGATTCCATTGGCTCTGTCTCTGGGATGAATTGCCATCTTTACTATAAGTCCATCAGAAAGGATGCTTCAATATCTTTTCCCACTGTTGCTATTACTAGATGTATTTCCCTTCATTCTATCCCTCCCCTCTCTCATTCATTTTTCTCTCTCTCTCCTTTCACCCTGTCACTCCTCAGAAGTGTGTTGTATCTACCCTTTCCCATGGTCTTCCCTGTCTTCTATCACCTATTCCTCTTCCTTTTCCCCTATGCCCCTTATCCTGTCTCTTTCTTCTCATTTTTCTCTAGGGTAAGATAGATTTCTATACCCTTTGGATTCTGTCTTTTATTTCTTCATTGAGCAATTTCTAATGAGAATGAAGACTCATTCATTCCCCCTCACCTTTCCCCCTTCTACTCCATTGCAAAAGCTTTTCCTTTACTATTTTATGCAAAATATCTTAGCCCATTCTACTCCTTTTCCTTTCTCCTAGCACTTTCCTTTATCACCCACTGACTCCATCTTTATAATACATTATACAATATATTCAGTTCCCTACTATACCATGTATAAATATTCTCCTTCTAACTGTTCTTGTCAATGAGAAGGTTCATTTGAGTTATCACTATCTTCTTCCCATGAAGGAATACAAGAATTTCATCACAATTACATTCCTCATAATTAGTCCTTCCCATCCACCCCCTCTATGCTTCACCTGAATCTTGTACTTGGAGATCAAACTTTCTGTTCAGCTCTGGTCGTTTCAACAGGAAAGTTTAGAAGTCCCTTGTTTCATGGATAGTCCATCTTTTCCCCTGAAAGAGGATGCTCAGTTTTTCTCGGTAGTTATAGGTTGTAAACCAAGATCTTTTGTCTTCTGAATATTATATTCCAAGCCTATGAGCCCTTAATGTAGATGCTGCCAAATCCTGTGTAATCTTGACTGTAGAGTCATGGTGGTTGAATTGTTTCCTGGCAGCCTGTAGTATTTTCTCTTTGGCTTTTGAATTTGGGGATTTGAGTATAATGTTCCTGGGAGTTTTTTGAGTTTTTTGGGTGGAGTCTCTTTCAGGAGATGATTGGTGGATTCCTTTAATTTCTATTTTACCCCCTTCTTCTAGCAGGGCAATTTTGCTGGATCATTTCTTGAAAAATTAAATCTAAACTCTTTTCCCAGTCATGGTAGGCCAATAATTTTAAAATTATCTCTTCTAGATATGTTTTCTTATTCAGTTATTTTTCCAACGATATAATTCACATTTTCTTCTTTTTTTTTATTCTTTTGAGTTTATTTTGATCTTTCTTGATTTCTTTCAAAGTCATCAGCTTCCTTTGGTTCCATTCTACATTAGAAAGAGTTACTTTCTTCAGGGAATTTTCTATCTCTTTTTCCAACTGACTAATCCTGATTTTTTAAGGCATTCTTCTCACTTACATTTTAGACTGCTTTTTTTCCCATTTGACACAGAATGGGTTTTAGCATGTTATTTTCTTCAGTAGTTTTTTGTATTTTTTTCACTAAGTTGCTGACTTAGTTTTCATGATTTACCAACATTTCTCTCATTTCTCTCTCCAATTTTTTTTCTGCCTCCGTTTTTTTGCTTTTCAAAATCTTTTCTGAGCTCCTCCATAACCTGAGACCATTTCCTATTTCTCTTGGAGGCTTTGGATACAGAAGCTTTAACTTTGTCATCTTCTGAGTGTGTGCTTTGATCCTCCATGGGATCAAAGTAAGTGTCTATGGTGAGGTTCTTCTTTTACTGTTTTATGCTCATTTCCTCAGCTTGTGATGATTTACTGCACTTCCAAAACTTTGCAGGTTTTTGGGACACCTTTCAGGGACCTCAGTTCCTTCAATGTCTTATGAGGGCTTCTGACTCTCTCCTGCCTGTGTTCTGATCTATGGTTGACCTCAAGCACTGTGCTCTGCCCTGGAGCTGTGAAGTGGGCTCCTGCTCTGCTATGGTAGTATGGAGTCCATTATGGACCATGGACCTGGTGTGGGTATACAGAAACAGAATCCTACCCCAGGGATAACAGAATAACCTCTGATGTCTCTCTCCACCTAACATCTGTGGCCTGAGCATTCTGGAAGCAGGTTCCATGTGACTCATCAGGATCCCATCATAAGGCCACTCTGGTTCTGGCACTGGAGTGGTCTCTGAGTTCATTCTGGAAAGTTAGACTTCTCTCGCAACTTTTTATAAGCCACCCCCTTAATCCCTGGGCCAAGAGGTCTGGAAATCTCCCCTGCTGTCACAGACCCAGGCATGCTGGGGTCTGTTCCTGGAAGACTGGTGCTGGTTTGCTCCAGCTCAGTGTGACTGTCATCTCATTGCTCTGCAGTTCTTTCCAACCTGTGTCCCAGTGAAACAGACTTTTCCCACGAACCTTCCAAGTTGTCTTGGACTGGGAAATTATATCACTCAGTTTTTCTGTGGGTTCTACCCTCTCTATATTTTGGTTATATTTTATAAATATTATAAATTTAAAAAATAATTTACAACTTTTGGAGTTCTGAGGAGATGAGTTTCTAGGAATTCCTACTCTCATGCTATCATCTTGTCTCTGACCTCCAAGATGAATTAGTCTTAAAATGAAAGAGCCTTCTTAGAAGCTCTCAAGAAGGATGTTAAAATCAAATAAAAGAGGTTAAAGAAAGATTCAAGAATGAAATGGAAGTTATGCAAGAGAGAATAAAGAGTTTGGTGGGGAAAAGGACAATAATTGACTGAAGAAAATAAGTCCTTAAAAATACAATTAGTCTATTTGAAAAACTGAAGAGCCACTAGAGAAACAACTTCATTAAAAGGAAACATCACAAAATGGAAGAGGAGATACAAAGCTAATGAAGAAAATAATTTCTTAAAATTATAACTGAGAAAAAGGAAACTCATGACTGTATGAGACATAAAGAATCAGTCTTGGGGCAGCTGGTGGCACAGTGAATAGAGCACCAGCCCTGGAGTCAGGAGTACCTGAGTTCAAATCCAGCCTCAGACACTTAATAATTATCTAGCTGTGTGGCCTTGGGCAAGCCACTTAAACACCATTACCTTGCAAAAAAAAAAACTAAAAAGGAAAAAAGAACCAGTCTTGATTGAATCAAAGGAATAAAACAGAAAATGCAAAATACCTCATTTGAAAAACTAAATAGATCCAGAAGAGATCATATAAGAATTATTGGACAACCTGGAAAATGAACAAGTTAACCAATATCTTTCAAGAAATTATCAAGGAAAACTGCCATGATATCCTAGAAGTAGTGTAAAATAATTATTGAAAGAATTTACCTATCATTTCCTGAAAGAGATCACAAAATGCAAACTCCAAGGAATATTGAAGTCAAATAAAAGAATGATCTTCTCAAAGTGAAAAATACTGCAAGGACTCAGAAAGAAACAATTCAGATATTGTGAAACCAAAGCCAAAATTACACAGGAATTAACAGTTTCTACATTAAAGAATCAAATGACTTGAAATATGATATTCAAGAAGAAAAAGGAGTTTGGATTATAATTCAGAATCAACTTCCCAAAAAATTGAGTATAATCTTTGAGGAGGAAAAATGTGTTTTCAATTAAATAAAGGATTTTCCTGATGAAAAGATCAAAGCTGAAGAGAAAATCTGATCTTCAAATACAAGATCCAAAAGAAGCATAAAAATATAAAAAAGAAAGAAAGAACCAATCACATTATTCAGCAATATTAAACTCTTTATGTTGTTACTTGGGAAGGTGATACTTGTCACTCTTAAGAGCTGTATCTCTATTAAGGCAGATTAAAGGAGCAGACATAGACAGAGGGCATTGGGATAAACTGCTTTTGATGTAAACATTTAAATAAATAAGAGGTGAAATAATGATTGTATTTGAAAAAGAGGAAACAGGGAGACATAGGATAAATGCATCACATGAAGAGGTATAAAAGACCTATTCCAGAAGAGGGGAAAAAAGGAGGCAGTGAGCATTGTTTGAACTTTATTCATATTTGATTCAAAGAGGGATTAACATATAGACTCAGTTGTAATAGAAATTTATATTATTTTAGAATATGGAATTAAGAGTGGAAAAGGAAAAGAAAAGGGAAGAATGGTTGATAAAAGGGAGGGCATAATGAGGAAGGTAGTGGTCAGAAGCAAAACAATGGTTAGGGAAGACAAGGTGAAAGGAGAGAAAAGACAATAAAAGGGGAAAAATAGGATAGAGGGCAATGAAGAGTTAGTAATCATAATTGTGAATGTGAGTGAAATGAAATCTCTAATAAAATGGAAGGGCATATCAGATTAGATTTAAAATATCATTAAAATTGTTATTTGAAATATGTTACTTACCAGAAACACATTTGAAGCATAGAGATATATAAAATAATGGTAAAAGACTGGAACTGATTACATTGTACTCCAGCTGAAGCTAAAAAAAAGGAAGAAAGAAAGGGGTGCATTCATTATTTCAAACAAATCCAAAACAAAAATAAATTTAAGTACAAGAGAAATGGAAGGAAACTACATCTTATTAAAAGGTATCATAGACATTGAAATAAGATATCAATACTAAGCATATATGCACCAGGTAGTATAACATCCAAATTCTTAGGGGAGAGATTAAGTGAGTTACAGGAAAAAACAGACAACAAAACTATATTAAGGATCTCAATCTCTTCTTCTCAAAATTAGATTAATTTAAGCATAAAACTCAATAAGGGAGAAGTTATAGAGTTAAAAAAATTAAAAGTGACAGATATGATAGACATCTGGAAAGAACTGAATGAGAACAGAAAGGAATATGCCTTTTTCTCAATGGTGACACACAAAAATTGATTGTTTATTAGGTTATTGAAAGCGTCAAAATCAAATACAAAGAGGGTGAAATAGTGAATTTACTCTCAATGAAGGGGAAATTAAAGCAATAATTCAGAAATATTTTTCTCCAACTGTATGCCAATAAATCTAACAATCTAAGTGAAATGGATGAATATTTACAAAAATATAAATTTCCCAAATTTACAGAAGTGGGAATAAAATGATTAAATAACTCATTTTAGAAAATGAAATTGGGGGCAGAACTGTAAAGACAGAGATAAGTCAGGAATTTCCCTACTCTCTCCTAGTCTTCTGGCAGAAACAATGTTAATCAAACCTCTAACTGAATTATGAACCAACAACAGAACCAACAAAAACAAAACTATATTGGATCATTTTCAACATTTAAGAAATCTGGAAAGAACTTCAGAAAAGAATTTTCAGAAAAGATTGGTCCACTAAGGAGGATGGTAAGTGTAGCACAATGCAAGGAGGGGAGTGAAGCACAGGGAGGTAAGACAGATGATCTTGGAGGTTGTATATAGCCAAAGGTTCCCCCTGCCACAGCAGAGTTTTGTAAAGATTTTACTGGATGGAAGAAATGGGAGTTGGAATGGGGTAAATCCCATCACATGAAGAGGTTAAAAGGATCTATTTTCCCCTTCCCCTTTTACTTTTCTCCTTCCTTTCTGTCAGTTTCCTCCTTCCTTTCTCTCCCTTTCACCTCCTAATTCCTTGAAGGGTATAAGTTTCTAAATTCATTTGAGTATGTATGGTATGTTAGTTGAGTATGTATGCATGTTAGTTTAATCCTATTGAATAATATTATTTTTCTTTACCCCTGTTTACCTTTTTATGTATTTCTTAAATCTCATGTTTGAAGATCGAATTTTCTGTTTTGTGCTAGTCTTTTCAAAAGGAAAATTTGGTATGTAACTATTACATCAATTGTCAATCTTTTTCCTTGAGAGAGTGTGCTCAATTTTACAGGGTTATAGGTTTTGGGTTGTTATTCAAACTCTCTTGCCCTCTGGTATCATATTCCAAGTGTTTCAATCTTTTAATGTTGATGCTCTCAAATACTGCATAATCTTGACTGTGGTTCCTTGTTATTTGAATTACTTTGTTTTGATTGCCTACAGTATTTTTTGGATCTAATATTTCTGGACATTAACTTCAACATTTCTTATTGTTTTTATTTTGGGATCTCTTTAAGGAGGTGATCAATGTATTCTTTCAGTGACTATTTTACCCTCTGATATCAGGGCAGTTTTCTTTCATGATTTCTCGAATGATGCAGGTATTTATTTTCAGCCAGAAGTAAAACACTGGTTAGGAGGGATAGACTGAAAGGAGAGAGAAAGTGTAAACAAAGGGGAGATATGATATAGGGTAATGTGAATAGGAAGAACTCTGATAAAAATGGACACAGGTAATAGAGTGGATTAAAAACCAGAATCTTACAATATGCTATTTAAAAGAAACAAATTTGAAGAACAAAGAGAGATACATATAGAGTAAAGGTAAAAAGCTGGAACTAAATATATTATGCTTCAACTGAAATGGAAAAAGCTATCAATCCTTATCTCAAACAAAACTATGTAAAAATTGATCTCATTAAAAGAAGGAAACTACATCTTCCATTACTAAACAAATATTCACAAAGTGTTATAGTATACACATTCTCAAAGGAGAAGCTAAATGAATTGCAGAAAGACATAGACAGTAAAACTGTACTAGTGGGGGCTTCCCTCCCTCAACTTCCCTCTCTCAAAATGTGAATAATCTTACCACAAAATAAACAACAAAGAAGTTAATAAGTTTTCAATAATTTTAGAAAATAGTAGATATGACAGACCTCTGGAGAAAATTGAATGGAGATAAAAAATAGATATACCTTCTTCCCTCTATTACATGGAACATGGATGAAAATTGACCTAATATTAAGAAATGAAAATCTCACAATTAAAGGCAGAAATATTAAATGGATCCTTTTCATATAATATGATAATGAAAGTCACATGCAATAAAGTGGAAAGATAAACTAAAACTAATTAGAAGCTAAATAATTTAAAGAATGAGCAGATTAAAGGAAAAAATCATAGAAAAACTATATAATTTTGTATAAGAAAAGAACAATGATGATATAATATACCAAGACATGAGTTATAACCAAAGCAGTTTTGTAGAAAATATTGCATTTCTACATGCTTACATGAATAAAAATAGAGAAAGAGGAGATTGATGAGTTGAGTATTCAACTAAAAGCTAGAAATAAAAAAATAAAAAATCTCCAATTATCAAATTAGAAATTCTGATAATCAAAAGAGAAATAAATAAAATTGAAAGTAAGAAAACTATTGAACCAATAAATACTCCTACCATTTGGTTTTTGGTAAAAAACAAGAAAATATATCAACCTTTGGTTAATCTGATTTTAAAGGAGAAGAAAACCAAATTACAAATATAAAGGATGAATTTACTAACAGTGAGGAGGAAATTAAAGTAATAATTCAGAGCTATTTTACTCAGCTAAATTCCCTTGAATTTGACAGTCTAAGTGAAATTTTTACAAAAAAAAACATAAATTGTCCAGATTAACAGAAAAGGAAGTAAAATACTTAAATAACCCCATTTCATGGAAAGAAATTGAACAAGTTGTCGATGAACTCCCAAAGAAAAAAATCTCCATGCCCAGAATGATTTTCAAGTGAATTCTACCAAACATTTAAATAACAATTAGTTGCAGTTCTATATATTCTATTTGAAAAATAGATGAAGGAATTTGTCAGATTCCTTCTGTGACACCAATAAGATGAAGATGCCTAAATAGGAAGAGTCAAAAGAAGAGAAAGCAAATTATAGATCAATTTCCTGATGAATATTGATGCAAAAGTTTTAAATAAACTATTAGTAAAGAGATTATAGAAAGTTATCTCTAGGATAATACAACATGATTTTGTAG
Source organism: Macrotis lagotis (assembly GCF_037893015.1). Classification (NCBI taxonomy): domain Eukaryota; kingdom Metazoa; phylum Chordata; class Mammalia; order Peramelemorphia; family Peramelidae; genus Macrotis; species Macrotis lagotis. Next base: position 148,038,603 of record NC_133660.1, on the reverse strand, counting down.
GATTTGCACCAGGAATGTAGGGATGGTTCAATAATGGGAAAACTATCAGCATAATTGACCATATAAATAATAAACATTAAAATATGATTATTTCAGATTTCATGGAAGCTTTGTACAAAATAGAGTATCCGTTTCTCTTAAAAACAGAGGAACACCTAAGAATAAGTAGAGTTTTCCTTAAAAAAGATGTAGCTGTATAAAGTAATTAGTAAGCATTATATCTAATGCGATTAAGCTAGAAGCACCGCCAATAAGAACAGTGGTGAAACAAGGATGCCCAGTATCATCACCATTATTTGACATTGTATAAGAAATGTTAGCATTAGTAATAAGAGAAGTACAAGAATTTGTGAGAATTAGAATTGGAAATGAGAAAACAAAACTTTGCAAATAATATGATGGTATATTTATAGAATACTAAGGCATTCACTTGGAAATCAACTTAATGACTACTTGAAACAATTAGCAACTTTTGTGAAGTTGCAGTATAGAAAATAAATCCACATAAATCATCAGTATTTCTGAGTATTACCATCAAAGTCCATCAGCAAGAGATAGAAAGAGAAGCTTCATTTAAAGTGACTGTTGGGGGGGTGGTTAGGTGGAGCAGTGGATAAAGCACCAGCCCTGGAGTCAGGAGTACCTGGGTTCAAATCCAACTCAGACACTTGATAATTGCCTAGCTGTCTGGCCTTGGGCAAGCCATTTAACCCCATTTGCCTTGCAAAAAAAAAAAAAAAACCTTAAAAAAAAAATAAAGTAACTGTTGGCAACAAAAAATATTTGGGAAGTTACCTGCCAAGACAAACTCAGAAATCATATGAAAGCAATTACAAAACACTTGCACACAAATGAGATCTAAATAATTGGAAAATGTCAATTGCTTATGCTTAGACCTAGCTAATATGAATATTTTACCTAAATTAAATTTCTCATTCAGTACAGTATCAAAAATTGTTTTATAGAGCTAGTTCCTCTTCTGAGGAAAAAAGAGTCAAGAATAAGGAAATTAACAAAAAAAATTTGCACAGAAATTATACAGATATAGTGTATATCTGTTTGCTTCCCTTCACACAGAGGGGAAATGGAAGGGAGTGAGGAAGAAAATATGAAAGTCAAATCTTACAGAAATGATTTTGACAGCAATTAATGCATGTAGATGGAAAAAATACTAAATAAAATATTTTTAAAAATAAAAAAATTCAAAAAATGGTGACCTAGCTGTACCAGAATTAAAATTATATTATAAAGCAGCAGCATCTAAACTGTTTGGTACTAGCTAAGGAATAGAGAGGTCAATTAGTGAACAACAACAACAACAACAACACCAAACTAGTGGTAAATGAGTTATAGTAATTTACTGTTTGAAAAACCGTATCAGTCCAATTTCTGGATTAAGAACTCATCATCCGACAAAACCTGCTTGAGAAACTGGAAAACAATTTGACAAAGAGTAGGCATAGACCAGCATCTCATACCCTATACCAAGATAATGTTGAAATGAGTACAGGATTTAGTCATAAAAGGTGATACCATAAACCAATTAAGAAAAGAAAGAATAGTCTATCTGCCAGATCAATGACATGGGGAGAAATTTATGAGCAAAGAAGAGATAAAGAACATAATAAAATACAAAATGAATAACTTCATCTAAATTAAATTAAAAAGTGTTTGCCCAAATAAAAGTAATGCAGCCAAGATTAAAAGTAATAAAGTTAGAAAATAATTTTACATCTAGAATTTCTAAGAAAGAACTCATATCTAAAATATTCAAAGAACTGAGTGAAATTTATAAGAATGCAAGTCATTTCCAAATTGATAAATGATTAAAAGATACAAAGAGGCAGTTTTCAATGGAAAAAACTAAAGACATCTATAGTCATTTGAAAAAGAGCTCTAAAGTATTAATGATTAGGAAAATGCAAATTATATATTTCTCAGGTACTTACTCACTCTATCAGATCAACAAATAGGATAAAAAAAAGGAAAATGTTAGAGAGGATGTGGGAAAACTGGGATAATAATGAATTGCTGATGGAGCTGTGAACTTATTCAAGCACTCAGGATAGCAATCAGGAACTAAACCCAAAGGGCAAAAAAACTGTGCATGCTCTTTTACTCAGAAATACCACTATTAAATCTGTATTCCAAAGAAATTATGCCAAAGGGAAAAAACTCACATGACCAGAAATATTTATAGCTAATCTTTTTTGTTGTTGTGGCAAAGAAATGGAAGGGGGGTGTCCATCAAGTGAAGAATAACTGAACAAATTGTGATATATGTAAAAGTAGTATTGTTCTCTAAGAATTCACGAACAGTAAGACTTCAGAAAAGCCTGGAAAAATGTACATGAACTGATCTGGAGTAAAGTGAGAAGAACCAGGAGCTGTCTTCAGTAGTACAATAATCAAAAAAAGTTCCAAAGGACTTTGAATCCACATCCAGAGAAAGAACCATGAAGTCTGGATGAAGACCAAAACATACTATTTTTCATTTAAAAATTTTGTCTAATGCTTAGTTTTTTTTTCTTGAGAAAGATTTTGTTAATTTTGAATTTTATAACTTTTCCCCCCGTTCTTGCTTCCCTCCCCCACTCCCCACAGAAAGCATTCTGTTAGTCTTTACATTGTTTCCATGGTATACATTGATCTCAGTTGAATGTGATGAAAGAGAAATAATATCCTTAAGGAAGAAAAATAAAGGATAAGAGATCACAAAATTACATAATAAGATAACAGTCTTTTATCCTAAAGTGAAGGTAATAGTCTTTGACCTTTGTTCAAACTCCACAATTCTTTCTCTTGCTACAAATGGTATTCTCCATTGCAGATAGCCAAAAATTGTCCCTGATTGTTGCACTGATGGAATGAGCATGTCCATTAAGGTTGATCATTACCCCAATGTTGCTGTTAGGGTGTACAATGATTTTATGGTGCTGTTCCTCTCACTCAGCATCAGTTCATGTAAATGCTTCCAGGCTTCCCTGAAGTCCCATCCCTCCTGGTTTCTAATAAAACAATAATCTTCCATGACATACATATACCACAGTTTGTTAAGCCATTCCCAAATTGAAGAACATTTAGTTAATTTCCAATTCTTTGCCACCACAAATAGGGCTGCTAGCAATATTCTTGTACAAGTGATGTGTTAACCCTTTTTTGTAATCCCTTCAGGATATAGACCCAGTTGTGGTATTGCTGGATCAAAGGGTATGCACATTTTTATGCCTTTTGAGCATGATTCCAGATTGCTCTCCAGAAAGGTTGGATGAGTTCACAGCTCCAGAAATAATGTATTAGTACCAGATTTCCCACAACCCATCCAACATTGATCATTGTCCTTTCTGGTCATATTGGCCAGTCTGAGAGGTGTGAGGTGATAGCTATGAGATGCTTAAACTTGCATTTCTCTAATAAGTAATGATTTAGAGCAATTTTTCACATGTCTATGGATCACTCTGATTTCCTCAACTGTAAATTGTCTTTGCATATCTTTGACCATTTGCCAATTGGGTGATGGTCTTTTTTTTTGAAAATTTGACTCATTTCTCTGTATATTTTAGAAATGAGTCCTTTGTCAGAAATGCTAGTTGTAAAAAAAAATGTTTCCCAATTTAATACATTTCTTTTGATCTTCCTTTACTGTGGTTTTATCTGTGTAAAAGTTTTTTAATTTAATGTATCCAAAATTATCTAGTTTGTTTTTAATGATGTTCTCCATCTCTTCCTTGATCATAAACTGCTTTGCTTTCCTTAGATTTGATAGATAAAGTTCTCCTTGCTCTTCAAGTTTTTTTTCTAATAATGTTTTTTATGTCTAAATCCTGTATCTATTTTTTTAGGGTTTTTTTTTTAACAAGGCAATGGGGTTAAGTGGCTTGCCCACACAGTTAAGTAATTATTAAGTGTCAGAGGCCAGATTTGAACTCAGGTACTCCTGACTCCAGGGCTGGTGCTTTATCCAATATGCCATGTAGCTGCCTCCATGTGCTAAGTGTTTTGTAATTCCTTTCAAAAAGTTTTTGAGTCTACCTTGGCAGATAGATTCCCAGGTATTTTATTCTGAGGTTACTCTGAATGGGATTTCTTTTTCTAGCTCTTTTTGCTGTGTCTTGCTAGATATATATATATATATATATATATATATATATATATATATATATATAGAGAGAGAGAGAGAGAGAGAGAGAGAGAGAGAGAGAGAGAAATGATGCAGATTTATGAGGGTTTATTTTATATCCTGAAATTTTGCTAAAGTTAAAGATACTAATTATTTCTAGTAGTTTTTTTAGATGATTTTTTTGGAGATTTTTCTAGGTATACCATCATGTCATCTGAAAAGAGTAAGACTTTTGTCTCTTCCTTCCCAATTATAATTCCTTCAATTTCTTTTTCTTCTCTTATTGCTGAGGCTAACATTTCTAATATGGTATTGAATAGTAGTGGTGATAATAGGCATCCTTTTCACCCCTGATCTTATTGGGAATGCCTCAATTCCATCCCCATTACATAAAATGCGTGTTGATGGTTTCATATAGATACTGCTTATTATTCTAACCAACAAACCATTTTTCCTTCACACTCTCTAGTGTTTTTTGTAGGAATGGATGCTGTATTTTGTCAAAAGCTTTTTCAGCATCTTTTGATATGATCATATATTTCTGATTGGTTTGTTATTGATATAATTAATAATACTAGCACTTTACCTAATAGTGAACCAACCCTGCATCCCTGGAATAAAACTTACTTGTTCATAGTGTATTTCTCTAGTGATAACTTGTTATAATTGATTTGCTAAGATTTCAACTTAATTTAAGATTTTTGCATCTGTATTCATTTGGGAGATAGGCCTATAATTTTCTTGCTCTGTTTTAAATCTTCTTGGTTTAAGTATCAGCACCATATTGGTGTCATAGAAAGAATTAGGCAGAGTTCCATTTTCAACTATTTTCCAAAGAGTTTATATAGAATTGGAAACAATTGTTCCTTAAACATTTAATAGAATTCACTTGTGAATCCATATGACCCTGGATATTTTTTCTTAGGGTGCTCAATAATGGCTTGTTGAATTTCTGTTTCTGAGATAGGGTTGTTTAGGTTTTTAATTTCCTCTTTACTTAACCTGGGCAACTTATATTTTTATAAATATTCATCCATTTCACTTAGATTGTCAAAATTATTGGCATAGAGTTGGGTAAAATAATTCCCAATTATTACTTTCATTTCCTCCTCATTGATGGTGAGTTCAGCTTTTTCATTTATGATACTAGTAATTAGGTTTTTTCTCTCTTTTTTAATCAAATTGACCAGTTTTCTTGCTTTCAATTCTATTAATTGCTCCTTTAATTTTTAGAATTTCTAATTTGCATTCAATGTTATAATTATTAACTCTTTATTGCCCTCCATGCTATCTTATTTTTCCCTTTTATCCCTTTAACTATATTTCCCAGTACCTTGTTTCTGAATACCGCCCCCTTCAGTGTGTTTGCCCTCCTATAGCAACCCCCCCTCCCCTTTCTTTCCCCTTTCCCTTTTCCCCTTCTTACCTTCCTTCCTTCTGTTAGTTGCCTTTTTTTTAGGTTTTTGCAAGGCAAATGGGGTTAAGTGGCTTGCCCAAGGCTACACAGCTAGCTAATTATTAAGTGTCTGAGACCAGATTTGAACCCAAGTACTCCTGACTCCAGGACTGGTGCTTTATCCACTGTGCCACCTAGCTACCCCAGTTCCCTTTTTTTCTCTCCCCCCCCCTCCATCCCCTCCCTCCCCTTTTCCTAAGTTTCTTAACTTAACTGAGTGTTTCTGTAATTAACTTTAAGCCAAGTCTGATGAGAGGAAGATTCAGGTGGTTCTCAACTCCTCCCTTCTTCCCTTCTATTACACTAGGTCTTTTGTACTTATTAATGTAATGAAATTTACCCTTCAGTCTCCTCCATCTTTCAATCTCCTACTGTTCCCCTCTTAAAGAAGGTATTGTTTTTAAATCATTCTATCTGAGTCACAGAAAAGGTCTCAAGAAGTCATTAGTTTCCACAGACTCCATTTTTTTTTTTAGAGAAGAATTTTCTTCATTTACCTTTTGCAGGTCCTTTTCCAATTGGTGAATTCTATTTTTGAAAGAGTTTTCCATTCGACCAATTGAGGTTCCAATTGTTTTTTCCAATGATTTGTTTTCTTGTTACAAGGTGTTAATTGTTTCTCCCAAATTTTCCATTTGATTTTTAAACTCTTTCCTCATTTCAAGGAAGTCTTTGTGTGCTGGAGACCAGATCATATTCTCCTCAGAGGTTCTAGGTCTCTCTGAGTTAGGGTCTTTTCCTTCTTGAAATTTCTCTATGGACCCTGCTTTTTTCTGACTTTTCTTCATTTTCCTAAGACCTTATGCTGCAGAGGGACTGGTTCACAGATGTTTGGTGTTGAGATCCCCTAGAGCCTTTACTCACTGGGTCTAGCAACTCCAAGTGGGTTGGCCAATAGGCTGTGTTGGTTGCTTTCTCTGGAGTGTCCATGATGTTAATTAGAGGACTTCTCCCTTAGCCTGGAGGGGGCAGTTCAAGCTGTTGAGTACTTTTATCTTTGTCCAATGGTGGGTTTTACGCTAGGGTAAGGTATTTGCTCTCCCTATACACAGCTGTGGGAGGTCTGCTGCTATTAGCCTGGGCTATAATTGTGGGCTCTAATTGTGTTTGTTCTGGGAAAAGGCTTTAGCTGAAATAAAGGTATGGCTGCAGCTCTCCTGCACTGGAACTCACCCTCCAGCTCCACAGGCAAGTTCCAGATTGTCAGTGCCACAACAAATGCCTCTGCTCCCTAGTTGCCCCTGTGACCTTGCCCAGGTTTGCCCAGCTTTTAGGCTTCCGGGTTCTAGTCTCCCCCACTGATCAGGCTAGTTGTGCTCTCAGGATCTGACCCTGTCCTATGTTCCTGGCAGAGTTTGCCATCTGTGCTTGGCTCACCCATGATCCCAAAGAAAACACTTTGAGGTAGATCTTCTCCTAGTTTCTCTTTCTGGGTTTTGTAGATCCTTTGTTAAGAGATTTGTTTCATTTTATACATGAGGGAAGATCAGGAGAGAAGATTAGGAGACTAGAAGTGTACCTGTCTTCTCTCAGCCATCTTGGCCAAAAGTCCCCTGGAGTTTTTTAGCCTCTCAAGATTTTTCCCTTTTGCTCTGATTCATTTTTCACAACATAATTAATATGGAAATATGTTCAACATAATTTTACATATACACATATATCAGATTACTCACTAAGAGTTAGGGAAGGCAAAGGAGGTAGGAAGAAAAACATGGAACTCAAAAATCTTACCAAAATCAAATGTTAAAAATTATCTCTGCATGTAGTTAAAATAATAAAAAAATAAATGACAAAAAATAGAATTGAATAAGCTTTCGATTAACTACCTAAAAATAAAATCCCCAGTACTAGATAGATTTACAATTAAATTCTGTCAAGCAGTTTAGAACATTCAAATTCTCTATAAACCTTTTGAAAAAATAGAGGAAGATAAGGTTTTGATAGCTAAACCAGGAAAAGCCAGAACCAAAATAAGAAAATTATAGACCAATTTCCCAAATGAATATTGATACAAAAACTTTTAATAAAATATTGGCAAAGAAATTATAGTCTCACCAGGATCAAACCCTATTTACAGGTGGAATTTTTACCAGGAATGCAAGGATTATTTAATATTAGAAAAACTATCAACTTAATTTATCATATCTATAACTAAACCAAAATAAATCATGAAATTATTTCAAAAGATGTTGAAAAAGTTTTCAATGAAACATAGAACCTATTCCTATTAAAATTTAAAATAAAAGGGGCAGCTAGGTGGTGTAGTGGATAAAGCACAGGCCTTGGAGTCAGGAGTACCTGGGTTCATATCCAGTCTCAGACACTTCATAATTACCTAGCTGTGTGGCCTTGGGCAAGCCACTTAACCCCATTTGCCTTGCTGCAAAAACCCAAAAAATAATAAAATAATAAAATAAAAAAATAAAATTTAGAAGAGCATAGAAGTAAATGGAATTTTATTTAAAATAAGTAGTGTCTATCTAAAATCATCAGCAAGTATATGTATGATAGGCATATGCTAGAAGCTTTCCCAGTAACATCACTGGTGAAACAATGATTCCCAATTATCAACATTATTAATTAATATTATATTAGAAATCTTATTTAGCAATAAGAGAAGAAAAGAAAATTGAAGAAATTAAGCTAGGCAATGAGGAAACAAAACTGTCACTCTTTGCAGATGATAAGATGTATATCGAGAGAACTCTAGAAAATCATCTAAAAACTGTTGGAAGCAATTCACAACTCTAACAAAGTTGTATAATATAAAATGGATGCAAATAAGTCTTCAGAATTTCTATATATTGCCAACAAAGTGCAGCAGTTAGAAAGAGAAATACCTCACTAGAAAAAAATCCATGAAGTATATGAACACAATAATAAAATACTTTTCAATCAAATGAAGTCATATATAAACAATTAAAATAATATTAATTGCTCAAGGATAGAGTTAGTATAATAAACTATGAAAATTCCAACTAAATTAATTTACTTATTCAATACCATATCAAACTATCAAAAGTATTCTAAAAAACTAGAAAAATATCAAAATTCATATGAAAGAACAAAAGCTCAAGAATATAAATAGGATTAATGGGAAAAAATGCTAAGGAAAGGACAAGTGGTACCAGATCTCAAACTTTATTGTAAAGCAGCAATCAGCAAAACTATTTGGCACTGGCTAAGAAATACAATGTTGATTCAGCAGAATAGTGTAGGAATAGAAGGCACAGAAGTAAATGCATACATATGATATAACCAAAGTCTCCAACTTCTGGGATAAGAATTCATTATTTGACAAAAATTGCTGGGAAAAAATTGGAAAATAGTATGGCAGAAAATAGGCTTAGACCAACATTTCACATCACATATCAATAAAAAGTCAAATTGGGTATATGATTTAGATATAAAGAGTGATATCTGAAGCAAATTAAGGAGTTAAGAATAATTTACCTATGTCAGATCTATGAAGGACAGAATTTATGATTAACAGAATATATAACATCATGAAATGCAAAACTAATGATTTTGATTATATTAAAGAGAATTAACACAAACAAGAGAACTTCAACCAATATTTGAAGGAAAGCACAAAGCTCAGAAACAACTTTTAAGATAGTCTTATTGATAAAAGACTCACTTGTGAAATATAGAGTAGAAACAAAGTTTTAATAATATTCATCATTTTCTAAATGACACATGGCAAAGGACATGAACAGGCATTTTTCAGGTGACACAAATAAAGCCATATATAGTTATATAAAAATGTTCTAAATCACTATTTGTTAGAGAAAACAATTGAAGACAGCTCTGAGGTACAACCTCACACCTGTCAGACTGGTATATATGATAGAAAAGGAAAATATATAGCAATGTTTGAAAAGATGCAGGAATCATTAATGTATTGCTAATGGAGCTTAGAACTGATCCAATCAGTCTGGAGAGCAATTCAAAACTCTCACAAAATACTAGAAAACTGTACATATATGCTTTTTGAGCTCATAATACCAGCTAGAGATCTATGACCCAAAAAATATCATTAAAAAAGGTGAAAGGACCCACATGCACAAAAATATTTCTAGCATTTCTTTTTGTGGTGGGGTGGTGAAGACTGGAACTTGAGAGGATGTCTACCAATTGAGGATTGACTAAACAAGTTGTGGCATATGAGTGGAATACTTATGTTGCTAAAAGAAATAAGAGCAGGAGGATTTCAGAAAACCTGGAAAGACATACATGAGTTGATGCTGAGTGAAGTGAGCAGAACTTGAAGAACAGTATAAACATAAAAAGCAATGCTTTATGATGATCAAGCATGATAGATTTAGTTATTCTCTGCAATGCAATGTTCAAAGACAATTCAAATGGAAAATGGAAGATGCTTTTCATTTCCAGAGAAAGAACAATGGAATCTGAATGCAGATCAAAGCATGCTATTATTACTTTTTTGGAGGTTTATGTTTCCTTTCAGTTTTTTTTTCTTTTTGATTCTGATTCCTTCACATCATGATTAATGTGGAAATATATATTTATCATGATTGTATATGCATTTTCTATATCAGATTGCCTGCTGCCTTGGGGAAAAGGGAGGGTAGGGAGGAAGTGAATAATATTTGGAATACAAAATCTTATAAAATGAATGTAGGATTGAGGCAATAGAAAATTTCAAAAGAAATAGAACAATTTGTATTATTTCATTGTAAATTATATGGGTAGAATCATGAGCATAATTTGTGCTATAGCTAGATATTCTATAAGTGAACATTTTTTAGAATTTTGTCAACTAATAAAAAATAAAGTGAGCAAATCCAAGGAAACACTATATCATAATACAGTTTAAAAAAACTTTTAAAGCTATAAACATGTAATGCCAATTAATTATTCTAGAGGACCAACAATGAAAAATATTCATGTATATGATAAAATAATCATGTATATATAATATTAATATATCTATGTAATTATTATATTGGTTGATTAGTATATATACATATGTGTGTGAATTTTTATTTTTGTATATGCATATATGTATACACACAGAGTCATTGAGAGAATTTGTTTTGCTTAACTATACATAACTGTTACAAGAAATTTTCCTTTGTGTTTTTAATGATGAAGAAGAAAGTGGTAGGGAGAGCAAATATACTTCCTTTAATTTTTCGAAATAGAGAGGTGGGGAATGCTACAGATGTGAAATGTTCAAACACCTCCAGATGAGGTCATTCTGATTAGTTTCATTTAACTGTTTTACTTTGCTAACCGGGCAAGTGGTACAATGGATAGAGCCTGGGCTCTACAGTCAGGAGAACCTGAGTTCACATTTGACCTCAGACACTTACTAGCTGTGTGACCTTGGGCAAGTCTCTTAACTTCAATTGCCTTGCATCCAGAACAATCTGATGTTGTCCTGATTCTTATCTAGTCAGAAATTTCTGTAGAAGACAGTGAGACTGGTGACTTTACACAGCACCCTGCTCACTCAAAACTAATTCACATGCATGTCTTGTCATCACCTTTCTGTTATCAGATCTTCTTTGAAACAAAAGAGAAAATATCCACCAAGAGATGTTTTTCATGAAGTAGGGGTAATCTGCTATTTGTATGATATATAATATACATTTTTATAATATAACAGATGCTGATAAACAACTTACTTAGCATCACAGAACTAGTTATGGTTCAGAGGCATAATTTGAATCTTGGTCATTAGACTTGGAAATTGTTTCTTTATCCTTTCTATCACAAGAACTGAAGCTGCCCTGTCCCTTCCTTGACACTCCCCTTCAGTCTCCCCCCCAATCTATTCCTCCTCTTCCTTCTCCTCCTTTTCTTCTTTTTTCTTCCTTACTCTCTCCCTCCTTCTCCAAATATAGATATATAGTTATAGATCTATAACGTTCATCTGAGCAAGCAAATAGCTTCTTTCCATGCTTTTGAACAGTCTCTTCTGTATACTTTAAAGACATTTCTCATCTTAGTCTCTAAGAATTCTAAACCTTCAAGATTCCATTTTGGAAACCCTACTAAATCAAAAGTTTTTAATGTTCTATTTCTTCAAAAGTTAATTGTTAAGTGTAGAAAAGTCAGTTTGGTTGAGCAGTGGTTAGAGTGTATGACATGGAGAGAAGCAGTCTTGAGTTCTTATTAGCTTTTTGATATAGTATGATTACTTACTTAATCTTGTGATCCTTTCCTATTAGTCTAAATCACTTAATTTCTGACTGACTCAGGCTTTTCACCAGAATATATATACATATATATGTGTGTGTGTGTGTGTGTGTGTGTATATATATATATATATATATATATATATATATATATATATATATATATGTAATTGGTTGTTGTTGCTGATATTGTTGGCACTGTACTATCCCTCTCAAGAAAATCATTTCCTTAAAGGTAAAGCTATTTTAGTTGTATGTTTTCATTCCCAGGAACCTAGTTTTCTTTCAAAAACAAATTATTAATAAAAGGTTTTGGGGGGCTTTTTGGTTTTCATATTCTTTTATAAATAATAAATTAGTTGAATGCTTCTTTGATTTGCTAGTGACTTTGTATTTGAAATCTAACATAACTTCCTTTAAGATTTTGCTAGAAAAGTTAAAATTATTTTTGTGAACAGTCCATATGTTAAAACTAAAATGAGAATAGGTGATGAAAAACAGTGAAAGCATTAGCCCAACATTTAGTTCTCTGATTGTGTATATATACACATATATGTAGTTTCATGTTAAATATTTGATTACTTCTGATATGAAATATTTTACTACTTTCCAAAAAAGGCTAAACATCTTAAGAACCCTTTATCAATCATATCTAACACCATTTACAGGAGACTATGAGGGAATGTGAACTTACTGGTTTAATAGATAAGAAATCTAATGCAATTAATTCATATAAATATATATGGACATATTTATATATATGCATATGTGTGCTTTATAAATGTATATATGCATATGTATGTATGCATTTACATATATAATATGTATATATATATAAATCTAGATTTTCAGTTTATCTTGGTAAGAAATTAAAGATTTTGATAGATTACCTTTATTGGAATTATAGAAATGTAGGTTTTTCCAAAACATTTTTATTTATTCTATGTTACTACTACACATTTAAACTATGAAATACTAAGAATTTTGGTTGTAGTTAAATTGTTAGATGAACTTATGAGCAATTAAAACACCAGCAACAGCAAAAAAAATAGTACTATATAATTCCAGTGACAATTTTAAAAGGCTCTCTACTTTTTGAATAAAATGACAAAACTTTTAAGATATATAAATATGATAAATTACATCTCTTTGAAATTGTCACTTTATTATTTTTAGTTTAAAATTTGCAAGTGACATGATTCATGAAATATATAAAGTGCTGATATGAAAGATTTGTTGAAGAGAGGTAACCATATTTGGGTTTCTTAATAAGGTTTTAAAAACTATTGGAGGGGGCAGCTAGGTGGCACAGTGGATAAAGCACTGGTCCTGGAGTCAGGAGTACCCAGGTTCAAATTCGATCTCAGACACTTAATACTTACCTAGCTGCGTGGCCTTGGGCAAGCCACTTAACCCCATTTGCCTTGCAAAAAACCTAAAAAAAAAAAAAAAAACTATTGGAGCCAGGGGGGAAATTGAACAGTAGTCAGAGGATGTCACTCACATTATTAGTCTAAATGTTAACTGCACAAATATATAAAGTGTTGCTGATACTTTGTTTTTTCCTCGCTTTTTAAAATTTGTTTACTCTATTGATTACTTGCTATCAAAGTGATTGAACTTCTTTTTCTTACTAGTTTGAAGAAGGAAATTTATTCCTGTTCTCCAATGTAGATGAACTGACTTTTTTTGGAATATGGCTTAAAACTGAAATTCACAAACATATACATGCATGATTATCTTGATCTCCGCTGCTATTAGAATTTATATTCATTTTTGGTGAGACACTGCCTTTCTTAAATAAATACTAGGCTTAACTAGGATTGATTAAAAATAAAAAAGCTTCCAACTTACCAATTTTTAGATATCCTATTACATGAATGAAAACCAAACAGTCCTCAAATGTGTCTATACAATTTAGATTGAACAGATCATGAAGGAAATCTATATTAGTAAAGTGTATATAATTTAATTCAATTCAACAAGCATCTAGTAAATGCTTATACTACACCAGATATTATGTTAAACCTCTGAAATACAAATGGCAAAAATAAAATAGTATTGGCCCTCATGGAATCTGCTTTCTACTATGGGTAAACAACATAATTCAGTGGTAAATATGAAATACTTATAAGGTAAATAAAGAAATGCAGGCAAAGTAAATGTGAAGTAGAGTGTTAGAACTGCAATCAAAGCAATAAGAAAGGATTCATGTAAGTAGAGGCATTTAAACTGAGCTTTGAAAGAAGATAGGGATTTCAGAAGGTTATGGTCTGATGGTTCTGCAGGTTAATATTGAGAGAATTAACCTGAGTAAGGACAAAGAAGGAGAAGATGGAATGTCATATATAGGAAATAAAATTTTGACAAGTTTGGTTAGATTATAGAGTGTATAGTATATGAAAAAAGGTGGTGGAATGGTTCACAAAATATGAAATCAGAATAGAAAAAGGAAATTGAGTCAGATCCTTAAGGATGTAAAAAACCAGGGGAATTTACATTTTATTCTAAGATGTAATAGGGAACTACTGAGGTCTCCCAAGCAGAAGAGTGACATTATCATACCTGTGCTTTAGGCATACAACTTTATGTTGCATTGGAGAAATGATAAACTATAAGAAGAGTGTTTAATTCGGAAGCCAGTACCATGATGCAAGCAAAAGTTTATAAGGTGCTGAACAAAGGTGGTAGTTTTAAGTAAAGAAGGGAGTACATACATTAGATTTCATGGAAATGGAATTGACATGACTTGAAAATGATGATTTGTAGTGATTAAAGAAATGGGAAAAATAGAGGATAACTTCAAGTTTTGGAGTTCCCCCCCCCACTTTAATTGAGTTATTAAAGAGGTGGTAGTGCCATAACTAGGAAATTTTGTACTGGTAGCAAGAGAACAAAGATGACCTTCACTGGAGGAAGTGGGGAGACAAAAACCTTGGATAACTCATGGTTTGATATGGTGATAGATATAACCCCTTTAGGACATCTAAGAGTTATGTAGCTTGAATAATTATTTTTGTTGTTTTTTTGTTTTGTTTGGCAAGGCAATGAGGTTAAGTGACTTGTCCAAGGTCACACAGCTAGGTAAGTATTAAGTGTCGGGGTAGGAATTGAACTCAGGTCCTCCTAAACATAGGGTTGGTGCTCTATCTACTGTGCCACCTAGCTTCTCCTTGAATAATTATTTTTAATAGACTAAATATGCTTAGTGCAAGAGCTCAAGTGTGATGGTCATGGTAAAGGAGAGGGTGCATTCTGACAATATAATTTCCCCACTCACCATTTACCCCAGTACCATCAGGACTGTATGTACAGGTATATGATCTTGGTTACCCATTTCTTCTTTTCAGGATCAAACTAATTGGGGTATGATAGATTGATGGGTGCAGAGAGTGGGTCACAAGAGATGACATGGTAAAGGACCAGAAAAGTCTGTCAAAGCAATGGGAATAAGAGCTTATGAGTTTGTCAAGCAAAAGTATGCCTACATGGTCTCTCACTTCAACCACATGAAGGACAGATCTGCAATCTGTAGCAGGACCATTTATAGAATTTATTCATCCTCACCTTCTCACCTTTCCATCCCATCCCTAAATCCCTTCCTTGCCTCTAGGCTGAAGATATTCCAGGTATTGGGTAAGATTAAATTCTCAGGATGAGAAGATTTCTTTTTTTAGGAGAAAATTTCTTGATTTAACTCATTCAGATAAAAGTGAACAGCTTAGCTCAATGACCATCCAACCATGTCCACCTCATTAGATGAGCTCTTTATAGAACTGTCTTTGCTATTGTCGTCTTCCCATTGGTTTATCTATAGTTTCTCCCTAATACTTATTGGAATCAGGAGGAAATAAACTAGTTTCTTGATGCCAGCAATCTAAATTCAGAACCCTCTCAGGGACAGATCTCTGGTTGACTCATTCTGGTTACAAATCTTTCAAAATATTGTTTGATTTTCATAACATAAATATGTCTCAGTTTTAAATAAATGTTTTATTGTTTGCAAGCCCATTCTTAAATATTAGTTTATGTGCAATGTTACCTAAGCTAATTTTTTATGGAAAGTGCACATAATAAGCTCTCCAGATACTATTTATAAAAGAAAAATCAAACTATTATTGCAAAATATTTTCTTATTTAAATCTCTCTCTATATTGCTAGACATTTAGAATCTGTGAAGTAAATAAATACACTTTAAAGTCTAAGTTTCTCTGCCTATGGGACTAATCAGTCGGTCATTTTCACCATCCTTATCTTTTCTAAGATTATCTAATTTCTCAGATTCTAAGAAAGATTAATCTTTCTGCCCACATTAATCAATTTTAGACTTTATAGTACTGAGTCTCCCAAAACAGGTAATTTTTGTAACCTGCTTTCCCCATTGAATATTTATATTGATGGAAAACATAAATTTCATTTGCATTTTGGTGAGAGGGGAAATATTGAATCTCACAAATAGCACGTCACATTCCATTTTACAGTGGAAGAGATGGGAACAAACATTTAATAATTTAAAATAATAAATAATTAATTCCAGGCATTATAATAAATTCTTTATAAAAATATCTCCTCTGATCCTTATAAAAATCATAGTTTGAAGATATTTTTAATCCAGTTGAAGAAACTAAGGCAGGCCTTGCTTTAAGCACTTTACAAACATTATCTGATTTGATTGTTTCAAAAATTCTGGGGAAAAAATGTCATCATTCTCCTCACTTTATAGATACAGAAACAGTCAAACAGATTTTGTCTTTTTCAGACTTATTCAACTGTAAGTAAATGAGGTCATATTTAAACTGAGACCTTCCTGGCTCTAAACTCAATGTTTTATTTGCTGGCCAACTATTTTGTTAGACAACTATTTCAGCAATGTAACATGATGCATTAGAAAGAAGAATGAAGAAAAAAGCAAGAGACTTGCATTGTCCTGACTCTAACCTTAACTAGCTACGCAACCTTGGAAAAATGCTTTGACCTTTTCTTTACAACGTGATTTATTAATAAAATGAGGAAATATTATAAAGAAAGAATAAAATTATATAAAGTTCTCTACAACATTTTCTAGCTCTGTAATATTATAAATTTTAGGGTTCTGTGACAATATATAGTAGCTAGTTGTTGTAAGGCTAGCTTTGTTGTTCAGAAGAGCTAGGTTTAAGCCCTCCTAAGAAATATGTTATCTATAGGACAATGGACAAGTCCCTGAGCATTTCAATAAAGAAAAACATGTATGATGCAAAGGGCTAAGCATATCAAAAATATTATCTCATTAGATCACAGGCATTCATCTAAGGTCTGTAATTACAAACAAGTTAAAAGTTATAACCTTGAGATTATCAAACCAATGCAATTTTAACTCAGTATTTAAAAGCAAAACAAAACATAAAACAAAACAAGAAAGCAAAAATGGACAGTGTTTCTTTAATTCTAGTTAAAATTTATGATGGTGTAGTTAATGTTATCAAATGACAACTAATGTGAAATATTTAATACTTTCAATTATCAAGATGGCTCTCATTAAGCCCAAATGGTTCTGGCATCAGCATTTATTTTCCTTGAGTAAATAGTATGGCATTTCCCATTTTCTCTGATCTTGTTTCGCAGTGATATCTTACAAATATATTATATACCTTATCTTTTCTCAAAAACTGCATAAAGACACAATAACATAGCTTACTTAGCATTTAAAATAGGATGAGATGGATCAGTGTGATTATAATGCTTAGTATTTTCTGTTGCTTCTCTGGCATTGCAGTTTTCAAAAAAAATAACAGAATGCTATGAGGGTTTGGTATTTTACTCCTATAAAGTATAGAAATCTGTTGACATATTTTTCTTTCATTCCTCTGAGGATGTTCCTAATGGTACAAGTAAATCAAGGTCAATTATACTAAATTATGGTATAAAATTTAATAAATAACTGACTGAACTTTTGTTACAACACTATAACTGTTATTTCCTAAGAATTTCAAGATGTATGGGGAGAAAAAGAACTTCATAAAGCTAAATGATAACAGAATTATCATGGATTAAATTCATTTGAAAGTGAATATCAAAAGATCCATAATAAAAATAATAATATTTCTCCCAGTTTTGTTTCAAATATTTTCTGCGATTAAATTTATGTCAATCAGATATGAAATCATTTGGCTATAGACTGAAAATTTTAGTTAATCATCTTTATATTTTATTTATGTGTGATAACAGCTAATTCATTCATCTTACATTGCTGGGAAAGGCATTGTTTCACATAATGGATTTTCCAAATTAAAAAGCCTACTTCTTTAAGGTTCCAAAATCGTTTTTATTTATTATATCAATCATTTTTTATGATTTTTTGAAAGAAAAGCACTTCTTTGGCATTTTAATCAAAGCATACTCTTAATGTTTCTTAATTATTCAAGTTCAACATTATGAATGAGTTATCAAAGAGCAATGCCCTCAGGGACTAATAAACTTTTTAAAGGCAGAGAAGCCCTGAAATAAAGGATTATATTTTGGCATTGCTGTTTACTTCATATGTCTTTTTTTTGACACTTCTTTCTGTCTCCTTTACCAGCTCTCAACTATTGCTACTCATTGCAATTATGTTGGCCTTACTGTTTTTAAAGGCAGATAGATGATTCAGTAGATAAAGTACCAGATCTGGATCCAGAAAGATACCTCTTCCTGAATTCAAATCTGAGCTGTTCAAAACTAGTTGGATGACCTGGGGAAGTCATATGATGCAGTTTGCCTCAGTTTCTTTATCTGTAAAATGAACTGTAGAAAGAACTGTCAAACTATTTCCATATCTTTACCAAAACCTCAAATTGGGTCATGAAACATTGAACATGATTCAAATTTTATACATTTCTATTTAAAATCCTATTCTTATGAAAATAAATTAATGCCATTTGATGATAATTGTTTGGTCATGGATGCTCCTGGAACAAAGAAAACCACAAAATGATACTCAGTGCTTTATAGTCAGCTCCCAGTCTGATTCTGTAATTACAATGGCAATGTGACAGAAAAGAGGGTAGAGGACATTACAAATAATACAGTGTTTAGGTCATCTGTAAACATACATTTAGTTGTTAGTACTAAAAATGTGAGTTCATTATACAATGACATATAGGATGCAACAAAACATGCTACTCAAAGAATTAAATAGTATCAATTCTGACATTTTTATTATAAATGAAAGCAGAAAGTAATCTAAAAGGATGTAAATAAAGGAGTCAGGAAAGGTGGGCATAGAAAAGAATGGCAAATATGCAATGGGAAATTTGACTCAGGAATTTTTAAATAGAGAACAGTCTAAACCTCTTAAGCTATGCACATGCTTCACAACTATACATCATGAATGGTTTTTTTATTCAAAAACAAAGGAGGTGATGGGCATAGGGAGCACCTAAACAAAACAAAAACAAGCAATAATAAGACAGACCAAACCTCTCCAAAATTAAACTGATTACTTTTAACAGCCAGAAAAAAGTTGCATTGATATGATAATAATTTCTGAACCAGCTGCTTGTGTATCATAAGAGTATTCATTCATTAGAATAAAAAAAACATTCAAAACTAAAAAAAAGGGCAATGATAAAAACTATATAGCTTTCAAACAAAAGTATTCTGTCCTTCCCTATTTAAATTTGTTGTTGATGCCAAAATAGATAGAAGGAACAACAATATTTGATTATTATAATATCAAATGAAAGTGATATAAATAAAATACCATAATCTGGGGATAATATGAACTAAAAACCAGACTCAATCAATAAACAGTTGATCTAATTGCTAAGCACAAATTTATGATAGCCAAATAAAATATCATGTTAAAGTGTAAATTTGCTTGTAAAATATACAGAAAAAGAATAGTGAAGGGATATGAGAAGTATCAAGAGAAAAAGTATTAAAGAACAATGGAAAGAAAAAAAGTTTGTGGAAGGTTTGGCAAAAGCCAGAACTAAACAAAGTCATTTGAGAAATGGAAAATATCCTTAAACATTTTCATAGCTCTTTTCTTCATCAAGGAAAATGGACCCACCCTATTTTAATTCTAATATCACAGACCTGGTCAAATTATTTGAGGAGTAGAGATGGCAAATGAAGAAAATAGATAAGAAAAAATAATGAACATTTGTGCAAGATATAAAATAATTTTGAACAACTGACCTTTTAAAGGAACCTAAAGGAAGTGATGCTGTAAAAGATACAAGAAGGAAAAAACCCTTGGATTAAATTTTAGACAACACAAATAACTAGAAACTCATATACACTCTCATTTGTAATTTTATCAGAATAATATATATATATGTATATACATATATATATATATATATATATATATATCAACAACATCTTTGATAAGGATACCAAAAGAGAATAATTAATCCTTTGGAATCAGTATATTTCTGTAGATTCTCTTTTTATTTTCACATGGCTTCTTTTAATACATAATGAATGTATTTTCCTTATTGTCAAATAGAAATAAGAATTTTATGTATAAAATAAAATGCTGCCTTAAAGGCCCTTATCCAACAAAGGGTTTCCAATTCATTTGATAAAATTATATGATTCCTTGAAAGATATAATAATAAAGTATGTTCACAAGACAGATCAAATAAGGCATATCTGAAATACACATAGTCTTGCCAAAAATATTTCATTTATTATTGAGTAGAAGCTAAGGAATTGCATCAAATTTAGGAGGTTGCAAGTTATTCTCCAATTAATAAATAGTCAAAGGATATGAGCATATAGTTTTAAAATGAATAAATTAAAGCTATATATAATCATATGAGAAAATGCTCCAAATCATTATTAATTAGAGAAATGCAATTTAAAACAACAGTGAGATATCACCTCACACATATCAGATTCACCAAAATGAAAAATAAGGGAAAATGATCAATGTTGGAGAGGTTGTGGAAATGATGCATAAATGGTGGAGTTGAGAACAGATCCAAGCTTTCTGGAAAGCAATATGGAACTATGCATAAAGAGCAAGAAAAAAACGTTTATACCCTTTGACCCAGTAATTCCAATTCTAGGTCTATATCCAGAAGAAATTATGAAAAAAGGGAAAAGTCCTACATGTTCCAAAATATTCATAGCAGTTCTTTTTGTAGTGGCAAAGATTTGGAAATTGAGAGGATGCCCATCAATTGGGGAATGGTTAACAAGTTAAGGTACATGAATACTATGGAATATTATTGCTCCATAAGAAACCATAAATGGTCAGACTCTAGAGAAGCATGGAATGGCTGATGGAATCTGATGCTGAGTGAAGGGAGCAGAACCAAAAGAACAATGTATACACATCAACAACAACATTGTGAGATGAACAACCTTGATGGAAGCAACTCCTCTCAGCAGTTCAGAGAGCCAGAACAACTGTATTAGATCTACTATGGACAATGTTATCCCTATCCAGAGGAAGAAACACACACACACACACACACACACACACACACACAGACACACACACAGACACACACACACACACACACACACACACACACACACACACAAACAACCATTCAGAATCTGATGTACACTTTATAAAAATTATCTTTTATGTAGCTCTTTTCCTTAACCCTAATTCCTCATACTGAAACTAACCATGCTATAAACATGTTTATCAAAAATATGTAAGTACAATGCTAACCTGACTATTTGCTGCTGAGGGGAGGGGGGTGGGAAGGGTGCTCGGGAAGGAAATTTTGTAACTTAAAACTATACATGTGCATAAGGATGAAAACAAATAAATTGAAAAAAAAAGAAAATGGGATAATTATCTATAGACAGTGAGGTCTTAAAATTTAATGGGACCATCTACCATGGACATTTCCTCCCCCAATTTACATATCCTGGTCGCTCTTACTATGGGAACAGGAACCCAAATCAGTACTAACATGTCTTCTTTGAAGAATATATCAAATAACTCTGCAATGACTCCATTAAGAATTTCTCTGACCTTCCAAACCCAAACACCCTTTCATGGCCTCTCTATATATGTTGTCTCCTCCTAGAACAAAATAAGAACCTTGAAAACAGGGATCATCTTGATTATTGTATATACATATACATATATATGAATATATACTTTTCCTTCAATACAGTGTTTTAAATATGGTAAAGCACTTAATAAATACTATTCTTTCATTTATTCATATAATCCTTTTTATGGATGATTTGTATCAAATGCATTAAATCCAGATCATTGAAGAATCCAAGTTCTATTTATCCACAAGAATTTCCTCTAACTATTCAAAGGGAAAAATATACGTAAATACATTCCTATTGTCTGGTCCAAGTTATTTAGATTGTTAAAGAATCTATGGAACTTAGTCACCTGTTTAAACACACAGATAAGTGCACATCAATTTTAATATATTTTGTATACACATGTATATATATATAAATTATTGTGATGCATGAATGTCTATATATTACAGCAAGTCACTATACTTGTATATTGCATACACTTATGAGTTTACATAATACTTATCGCTAATTTGTAATCAGTAGTGATTATATATGTATACATGATATATAATTAATATATATACATCTGTATATTGATATATCTGTATCTTGGCCAAATGTTACAAATGTGATAGCCCACATTTGAACAAGAAGAAAACAGGGAATGATAGTCTTTGGAAACACACAAAGTTCTTTTCACAGAAAACTTCTTCCTGAAACAAAAGTCTTACTGACGACGTTCTTCAGTGAAGGTACAGTACTGAAATTTAAAAAACATTATGGCCTCCAAATCATTGAACTTAAGGTTTAACCAAAGATAGTCAGTAAACATTTATTAAGTTTCTACTATGTGAAAAGTGTTGGAAATCCTAATATGAAAGAGAGTTTCTGTCCGAATCTCATAGGGTAAGAATAACTTGCGAAAAGAAATTGAACATAAGAGAAGTGGATTTACCTGGTTGTAGGGGCAGGATACACAGGTCAAGAGGGGAATAATATTTGTCCTTTGTTCTCAAAAAAGACCATGACACAAAGGAAATGATGCCATGACAAGCACATGGATTCAGTTTCAGTGGGGGTTTGGGGTTGTGATGTCAGTTTCTCCTCCAGATATGGATCAAGATGAGTGTACATGGCCCTGGATGCAAGGCAGTCAGGATGAAGTGATTTGCCTAAGGTCCCACAATTAGTAGGTACCTGAGGTGAAATTTGAACTCAGGTTCACCTAACTTCAGGGCTGATTTTCTACCACTGTGCCATCTGGCTGCCCCAGTGGAATATAGGTTGATAGGAAATGAAGAGATATCTGTCATGAACATCCTCCTAAAATGAAGACTCTGGTTTGAGCTCTTTGTCCAACAATCAAATGTGGCCATATGGGTAATGCGTAGTGATGAGGTGATGTGATCTTGATGGATGAAGAGGTTTCTAAAACATGATGGAGCAGCCAGGTGCTAAAAATAAAAGAAGAAATGTATAGTAAGTGTTAACAAGCTATAACATAGAACAAATGAAGCATTTAAAGTGATTAAGTAGTGTTCCAGGGTTCATTTCAAAATATAGAATATCATCTATAGACATGCATGTTTCATTTAGATTCTGCACTAGACAACCTTCATAATGATGGTAAGCAAATATTTCTTTTTCAATGCCTTACTTGATAATTAAATTTATAAAATTTAATGATCATTGAATAGAATTATTTCAAAGAATTATTGCAGATTTTGACTTAGCGAAACCTAGGTGAGGGAATGACATCAGTATGATTTTCCCAATGAAATTGAAAATTTTCAATATTTTTAGAAGTAGAATCTTGGACTCTTTATGTTTCAGCTAATTATGTAACTACAAAGCTGTGAACTACTATGAAAAACCCATTAGTTATGTGGAAGAACATGAGTTGACAGTCAGTCAGTGATATTTTTAAATTCCCCTTTTTGGTAGAAATACCATCCATGATCTTTCTTCCTACCACCAAGGGGGTAGATAGGTGGTGTACGTATTTTTAGGTTATTTTTTTAAACTTCCTCATGAAGCATATTGGAGACTGTGATATTACAAGCTAAATGTGATATCTTGAATCCAATTGATGAGAGTATTTTTGATAGTATAATCTTGATAAAACATTTCCTTTTTCATATTGTCCTCCCTTTTACTTCTTTTTAAATGTTTTTGGGATAATCCTGCCATATTGAGTCTCTCCACTGTGTCTTGTGGTTTTACAAGATAATATGAATCATAATTTTCCCTTCTCTTATATAAGAAATGGCAAAGAGATCAAATATTTGTTAGTTAAAATGATATCTAGGTACTTTTGGTCTCTTTGCCATGTTGATTGAAATACATTGGTTAAACATTCTCACAAAATGATAATAGTATGAAAGGCTTATTTTAATCATTTCTCAAATTTGTTTGTATACTGTAAAACAAAGTGTCTACAATTCATCTAGATCCTTAATTAGAGAAGAAAAGTAGTCCCCAAATTTATGCTGTCAATGATCAAAATGTGTAATTTGTGGCTGATCTGCCTTTTCCTGTTTTTTCATGCCCTTGTACAAACTGTATCCTCATGTACTAACTGCTTTATGAAAGCTAGAAGGGATCCATCTCTTCTCAAATAAGTTGTAATATTCTATTTGAATCTATCTTTTGCTCATATACTCTCAAATATGTTGAAGCTATATATATGCATATATATATATATATATATATATTAAGTGTACATATTATAGTTATGCATATATAGTATGGCCATATTGCCTAATCAATTGGAATCTTTTGGAAGACAAAGACTACTTCAGCATTTATCCATGAATTTCTAGGTTCTGGATAAGTGTCCTGTACATAGTAGGTGTTTAATGAAAGTGTCACAAGTATGATCAATAATTAATCTTTGAAATTTATCATTTCTA
The DNA here is from genome assembly GCF_037893015.1 of Macrotis lagotis. Taxonomy (NCBI): domain Eukaryota; kingdom Metazoa; phylum Chordata; class Mammalia; order Peramelemorphia; family Peramelidae; genus Macrotis; species Macrotis lagotis. Next base: position 148,013,973 of record NC_133660.1, on the reverse strand, counting down.
TAAGGTATCAAGAAAATTGCTTTGTAAAATATTAGGAATCTTTAGGAAAAGACGACAAGATTAGAACTGTATCTTTTTTTGTAGGTAGCTTTAAACAAACACAAAAAGTCCTTGGCTTCGGAACATTCTAATGATTTAATGTATTTACATGACCATGAAAATTTTCTTACAATTAGTTTCCTTGCTAGCATGATAAAAACTAACAAGGTGACCTTAAGAATGTATATCTCATTTTCTCAGAATTCTGCTCATAATTTAAAATAGATGCTCCATGCCTCTAATTCTTAAGATTCACAATCTATCAATACTGTCTTTCTCCTTCCACCTCAATGTGTGAAATCAAAAGATTATTGCGTATATGTGTGTTTTAATTTCCCAGTGCCTGTGTGGTTGGTTTGACACCGCAGTGTTTCATTTCTGAAATATGATTTCTGAAGTTGAACAAAGTATTATGCTGTAAATAGAATCCTGAGAAGAAAATTTAATAAATAGCAAAGCCAATATTACGGACATCCTTTAAAAGAGAAACCTCATTTCCTTTTTCATAAGCTCATCTTTGATCTGTAAGTTTATACATATTGCCTCAACTCTTTCCAATTTCCCAGTACCAAATTTTGCTCCATATGAGGATTTGTGTGGATTCAGACACATATTCAGAATATTAAAATAATATTTGTACAGATATGTGTCAATTGTCATACTTAGATGCATTTGCTTGTCAGTTTTGAAACTTTAAGAACAAAAGCAATATCATGACTATTAGAAAGATAGTAGTTACCCAATTATAACAGTGAATTTTTTTTCATTCATGTCTCTATACAAGTGAGTATAAAATGACTCTTGGGTATATTATTACTATGCACCAATAAGTCTTTACAACCAGTGCATGAAAGGACTCTAGAAGTAAAACATTGAAATAGAGTAAATGACATGGGCAGATACATCTTGTCTGAGTGCTACTGAGAACTCATAGGGACCTCAGAGTTCATAGGATAATAAATATAGATCAGGTATTACACCCTTCATTTGGCAGATGAACCAGAAGCTCAAAGAAGTTAAACGATTTGTCCAAGATCTCACAGGAAGAAAGTTACAGATTTAGGAACTGAATACCAGTGCATCTTGTAACTCTATATTTAGTATTATTTTCACTTTCCAATAGGGAAACTCAGATTCATGAAGGTTAAATTACTCCATTTTATTTTTAAATAAAATTTAAATTTTACAAAGGTAGCAAGCAGTAAAGCTGAGATTTGAAATCAGGACCTGTGATTCTACATGCAGAAAGCCCTTTCCTCAGACCACTGAAACTACACTCTTCACACATAATCATGCAAATTCAGTCTATTTTTACAATCCCTGAATCTGTTGTTAGTAAGATGATGATGATGATGATGATGATGATGATGATGATGATGATGATGATGATGATTAAAGGCTAGGTCTCCCTATCTCACCCATTCAGGAAGCATGGGATCTACCTTTGGGTCTTGTCTCACACAGATTGACCCAGAACCTTTGACTTGCTTCAATTCCACCAAAGGTTAATTTGTCCTCTTTAAACAACATAGAGCCCTAGCAGAGCTCACCACATTAATACTGAATGTAGTTCAAATACCTAGATGGTTAAGATCACTGCAACTTAATATTCTAGACATCAATATATCTATCAGCCTTAGTTTAGCAGGAAATATAAATGGGAGTACTGAATCTTACTTTTGATTATGTCTAACCAACATTAAGTGATTGATATTCAAAGTTCCATAGCATACACAAACTTACTTTCCATTTTGAGAAAATTAAATAGAGAACATTTCCAGTGCTGTGAGCACTTCTTTCATTTTTGTTTCTGAGATAAGCTTGTGACCAGATTCCTGTAATGCAGCACAGGAAACAATACCAGTAGTTGAAGGAAAAAGAATAAAACACAATACCTAAATGTAATAGTATGACATTTCTGTGTAATGTTTTTCTAAGGAGTTACATTTGTGAGTTTGAAACTTTTTTATTTATATAATATATTTGCTAGAAAATCTTTATGTGTTAGTTATGGAGTAAAACAGAAATGCCAAGGTAGAATTATTTTTCAGTCAAAATAACTACTTAACAACAATGGTTAGAGCCCTGTAGGAGGAAACTTAAAATAATATAAGATAGTCAAGCAATCTTGAACAATTCCTCGAGATAAATCTAATTAAATAGTAGGAAGTGACAGGAATAGTTTTGGCTGGAGAGTCTTTTTGAAATACTGTTCTGATTTTCAACTTGAATATCTAGATGCCTTGCTAATGGGATGGCTTTACTCACTGAAAACTATTCAGCACAAATCACCTCTGTTGTTTGCAACATGTTTTTCAGAGTAAATGTGAAAAGGAGAGGGGGAGGGCAAAATGGTTCATGTTTAGAATTAATTCAGCAAGAAAAGTCTTCAAAGAGCATAGATAACTGCAGTCTATATTTCTTTATAGAAAAGGCTTTTGAATCCCTGTCATGAGATTGTAAGTCCCTCAAACACTAGTGAGGCAAAGATGGAAAGTGGTGTCATTACAAGGTCAATTAAAAATCTAGAGACCATTGATAATTATTAGGTCAGTGGATAGAAATTGCAAGGGAATTTTGGCTTGTCATACAACGCAAAGCTGTCTAAAAGGGGAATTGATTATACCTTACTCATGCCAGGAAAATAGTAGAAGAGAATAAATCCCAAAACATATTCTAAGTTTGGGAGGAAAAAAAATAATCATTGTTAAAAAAAAATATTGATTTGCCTCTATCAGGAATTGTGCAAAATTCAAAGGTTAATTAAAATACTAAAAAGACCCATGACCTCTCTATTTTAGAGTGAGATAATAAATATATTGCCTAATTATTAGCATTTTAAAAGGAAATTGGTTTAGTAATAATGCTATTATCATTGCTATTTTAATCGAATGTATCAGTATAATTTTTTAGATAATATAACATTTTAATTTTTATATCCAAAAATACATACACACACACACACACACACACACACACACACAGACACATTACTTTACAAAAGAAGGAAAATTAAGTTCCAATTATCTTCAGTGCTAAGTGAGCTACAAATATCCCATTTGATTCTCAAAATAATCTTGAGATAGGAGTTATTATGACCTTTATTTTACAATCGAGGAAATTTAAGCAAAAGGAAGTTAAGTGACTTTCCTAGGGTCACACAGCCAATAAGTATCTAAGGCTGGATTTGCCTTAAAGTTTTCCTGATTCCATACCCACTCTCTCTATCCAATGTACCAGTTAACTGCCTCTTAGACACCACTGAAGCAGAGAATTACTGACTTTAAGTGATTCACTGACCTTAGCTAATCAAAAGAGTAAGAACTACAGACATATTGAGCCATAACTCAATTATCTTAGCTTTGTTGTTCAGATAATATACTATTTTTTAATTTTTTCATAGAGTCCATTTAAATTTAGTCATTTAAAGAAACCACATGATAAATTAAAAGAATCAGATTGCCTAGTCTTTGATTCTTCCCATTTTTTCCTCTAATGCCTACTTTCCTTACTTCCATCAGTCTTTTCTGCAAATAATATATTCTAAAAATGAATTTTGTGTCCTTGAGGGCTGCCAGTATCAGAGCTCTGGAAACTTAACTCCTTTATTGGCTTACTCTGGTGAATAATTTTATACTGTTAGTAAATGACATTGCACAAGTCCCTTAAGTGCATGGCGCCTCCCTATTGTCTTCTTTCGAATAAAGATACTGTTTATTCCCTATTTAGCTCACACAGCCAATAAAAGAGAGTATTTGAGTTAAAAAAGTACAAAATTTGTAAAATATTTAAAGTTGCTTAGAAATAAGAGTGAGATGAATTTGAATATTATGTCAATAATTATTTATATTTGTAGTTCTACTTTGTTCTACTTCTTTCCCACCTCCCACTCCTTGGATTATGTTCATCCAACAATACAGGAGAGGGCACCTAGTACCTGCTAGCTTTAAAATGCAAGATTTGACTCTCAGATCTCTGGATGGCTGAAGAGGTGGATATACTTAATCCCATCCAGTTATTAGACAAGAGTCATCTAGGCAAGCTTATGTCTAAAATGAGAATCCCTTACCTTTGTATCTTCTTTCCTTTGACCAAAAGAATCTCATGAGAATTTTAAAGGCATCAAGTGTCTTCCCCTTTCTGGGACCAGAAGCTCACAGTAGCACCTATCAGAGTAGTTGAGTTGTGGTGGCAACTGAGTAGAAACAGTCTGGGCTCAAAGTGCCTCATCTGCAGAATGAATGGAGGAGAAATTCACAAAGAAACTACTTGCAAATATCCCAAACAGACCTTTATCTAATTATTTTAGTAGAGTTGCTATCACATTCTGTTCTAATGATTCTATGACTATTGTTTAGCTCCCTATTCATTCCCATGAAGAAAACAGGCAATATATCAGTTTGCTTTCTGTTAGGAGGAGGGAGGAGGGGAGGGAGACAGGAAGAAAAATGTAAAACTCAAAAACTTGCAAAAAATGATTGGTTAAAAATCACCATTGCATATGTTTGAAAAATAAATAAATATTTTTTTTTTAAAAGGAGACAGGCAAGCCCAGAGTTAAGAAAGAAAACCATGAGGACAGGCAAAGTACAAGGATTAGCACAATGTTTGTAACCCTCATGGTGTGAGTTAAATAGTTCTTGGTTTGACATGGAGCTGAATATTTAAAGCATTTTAATCTCATATAAGCTATTCACATATCTTGTCTTATAAGGTCAGATTCCTTTTGAATCATATATATATGTAAATATATAGAGAATGCATGCATATATGTGCACTTATTTATACATATATGCACATATATACATGCATATACAACTGATAAAGAAAAATTTTCTGATATAAACTGAGAAAGAAAAATGCTTCTATATGAATACTCCATATGAATGACTTCACTGTCTCTATTCCCATTAAAAATATATTATCCCCCCCACTCTCCCCACTCATTTCCCTCTATTGATATCTTGCTCCTTCAAAGCCCAGTTCAAGAGCCCATGGTCATATTGAAGTCTAGCTACTGCCCCCTTCTCCCAATCCCAACTTGTATATATAAGGCTAGAAGTAGTCCCTCCTATGAATTTTCAGAGTATTCATTTTTTAACCTTTCTTCTATATTTAGCCAGTTTCTAGCATGGGTTTACTACAAGCCTAATGAGGATGGTTATCCTATTGTCTTCATCTTTGTCATTTTCTTAAATGTTCCTATAATTACTCATTATGACATGAAAAGCATCTTGGATTCCCAGAGTGAAGCACTAGCAGTTCCTATCAAAATTAAAATATTGAGTCCAGGCTCTGTGCTTGGACAAACTCATTGCCAAGATGGCCGGTGAGAGATGTTCATAATAATTTATAAAGACAGTCTACTAAGGTTGTTCATCTATGCTATTTGAAGATATTCTAAACAATGAAGTCACAGAATGCAGAAAATATTAATTTTATTACATGGATTAAAGTGAAAATTCTACCAATAATTTCTCATATGCTGATTTTCTTTTATCTCTTTTGGTGCTGGATAGTTCTGCAGTTTCATGGTCATACACAAAATCGAATCCTAAAAACATAAATAATATAAATAAGAAATATAGATGAATGATATTTTAAAAATTGAACTTGTAAATTGGAAATTTACACCATTTTCAAAGTAGACTATTTCACTTTTAAATAGCTCTAATTGTTAGGAAATATGGTCTGAAATCAAGTCTGAGTGATCTCTTCATAATAACTTCACCCTTTAATATTGGTTTGACCTTATTAGTAACAAAAAGAATACATCTAATTTCCCCTGTATATCATGATAGTCCTTCAAATACTTGAAGACAACTATCATGTCTCCTCTGAATCATTTATTCTTCAGTCTGAAAATTCCAAATTTTATTAGCTTATGCCCATAATGCCATAGATTCAGAGTCCTTCAATAACAACCTTGTTATTTCTAGATTTCTAGATCCAGCTTAAATCCTAGTTTCCAGATATTAATATAGTGTACCACATGAATATGGGGGGGAATGTGCCTTCCTCCATTCTTTTCAGAATTCTGGCACTATATAGATATGGTATTCTGTATTTTCAAATAATAATTTGGCTACTTTTGCTAAACAACTTTTCCTTTTTTCCTAGTACAAAGGGATCCTCACTGGCAAGAATGGGAATGGATATATTTAAAATGAATGTGAAATAGAGAATCAAAAATAATAATAAAAATTTGAATTATATTACAGTTAGATTTAAAGAGTTTCTCTATATCTTTGCCTTAATATTATTCATATGTATTTTTTTGAGTTTGTCCTCAGAATTAAACCACGATTTAAAGCAATTTTAAAGGAAAAACATTACTAGTTGTTATCTTAGGTTCCAGGGACATATCTTCTCCCTCCAATCTAATGTTCATGACTAAGCAGGAATACGGAGATGGACAATTTTCCTTTTGTCAAATAACAATTTACTACAACAATTGGAGTGGGGAACAGGGTAATTTGCTCTCTGGCAAGAGAGGAATTTCCATAGCAATCAAAATAGGTGGCAAGAGAATCTTCACAGTTTAGACCTGGTAAACTCCTTCTAGTAAGAAAGAAATTCCATCACTCCCATAATTGCTCATGTCAGATTTCATAAATCTTTGACTTTCAATATATTGGATTTCTGTTGACCATTAGTCCTCATGTCAAATTTTCACTCAGGCTCCATGATTTCCTTTAGACTAAAGTTATGAGAGGCATGGTTGCTTTTTTTACAGCTGATAACTAACCACAAAGTATTTGTCATTAGCTAAAAAGCTTTGATTTGTCAGATTTTATCTCTTCTAATTTCTAAAGAAAAATATATTGGAAGATTGAACAGTTATGTCACCCCTACCTATTCAATTTAAGCTTCCTGAAATGTTGCCTAATAGCAAAGATTTTTCTTTGCAACTTTCATTGACAAATATCACTCAACCTTCTCTCCCTTTCTGTCTTCTTAATTCAATAAATTAATCAATACATTATTCAAAAAACATTTTTGAAACTCTCAATGTGCCAGACTGTACTATCCACAGGGCAAAAAATTCAAACATCAAAAAGTCCCTTATTTCCCAGGACTTTTTTTCTATACTTAAGTTAAAGGGATCTAATGAAGGATTGCTGATGAATAAGAAAAATAAAGAAGAGAAAAATTAAGAAATGGTTAATCCTATTTAGTAATGATAATTAATCTAAAAATAAATTTTAAATTATTATCATAATGAAATGACTCAGAGAATAAATTTAATCATTATTTATCAATCAAGTTTTTAAAGTGATAAAGAAATTGCAATGAAACCAATGACACTCAGACCAATTCATATTTTAAATAAGGTTAGCAATAAATAATACCTTAGTCACATTTTTTTATTTGTTCCACAACTTACTAATCAATTAGAAAATTAATGAGTAGGTCAATTGTAAGTACTCTGCATCTTACAGGAAAATTTTAATATAAATGAAGGACCTCTCAGCAGCCTAGAGAGCTATAACAACTGTATTAGACTGTCTATGGACTATATTATCCCCATCCAGAGGAAGAAAAACAAAACAACACAAAATACACACACATACACACACACACACACACACACACAAACACACAAACACACACAAAACACATGCAAAACAACCCTTCAAAATCTGAAGAATACTTTATAAAATTTATCTCAAGTATCTCTTTGCCTTAATCCTAATTCCTCAAACAGAAAATTACTAATATTTATCAAACTAAACTATCTAACTAAAATTACTACATGTGTATCCAGATATGTATGTCCACTACTAACCTGACTGTTTGCCACTGAGGAGAGAGGGATGGAAAGGGAGGGTGGCAGGAAATTTTGCGATTTAAAAATATACATGTGCATATGGATGAAAATTAAATATATAAATTTTTAAAAATTAAAAAATAAAAGCACTAAACTAAATAAAAATGAAGGGAAGGGACAAAAGTTCGTTCTTCTATTACATGAACAATTGGAGCAGAATTCAAAGGCAAATTGGAGATTCAGGCCTAAATATCATTGTGCCTATTATATTATTTCAATTGACTTTTTTTGCAATCCTTAAACATATGAGCAATAATAATCAACTCAGTTGCTTATTTTTGTGTAAGAAATACTCAGTCACACAACTTTGGGAGGTCTTTGAAAAGATTTAAATCTCAGACTTCATAAATCATGCAATCTTAAACCTGATATAAGCTTTAGAAATCATCAGATCCAGATTCCTCATTTTGCAGAGAAAGAAAATAATAATCACAAAGTTTATATGTCTAAGTAGCCCAAGGTCACAGACACTGGCAAAACTAGGATTAGATATTAGGTTTACAGATTCCCCATGGAAGCTATCCATCATTATATGACCTTGTTCATAGTTAATTTAACAACAAAAACAACAAAATCATAAACAACCTTTTGCTTTTCCCAATAAACTATGAGCCTCAGGAAAAGGTATTAAGAACTGTGTTGTATTTTTTATTTCTTTTAATGATATCTGTTGTATGATGTTTTGAACAAAGCAAAACAATAAAAGTAAAGTATTCAGTCCCCCAAATCCCCTAAACACCTGATTAGTTAGATTAAAATGAATTCAATGTCAAGGAATCATTGCATTAATATGATATTATATAGACTTATTAGCCACAGATACCACATATGATCATTTTAAAAGTCTGGTCTTATGATCAAAATAAGTTAAAAATTTCAAAAGCTTTTGAAATGGTCTGGGAAAAAAATCAAATTTAAGATTATGTTTAAAGAAACTTTGGGTTTAGGGATTAACATAAATTTAAGACATTTTTTAATATGAAGATTCTTTTTAAAAAATTGTCTATGTAGTTCAGATTGGTAGTCAGAGAAAGGGACTGTATCTTTAATTTCACTAGTATAAGGAACTTTGTGGTGAGAAAAATTGTTACCTTCTCCAAATTTATAGTCTTCAAGAATGACTTTGAGCATGAATTAAGTGATTGTCCTTTGTGTGAGATTTCACTGCCGATATGTTAGACATTGGAATTCAGTCAATTCTCTTAAAAATGTATATTCTTTATCCATTATGAGTTTGTGTTGTTTGCTTTAATGTGGAATGAATTTGGGCAGTTGAGACATGCAAATTCAGAGATTATTCCCCAACTCTGGATCCTGAAAACTTCTCGAAATCATAAAATTAGAATAGTTCTCTCTAATCTCCCCTCAGCCTTGGAGACATTCCAAAAATCAGGATGATTTCTCTGCAGGCTCACAAGACTGGTGACTCCCCCTTGTCCTTTCACAGGTTTAGTTGAGACAAAAGATTTCCAAACTAAAATAATTTAGAAAGAAGTTTTTATTAAGTCAAGGAAATGTCCAGTAGACGAGATAACAACAACAACAACAACAACATAAAAGGATGGTATATTTCCCCAGAGATAGTAAATTATCCATTATATGGGATTCAAACAAAGGACCAAGAAAACAGCAACACTGGTCATCAGAGAAGAAGTTTTTAAATAAGACTTACAGATTGTTTGAGGTGTATAATGGGCAAAATTCAAACTCCTTACATTAATCTTCAAATCTGCCTGGGTTTCTGGTCATTATAACCTAGATCCTAGAATGTAGTCTTTAAGCAACAGATCTAATTTCCCATTTTTACAGGGCTAAGTATAAACAATGAAAGAAAATTTCCCTACAGTTTCACCACTTTGGGACTTTTAAGTCCAATATTACCAAATCAAAACAATGCACACTTACAGACCACTAGGTTAAGGTTCAAAATAACCTGAATCAAAGGAGGTATATCCTTCACTGCTCATCATAAGAGTTTGAAAGAATTCTTGTAAATCGTGATTAGGATTAGACAGCATCAACTCAGAGTCAAAATGGATCAGATGAGGAAAGTATCAAGGGCCAGGAGGCAGGGGACTTCAACTTTCATCAGGAAACAGGAGTATTAGAAAAAATATATTTTCCAGACATTTATAGAAAACATATAGTCACAAATATCACAAAAAGTTTATGGGGTATTTTCATTGTTTTTTTTAATTTTTATTAAAGATTTTTATTTAGATTGATACAATTTTTCCCCTAATCTTACTTCCTTCCCCCCCACAGAAGGCAATTTGTCAGTCTTTACATTGTTCCCATGGTATACATTGATCCAAATTGAGTGTGATGAGGGACAAATCATACCCTTAAGGAAAAAACATAAAGTATAACAGATCAGACAATAAGATATCAGTTTTGTCCTAAATTAAAGGAAATTGTCCTTGGATTTTGTTCCAATTCCTTGTTTTTTTTATCTGTATACAGATGGTATTCTTCATTTCAGACAGCCCCAAATTGTCCCCGATTGTTAAACTGATGAAATGAGCAAGTACTTTAAGGTTGATCATCACCCCCATGTTGCTGTTAGGGTATATAGTGTTTTTCTGGTTCTGCTCATCTCACTCAGCATCAGTTCATGCAAATCCCTCCAGGCTTCCCTGAATTCCCATCTCTCCTGGTTTCTAATAGAACAGCAGTGTTCCATGACATACATATACCACAGTTTGCTAAGCCATTCCCCAATTGAAGGACATTTACTTGATTTCCAATTCTTTGCCACCACAAACAGGGCTGCTAGGAACATTTTTGTACAAGTGATATTTTTACCATTTTTAATCATCTCTTCAGGGTATAGACACAGTAGTGGTATTGCTGGATCAAAGGGTATGCACATTTTTTTTGCCCTTTGGGCATAGTTCCAAATTTCTCTCCAGAAAGGTTGGATGAGTTCACAACTCCAGCAACAATGAAATAGTGTCCAAGATTTCCCACAACTCTTGCAACAATGATCATTATCATTTCTGGTCATATTGGTCAGTCTGATAGGTGTGAGGTGGTACTACAGAGAAGCTTTAATTTGCATTTCGCTAATAAGTAATGATTTGGATCAATTTGTCACATGACTATGAATTGCTTTGATTTCCTCATCTGTAAATTGCCTTTGCATATCATTTCACCATTTGTCAATTGAAGAATGGCTTTTAAAAAAAAATATGACTCAGTTCTCTGTACATTTTAGAAATGAGTCCTTTGTCAGAAACATTAGTTGTAAAGATTGTTTCCCAGTTTACTACATTTCTTTTTATCTTGGTTACATTGGTTAAAAAAACTTTTTAATTTAATGTAATTGAAATAATCTAGTTTGTTTTAGTGATGTTCTTTGTCTCTTCCATAGTCATAAACTGCTTTCCTTTCTATAGATCTGACAGGTAAACTAGCCCTTAGGCTTCTAATTTGGTTATCAGTATTAGTTTTTATGTCTAAATCCTGTATCCATTTGGATCTTATCTTGGTATAGGGTGTGAGGTGGTGGTCTAATCTAAATTTCTTCTATACTAACTTCCAATTTTCCCAGCAGTTTTGATCAAGGAGAGAGTTTTTATCCCAATAGCTGGACTCTTTGGGTTTATCAAACAGCAGATTGCTATAATTGTTTCGTCTATTGTACCTAGTCTATTTCACTGGTCCACAACTCTGTTTCTTAACCAATATCAGACAGTTTTGATGACTGATGCTTTATAATATAATTTTAGATCAGGTAGGGCTAAACTACCTTCTTTTGCACTTTTTTCATTGAATCCCTGGAAATTTTTGACTTTTTATTTCTCTATATGAATTTATTTACAACTTTTTCTAACTCATTGAAGTAATTTTTTGGAATTTTGGTTGGTAGGGCACTAAACTGGTAGTTTCGTTTTGGTAGAATTGTCATTTTTATTATATTAGCTCTACATATCCATGAGCAGTTGATGTTTACACAATTATTTAAATATGATTTAATTTGTGTGAGAAGTGTTTATAATTGTTTTCAAAAAGATTCTGAGTCTGCTTTGGGAAATATACTCCCAGGTATTTTATATTGTCTGAGTTTACTTTGAATGAGATTTTTCTTTCTAGCTCTTCCTGCTGTATCTTGCTAGTCATATATAGAAAAGTTGAGAATTTATGAGGGTTTATTTTATATCCTGCAACTTTGCTAAAATTGCTAATTGTTTCCAGTCATTTTTTGGATGATTTCATGGGATTATCTAGGTATACCATCATGTCATCTACCAAGATTGAGAGTTTTTTTCTTCCTTCCCAATTCTAAATCCTTCAATTTCTTTTTCTTCTCTAATTGCTGAATCTAACATTTCTAATAAGATATTGAATAATGATGATGATAATGGGCATCCTAATTTTACTCCTGATCTTATTGGGAATGCCTCCAGCTTCTTCACATTGAATATAGTGCTTGCTGATGGTTTCAGATAGATACTGCTAATTATTCTAAGGAACTGTTCATTTATTGCATAAGTCTCTCATATCTAGTTTTTCTAACACTCTATTTACCTCCTTAAATTCTTTCTTGTTCATTTTATGATTAGATTTATCTAGATCTGAGAGAGGGAGGTTGAGGTCTTCCACTAGTAGAGTTTTGCTATGTCTTTCTGTAGTTCTTTCAGCTTCTCCTCTAAGAATTTGGATGCTATCCCATTGGGTGCACATACATACATACATACATACATACATACATATGTATATCTATCTATCTATATATATATATATATGCAGTATTGAAATCACTTTATTGTCTATGGTACCTTTTAGGAGGATGTAATTTCCTTCCTTATGTCTTTTAATGCTATCTATTTTTGAAGTTGCTTTGTCTGAGATAAGAATTGCTACCCCTGCTTTTTTTACTTTAGCTGAAGCAAAATATATTTTGCTCCAACCTTTTACCGTTACTTTATATGTATCTCTCTGCTTCAAATGAGTTTCTTGTAAGCAGCATATTGTAGAATTCTGATTTTTAATCCACTCTGCTATCTGCTTACATTTTAAGGGAGAGTTCATCCCATTCACATTCAAAGTTACAATTACTAAGTCTTTATTGCCCTCCATGCCATCTTCCCTCTGTTTGTATTTTCCCCTTCCCCCTTTATCTGTATTCCCCAGTTATTTTGTTTCTGAATACTACCCCCTTCAGTGTGTATGCCCTCCTATATCCACCCCTTCCCTTTCTTTCCCCTTTCCCTGTTTCCCTTTTCCCTTCACTTCCTTCTTTAAGTTCCCCTATTTTTCTCCCCCTTCCTTTCTATGTGCCCCCTCCATTTTCCCCTTTTTAATACTTGAAAGGTTAGATGTTTTGTAAGTTAACTGAGTATGTGTATAAGTTGACTTTAAGCCAAGTCTGATGAGGAGAAGATTCAGATGTTTCTCATCTCCTCCCTTCTTCCCCTCTATTACCATGGGTCTTTTGTACCTCTTAATGTAATGAGATTTACTCCATTCAACCCCCTCCCTCCTCCCATCTCCTTCATGTTCCCCCTTTTAAGGAGGAGGTGTTGTTAAATCATTCTATCTGAGTCATAGAAAATTCTGAGTGTCCATCACTTTTAGCTTAGTACATTCTACCTAATAGAGTTACAATCCTTGAGGCATTATTAGAGTCTTTCTCCTAAATAGGGTTATAGCCAGTTTCATCCATCCCATTGGATAGCAGTCTCATGAATAAGTCATGAGTGTCCATCACTTCTGGTTAGGTATATTCTCTCTGTTAGAGTTTTTCAAAAGTTATGAGAATCTTTTTCCCATGCTGGTATATAGCCAGTTTCAACTTATTGGATAGCAGTTTTTTTTCTTTACCCCACCCTTTTTTTACCTTTTCATGTGTTTCTTGAACCTCCTCTTTGATGTCCAAATTTTCTATTTTTCTCTGGTCTTTTCATCAGCCTTTTTGGAATTCTTCCATTTCATTAAATGTTCATCTTTTCCCCTGAAAAAGAAGGCTCAGCTTTGCCAGATAGTGTATTCCTGACTGTATTCCAAGCTCCCATGCTCTTCAGGATATTTTGTTCTAGGCCCCTCAATTGATTAATGTTAATGCAGCCAGATCCTGTGTTACTGTGGCTCCTTGGTATTTAAATTGGTTCTTTCTGGCTGCTTGCAGGATTTTCTGTTTTGTATGATAGTTCTGGAATTTGGCCACAACATACCTTGGTGTTTTCATTTTAGAATCTCTTTCCAGAGGGGATAGATGTATTCTTTAATGACTACTTTGCCCTCTGGTTCCATGATATCAGGGCAATTTTCCATCACTAGATCCAGTAATATTAAAGGGGACTTTTTCCATTCATTGTTTTCCAGGAAGTCCAATAATTCTCAGGAGGCTCCTCCTCAATCTATTCTTGATGTCAGTGGTTTTACTGATGAGGTATTTTACATTTTATTCTATTTTTTCCATTTTTTGGTTTTGTTTAACAAGTTCATGTTGTCTCGTGAAGTCATTAGTTTCGACAGACACCATTCATTTTTTTAGAGAGGAGTTTTCTTCATTTACCATTTGCAACTCCTTTTCCAATTGGTCAATTCTATTTTTGAAAGAGTTTTCCATTTGACTAATTGAAGTTTTGAGAGAATAATTTCCTTTTGCATTTGCCCAATTGAAGATCTGAGAGAATTATTCTCATTTTGTATTTGTCCAATTGTATTTTCCAATGATTTCTTTTCTTGTTGCAAGGTGTTAATTGACTCTCCCAAATTTTGCAATTGATTTTTGAATTCCTTTCTTATTTATTGAAGGAATTCTTTCTGGCTGGAGAACAGATCATATTCTCCTCAGAAATTCTAGGTCTCTGAGTTAGGGTCTTTTCCTTCCATGAATTTTTCTGTGAATCCACCTTTCCACTAACCTTTCTTCATTTTGCTAGGACCTTGAGTTGTGGAGGAGCTGGTTCACAGAGGTATGGTGTTGGGATCCCTAGAGGTTTTACTCACTGAATGCAATATGTCCAGTTGGCCAGGAGGTGTGCTGGAGGATTTGCTCACTAAGTGTAATTTCTCTGGCTAGCCAGTAGGGCATGCTAGAGGTTTTGGTCACAGTGTAATTTCTCCATATGTCCAGTAGAGGGTACTGGTTGCTTTCTCTGGAGTGTCTGTGACCTTGACTGAGGCCTTCTCCCTTAACCTGGAGGGAGTGATTAAAGCTGTTAAATGCTTTTCTCTTAAATCAATGGTGGGCTCTACCCTGGGGTGAATCATCACTCTCCCTATTGTCAGCTGAGTTGGTTCTTCTGCTCACACACCTGGGCCTGGGGCAGAAGTAGTCTATAATTGTGTTTGTTCTGGGAAGAGACCTCAGTGGCAATGGAGGCATGGAATCAGAGTTCCTCAGACCAGAGGGTCTCAGGATGATGTCCACAACTCTCCTGCACCAGAACTCTCCCCCTAGTCCTGTTGGCAAGCTTTAAGCACCAACACCAATGCCTCTGCTCCCTAGTTGACCCAAGACCCCACAGTCCACCAGGTTCTAGCCCTGATGATCAAACATGTCTGTCTCTTGGACCTCCAGGCTTCCAGGCTCCAGCCCCATAGCTAATCAGTCTGATCTGTGGCTGATCTGCCCTCTGCACCCAGACTCACCCAGGACCACTGAACACAAATCCTGAGGTAGTTGTTCTTTCTCCTGGCTTTTCTTTCTAGGTTTTGTGGATTGGATTTCTGGTTAAGAGGTTTGTTTCATATCATAGATGGGGAAAGATCCGGAGACTTTAGAACTATGCCTGTCTTCTCTCCACCATATTGGCCAGAAATTGTTGTTTTAAGACAATTCTATAGTTCCATACTTTCTTTGACATCATCAAGCAGAGTCATAATCTCACACATCCTAGAAGGAAAGAAATCTAGTTAAACAGACTCTGTAGGTTAACTAACTTTAATCAATTTATTTCATCTTGGATCTTAGTTACCCCATGTAACTCTCTGATACTTAGAATATTTTCTGTTTGGAAAGTCTCGAATATACTTCATTCTCAAATCAATTGTGGAAGGATGTTTCTCTTTAATTTGGTTTTCCAATAATTAGTTCATGAGGTGAGAAGTAGTTCAAACATTAAGGAGATAAGCTCATATGTCTTTTTGCCATTATTCTTAATAAAACCTTTTAAGACTAATATATAAATATAAGTGTGTATCTTAGTTCTTAGAAAAAGAAATCTAATTTTGTTGCATTTTCTCAGTGATGTTTACTATTCCATTAAAATTTAAAGCTTTTATATCTTCATCAAATAATTATATATTTCTCCAAAATTATTCGGTATCAAAGTCTTTATACAAGATCACAACACGTTCACAGTTGATCATTATAGTGATACTGTTCTTTTCGTACAGTAATTTCTTATGTTTACTTCACTTTGCTTGAGTTCATGTAAGTCCTACAAAATTTCTCCAAAACTATTCTGCTCACAATAGCACAATAAAATTTCATCAAAATAATATCTACTACTTGTTCAGCCATTTTCCTCAATTTTAAATTATTTGCTACTATAAATATTTTACCTAAATTACTTTTACAATTATGTGAAAAAATAGTTCTCAACACCGACTTCTTCAGTTTTCTGTTTCCCATCCTTCTCTCCTTGCCCCAAGATATCAAGTAATCTGATATTGGTCACACATGAACAATCAGGTCACACATATCTCCACATCATGCTCTGAAAGAAGAATCAGAACAAAAGGGGAAAACAACATGCCTGGAGCACTACTAAGACTCCATAGTTCTTTCTCTGGATATGGATGGCATTTTCTACCACAATTCTTTTAGAAGTGTCTTTAATCACTAAAATGTTGAGAATAACTAAGTCTATCATGGTTGATCATCACATAATGCCACTATTACTGTGTACAATATTCTGGTTCTACTCACTTCAGTCAGTATAAACTGACACAAGTGTTTCTAAGTTTTTCTGAAATCCACTTGCTCTTCATTTTTTATACAGTAATATTCCATTACATTCATATACCACAACTTGTTCAGTCACTCCCTAATTGTTGGGCAACTCCTCAATTTCCAATTCTTTGCTACCATAAAAAAAATTGTTTTGAAGAACTATGAAATCTGAATGCAAACCAAAGCACACTCTCTTAACCTCTCCAAACCTGTTTCTAACCCTTTCTTTCTCATAGTCTTTCCCTTTTAGCTGTGATTCTTCAAAGGGTGTTTCTCTTTTAGTCATTGCTAGTAAGATTTTTCCCAGAGTCCTCCTTAATAGGGTGATCCTTCACCTGGAAGATGGTCTCCTCTCTGAGAGCCAGTGTGGCTTCACAAAGGGTCGAGGAATGGTCAATATGGTGTTTGCTGCTCAATAACTCCAGGAAAAATACCAGGAGCAGAACAGAGGTCTGTATACAAAGTTTATAGATAATTTCAGTCATGAGGGATTGTGGAAAAAATCATCAAAAATTTTTATTTTCCAGGGAAGTCCATCAGTATTACTCCTCAGTTTCATGCACCAGATTTTGGGTAGTTGATCATGCTACTGCAGTTTCCCAGTCAGTAATGAAGTGAAACAAGACTATGTCCTTCCTCCCATGCTTTTTAGAATAATATCAGGCATGTTATCAAAGGTCTTAACCAAGGATGAAGAAGGAATCTAGATCAGCTACCAAACTGATAATAAATTCTTCAACTTGAAAAAGTTACAAGCCAAGACCAAAGTAGATGGAGTGTTGGCTCATAATCTTCTGTTTCCAGATGATTGTACTCTCAGTGCAGCCTTTGAAGCTGAGATGCATCAAAGTAAGGATTGATTCTCTTCTGCTTGTACTAATTTTGGCCTAAAAGCATCAAGAAAATACAGATTCTCCGTCAGCTAGCACCACACCATCCACATGTGAAACTATTAATTAAAACTAATTCATTTTTGCTTTACTACCTTAGTAGTAGTTTACTTTCCAGGAAGATGCCCAAAAATAATGAGGTTGGCACATGCACTGCTGGAGCTAGAGCAGTGATTGGGAGACTTCAAGAGAAAGTGTATGAGAAAATTAAAAGTCTACAAAGCTGTTGTATTAACCTCATTGTTGTATGCCTATGAAATCTGGACAGTCTACCAAGAACCATTCTAGGGAAACTGAATGTCTTCCCTTTCATTGATCATAGAAAGAATCTTAAAATCACTTAGCAGGTTAAGACATCAGACACTGAGGTTGTTTTTCAAGTTAAACTGCCAAACATTCAAACTGTTACTAAAGAGAGTCCAACAACACATGGACTGAGCTTGTTGTTCAAATGCCAAATGCATGCTTGCCAAAAAGTGTATTTTATGGAGAAGTCACACAAGGCAAGCACTCACAGAGAGGTCAGAAAAAGGAATACAAGGGCACTCTCCAGGTTTCTCTTAAGAACTTTGGAATTGATAGGGCAGCATGGGATACACTGACACAGGACTGCCCAGCATGTTGAGCTCTCATCAGAGAAGGTGCTGTGTTTTTGAGCAAGGCAGAATAGAATGTGCAAAAGGAATATGAGATGTGCAGGTTTAGAGAACCCATGCCACATGTTCATATGGGCTATTTGTGCCTAACCTGTGATGGAGCATTCAGTATTTAGAGTGGTCTGAAAAGCCATAGTTAGACACAACTTGTCTCTAGCATAGGGATCTTGTTTTGGGACTCTTTGATAACAAAGGACAGGAACCAATCAACAAACCAATATGGAAATATGTGCAGCATGATCTTATATGCAAAACCCACATCAGATCAATGCTAGCCCAGGGAAGGGAGAAAATGCAACAAAATGAATTTTGAAAACTATCTCCACATACTAGAAAAATAAATAAAAATAAAGGAGACCATGAAAAGGGAGAGGATTCTTCTAGGCATAAGGAATAGCATGAACAAAGTCCAATTCAGAAAAGTATAAAACTTATTAAAGACATATAAAACAAAACCAATACAGAAAAGTATAAAATATATTAAAAGAACATAACATAGTACTAAATGTTAAAATGAAAATGGTGTGGGGGAAAATAATTAAATTAAGTTAGTGAAATGACACTAGATTTTGTGTTTGAATTTAGCTGAAGGTACTAATGAGGTACAAAATGCTGAGTCAGAGAAAGAAAAAACTAGAATGAATAAACTAAAGGAAGAAAAAAAAGGAGGAAGAAAGCTAATTTTCAGTGTCATTTTCATCATATTTGCTCAGTTTACCCACGAGATATTTTTCTAGTTATTTAGGTATGATTTTATTTGTGTGAAAAATGTTTTGAAAATATATTCATATAGTACCTGCATTTGTTTTGCAGATAGATCCTCAAATATTTTATGCTGTCCACAGTTGTTTTAAATAAAAATTTTCTTTCTATTTCTTCCTGCTGGGCTTTGATAGTAATTTTTTTTGTTTTGTTTTGTTTCTTTAGTTTTTGTGGTTCTTGGGGTTGTGACTTGATTAAACTCACAAAGCTAGTAGGAATCAAATGTCTGAGATCAGATTTGAACTCAGGTCCTCATGACTCCAGTGATGGTGCTCTATCCACAGCATTACCAAAATGTCTTGATATCCCACAAATTTTGACATATTTTCTCATTATTATCATTCTTGAAAATAATCAAATTACTGGGGTGGCTAGGTGTCGTAGTGGATAAAGCACTGGCCTTGGAGTCAGGACTGCACCTGGGTGCAAATTGGTCTCAGACACTTAATAATTACCTAGCTGTGTGGCCTTGGGCAAGCCACTTAACCCCATTTGCCTTGAAAAAAACTAAAAAAATCAAATTGTTGATTGTTTCTATAATTTGTTGTCTGACCCAGTGGTTGTTTAAGATGAGGATATTAAATTTCCAATTTTAGTCTATGTATCCATGGCCCTTTATAAGATGCAATTTTTGTTGCATCATGATCTGAGTAAGAAACATTCAATATTTCTTCCTTTCTGCATTTGAAGTTTCCATGCCCTAATACTTGATTTTAAGAAAAAAGCATATTCTTTAATTCTTTAATTTCTCCTTTCAATTTTCTCAAGAAGTCTAAGGGTTTTTTCTCCTCCTAATTATTTTATTTTATTGTTTTATTTTATTATTTTATTCTAATTATTTCTCTTCCTTTCTAATTATTTTATGGTTAGATTTATCTAATTCTGAGAGAGAGTAGTTGAGGTTCTGCTCTTTCTAATTATTTGTCAGTGGACCCCCCCTTTTTATTGACCTTTCTTCATTTTCCTGGGATCTTGGGGGGGGGGCTGGCTCTCAGAGGTTTGCTTTTAAAAACCCTAGAGGCTTTGTTCACTTGGTTTAGGAATTCCAAGTGTCAAACTGTAGGGGTCACTGGTAGCCTTCTCGGGAATGTTTGAGGCCCTTAGCAGCAGGATCTGAGTTGACTTTGAACAATGGCCTGGACCCTGGGGGAGGGAGTTAATCTCCCTTTCAGTTGAGTGAACTCTGTTGCCCACACCTGAGTCTGAGGTGGTGGGGGTTAATTTACCATTCATTCTGGAAAGAGAGCTCTGCTAAAAGTATGGAGCTGAAGTCCCTTGCCCAACTGGTTGATTTCTAGGAGTGCTATGAAACTCCTTGGGCTGGAACACACTCTCCCATCCACTGGCACTCACCAGAGCTCCTCTCCACCCCACCCACCCCAGTCAAAGAATCCCAGCTAACATTGGTCCTCAGACCACCACTCAACAAAGCCTCTGTGGCTAAGGCTGGTCTTCTGGCTTCCCCCTGCTGCTGTTCCCTGCACTGGCCCTCTGCTCTGTACTCCAGGTTCATCTACTGCCCTCTGAGACAAACCTTGCTGTTAGGTGTTCTTTTCCTAGCTTCTTTTACTGGGTTTTGTTGATGAGGTTTCTTTCATGTTATTTTTGAGGGGATACCAGGAGCCTGTCTTCTCTCTGCCATCTTGACTGGAAGTCACCCATTTAGTCTTATTCTCTAATGTTTTTGATAGCAAGAGTCTTTTTCAGCATCTATTGAAATAATCATATTCTGTTCTTTTTGTTAATAATATGGTTGATTATGCTTGATTATTTTCCTAATACTGAACTAGTCCTACATTCCTGATGCATTTTTTGATACTAATAATTTGGTTTTCCTCTCTTTTTTAAGTCATCTGTTTCATTGATTTTTTTCATATAACCAATTCAGTTTCATTTATAAGTTCAATAATTTTCTTACTTTAATTTTATTAATCAGGCCTTTAATTTTCTAAATTTCTAATTGAATTGTGGATTTTAATTTGTTCTTCTTGCTTTTGGTTGCATGTCTAATTCATTGATCTCCCCTTTATATTATTCATGTAAGCATTTATAGATATAAAATTTCCCCTAATAATTACTTTTACTGCATCCTACAAGTTTTGCTATAATGTCTCATCATAATTGCTGTCTTGAGTGAAATTGTTTATTTCTATTATTGTTGTTTGATCCACTTATTCTTAAAATTAGGTTGTACAATTTCCAATTAATTTTATTTCTCTATCCATGGCCCTTTATTATATATAATTTTTTACTGCCTCATAATCTTAAAAGTATGCATTTAAAATTTCAGCTTTTCTGTATTTCCCTATGTTTCAGTGGCCAAATAGATGATCATCTTTTCTGTTGGTGCCATGTATCACAGAGAAGAAGGTATATTCTTTTTTATTACCATTCAATTTTCCCTAGAATTCTTTTATCAAACTTTTCTAAAATTCTATTCATCTTCTTAACATCATTCTATTGTGTTTTATGATTAGAATTATCAAATTCTGAGAGAGAGAGAGAGAGAAAATGATATCCCCTCAGTAAATTGTGATGGGGTCCATGATTAGGAAGGTGTGAATAGTATCAGAGGCAGGAATTGCTCTTTGTAAACCTAAAAAAGACAGTTCAGGTTTGTGCTTAGTGTTTGTGCTCAACCCAGTCTGTAAAGAATTGCTCTGAGGCAAATCATAGCTCTATCTCCTTTGTACAAACCTCTCATATTCATTCATGACTCAAATAGCTTCTCCTCAAAGAATTTGGATACTATACCATTTGGTGCATACATGTTTAATTATATTTCATGACTATGCTACCTTTCAGAAGGATGTAGTCTCCTTTCATATCCATTTTAATTAGATCTATTTTTACTTTTGCTTTTTCTGAGAACAGGATTGTACCCCTGCATTTTTGTCTGTTTTACTTGAACTGAAATATAATATATTCTGCTCCACCTCTTTACCTTTCCTGTGTGTATCAGGGAAGTTAAGAAGGTGAATAGAATTTTAGAAAACTTTGATAGGGTAGACCTCTAGGGAAAATTAAATGGGAATGGAAGGAATATAACTTCTCCTTTGGGGTGCATGGCATCAACACAAAAATTGACCATGTATTCAGCCCCTAAAACCTCACAGTCAAATTCAGAAAAGCAGATCATGATGCAGTAATCCTCTGCCAGGGTAGAGGATTAACCACCAGCCTTAGAGTCAGAAGAACAGGTGTTCAAATCTGGTCTCAGACATGAAACTAACTAGCTGTGTGATCTTGTACAAGTCACTTAACCCTGATATTCATGCATCCAGGGATATCTCTAGTCATCCTGAATCATATCTGGCCTCTGGATCCAAATGGATCAGGGGGAGAAAGTGAGTTTGGTGACTTAGCACAGAATTCCCTCACTCAAATCCAATTCATGTGTTTGTTATGGCATCACTTCCCTGAAGTTATGATCTTCGAGAACAAAGAACAAAAATATTATCATCAATTATCATCTTCACCCTGTGTATCACTCTGCTTCAAATGTGTTTCTTTGTAAACATTCTTGTAGGATTCTGGTTTTTTAATCCACTCTGCTGCTATCTGCTTCCATTTTATGGGACAGTTCATCCCATTCATAGGTGCAGCTATGATTACAAGCTCTATGATTCCCTCCATCCTACCTTTCCCCTGTTTGTACATTTCTTTCTCCTGTCCCCTTCTCCCTCCTCATCAATATTTTGCTTCTGATTGCTGCCTCCCTCAATCAAGCCTCTTCTCTTTACTTCTCCCTTTCCCCTTTCTTATTCTTCTCCCTCTTCCCTTTATTCAGCCCTTCCTTCCCTTTTGTTTTCCCTTTCCCCTCTTACTTTCCTGTAGAATAGGACAAATTTATAAACCCAATTGGGAATGTATATCGTTTCCACTCTGAGCCAAATTTGAGATTTGCTCAGTGCTCACACTCTTCATTCTTCCTCTCTACTATAATAAGTATTTTGTGCCTCTTCAATGTGGTATAATTTAAACTTTAATGCCTCTACCTTCTTGTCCCAGTATAATCTTTTGATTATATTTTGTTTTATATCTGTCACTTTATACCTACATCCTCCATCAAGGTATACTCCTTTCATGTGTCTTGTATAAGTTCAGTTTTTCAAGTGTTATAAGCATTATCACATCATAATCATTTCATACCCATACTCTCTGACCAAATATGCTCCTCTCAACTGCTCCATAAGAAATATCATTCTCAAGAGCCATAGGAAACATCACATCATAATCAAATTATATTCACACCCTCTGTCCAAGTATACTACTTCCAATGATCCCAGTAGAAATACCACCTTGATGAGTTAAAGTATCATCATATTCACCCTCTTCCTAAATATGCTTCTTTCAACTGTCCCAAGAGAAATACAATTAGCAAGAGTTATAAGTATTGTCTTCCCTTGAGGGAATGTAGACAATTTAGTCTTACTGACTAAAGTTACTTTTTTCTTTCTGTTTACCTTTTTAGTGCATCTATTCTGTCCTGTGTTTGAAGATTAAATTTTCTTTTCAATTCTTGTAGTTCTATCAGATAAGTTTGAAAGTTCTCTATTTCACTGAAAATCAATCTTTCCCCTTGAAATATGTTGAATTTTGCAGGGTAGTTCATTCTTGATAGTAATCTAAGCTCCTTTGCAATCTGGAATATTATATTCTAGACCCTCTAATCCTATAATATAGAAGTTGATAATCCTGACTGAGACTCCCTGGTTTAAATTATTTATTTCTGATTGCTTGCAATATTATCTTCTATAGCTGAAAATTGTGCAATTTGGCTACAATATTCATTGTAGTCTTTATTTTAAGATTTCTTTCTGGAGTGATCTATGGATTCTTTCCAGTACTGTTTTATCTTCTTGTTCTAGAATATTCAGGCAGTTTTCCATGATAATTTCCTCCAAGATATTGTCCAGGCTACTTTTCTGATCATGGTTTTTCAGGTAGAAAACCCAGATCTATTTTCTAGATCTGTCATTACTTTACATTTTCTTCTATCTTTTCAAAATTTTGGTTCTTTTTGATGGAATTGTGATGTCTCATAGATTCATTAGTTTCCATTTATCCAATTCTAAATTTTAGGATTTTATTTTTTTATTTAGCTTTTGTGTTACCTTTCCTAATTGTTTAATTTTACTTTTTTTTTGTTTTTAACAAGGCAATGAAGTTAAGTGACTTTCCCTAGATCACAGAGCTAGACAATAAGTGCATGTTGAACTCAGGTCTTCCTGAATCCAGGACCAGTGTTCTATACATTGACAAGAGCTGAGTTGTGCTATGGCTAAGAGCCACCCATCAGCTTCCCAGTTCTCCCACCTATGCTGGGCTACACCCCCTTTTTACCCATATGAGACAAAACTTTCCTCAAGTTTCTCCACAATAAATTGGATTGAGAACCTGTTTTTCTCTGTTTTTGTGGGTTCTGTTGCTTTTTCTAAGTTGTTTTGATAAAAGCTCTAGGGGAATACTAGCTTCACACTGGCCTGTCTTCACCCAGGAAGTTATCTAATTAGTTTATAAAGTCATAAATTTCTACAATCCAGTAAAAAATGTTTCTTTGCTTATCTGAATTTATCATTGTAACCTTTACTTGCCACAGTAGAAATGATGGAAATTAACTTACAAGTATTTTTTATCTTTCCCACTGAAACTTTATCTTGAATGAAAATCTAAAGTGGAAGCAAGCCCCTTTTTACTTGAAGAGCAAATTTAGCATACAATTGCAGAAAGTTAGAAGAACAGTTTCAAGTATGAAGCCTCATCAACCTTCTCCAGCATTCTAAATTCTCTGATTATATTTTGATTTTCTTTTTATAATCTGTATAATTTTGTAGTCTATATTTTTCTTAGAAATTTTGAAATCTTGTCTAGAAATACTGCCATGACACAAAACAAAGAGAACCTCAAAGAAAGGAAGGAAATAGGGATTCTTTAGTGTTAGGGAAGCATTCAGTCCATGAATGACTTTGGAGAGCAATTTAATTCAACTAGTAGTGTTTAAATTTTCCTCATAAGTGAATTTGTATAAGACTGAAATAAGGCAACCTGCTGTTGTATGTAACTCAATAAACTAAATGGATCAAATGTCCCCTTTTTTATCAATTACATGGTTCAAATGATGGCCCTTATTTTTGCTGTAATTAATTTATTTTATAAGAATCACAGCAAAATTTTTAAAAAGTACAGAAAGGGAAAGAGGAGAGAGAGAAGAAAGCTCATATCTGCCTTCCCCCCATCAAAAAAAAAAAAACTTCTTTGTTGATCAGTCCAAAAGGAATAGTAACGATGGATAAGCTTCCCTGCGTAATTACCCAGATCAGGATGATAGAGTCCCCTAATTTCCTAAGCATCCTGTTTTCAACATGAATCATAGAGTATGCACCTCTTCCTTGTTGTACAAAATCACCTTATCCAAATCAAGTTTCACTTTTCCAGGCAACCAACTTCTGACACCACTTTTATTTAACTAAGAAGAAATTATACTAAAACTGAAATAATTTAGAAAGAAGTTTATTAAATTAGTCACCAAAGGGAAAGCCTGAAAAGAGATGATCCATTACTTCAGAGTAAATTACACACTATTTATATATTTCAGAATTAGAAGGAAATGGCAACTGAGATTGACCAGTATGTAGGCAAGTTTTAAAAAAGACACATGAGTTTTTTGACCTGTACAATGGAAAGAAAGTCCTTATTTCCATGTATCAGTCTTCAGATCTGATGGGAGTTTTGGTTGGCATCACTTGGACACTATGCTAAGCATTGAATCAATTTGATCTCTAAGCAAATAGTTTATTTTCTCAATCACACAGGCTAGGTTCAAACAATGAAATAAAATTTTTACACAGTATCTAGTCTTGGAACTACTGTTCCTGCTATCTGCCATATTAACTCTCACTTGTCAGACTATCTGTTATATCCCTGTACCCTCATCTTGAGTGTAGGTCCTTTACTACAAAGTGGTATAGTGGAAAATGTGATGTACTTGAATTTGGAATACTTGAAGTCTAATATTAACTTTCCTATTACTGTGCATAATCTTGTATTTCATGTCTCTATGACCTTATTTTCTTTGTCTGTAAAATGAGAAAACTGGACTAATTAGATGGTCTCTGAGGTCCCTTCCATCTTTATATCTATTTTACTATGATAGTCCAGTTCTAAGGTATCGTCCAATGCTAAATCTAATATCTGGATAATGCCCTAATATCTGGATAATGCCCAACTTTCCTATCTTTTACAAATCATCAATCATCTCCAAGCTGCTGTGATTGCTCTACAGCTCCATCTGGTGGCTGGGTTCTAACCAGGTGTTGAGCCAGCTTTGCTTCATCACCAAGAGCAAGCAGGGGATTTTGAAATTAGAGATGGAATGTACCCTAGGGATCATTTAGTTCAATCTGCTTATTTTGCAGAGGACCACTCCAATTTTGTTGTACTTTTCCCTCACTTACTGGCAATCTTTCTGTTAGAACGAAACAGCTCAAGGATTGTTTCTCATTCTTCCTTTACTGAGTTTGGCAGTCAATGGGTTACCCAGAGGAAAAGCTCCAGTGTTTTCATAGAGCAGAAGTGGTAGTTGCCTGTATCAACTCCTCGACAAATGTTCCGGCAGTTAAGCAAAACTTTGTTTATATTGCGTGCCTCTCAACAGAAATTAAGAACTGTGGAAACAATCTGCACAAGTGGTTGGCAATCTTCTCTGGTTCACTTTTAGAGAATATGACAAGCTCACCTGCTGTGGGAGCCTGGAAATAAAAGGACAGTCTCAGCACATTAATTAAACATGTGCCTCAGCCGAATAAGAGGCCTGCTGAACCACTAGGGACATAGTGTGATGCTTACTTTTGTGGATGACAGCAGCCCTTTAGCCTAAGGTAACTTTCATGGAGGCCATGTTTGCGTGCAAGCCCTCACTTAGAGCAATGTGGCATGACAGAGCTGATGTTCAGAGGAGTGTGAACTTACAGAGAGATGCATCAACCACATAAGATGCTGCATCACTCAAGCCGACCAGCTTGGGTAGTGAGTGGCCTAATATTTTATTGAAGGTTGCTTCTCCTCAAAGGAGAGCTAAAAAGTCATCAGTGCCTTCAGAAAAGTGTTTGTTTTGGCTTCATTAAGTGATTCTCTATCATGAAATGATAAAAGCAACAAAATAATCTAATAAGGATGAGTCTGCAAATCTCATTCTGGTGGAATGGGGGCCGATATCTAGAATATGCATTAAAGGCTAGATCGAGAGTTTGGAGGATTTAGGCTCACAAATGCAAAAGAGAAAGCAAAAGAAGGAAGGAAAGAAGGAAGGAAGGAAGGAAGGAAGGAAGGAAGGAAGGAAGGAAGGAAGGAAGGAAGGAAGGAAGGGAGGAAGGGAGAAAAGAGAGAGAGAAAGGGATGTGTGAGAAATGGAAAAGGAGGGAAAGAGAGAGGGAGGAGGGAGAGGAGGGGTAGTGAAGGGAGAGAAGAGGAGAGGAAAAGAGATTAGAGACAGGATAGAGGAGAAAAGAGCAGAGGAAGAAGACACAGAGATTTTCCAGAAATTCTACAAAACCATCATTGAAACTTATCAATCACAAAAGGTTAAAAAAGTGGCTCTGTGGTCTTAAGTTTATTTTATTATAATGATATAATTGTTTTTAAATGTTTATATTTGGCCATTCACAATATTTAAATAAGGAATTACAAAAGAAAAAAATTATTTCCTAATATAAATATATGTAATTTCCTCAGGTTTAAGTTTGTTGTTGCTTTGTTGTTGTTGATGTTAATTGAGGGTGCTTTTGTTTTAAGATATAGTTTTCCTTTTTTATTCATTTTTATGAATTGTTTGAGGCTTTGATATTCTGATAGTATTGAGAAGCAATAACAACCTGTATGCTGAACTAGACTTTAAACCAGTGCAAATCAGTATAGTGGAATGAATTGTTAAGTTGAAGGATATAATATGTTGAAATGAGTCTGGGATTGACTAGGATTTCTCCTTGTCCACTTTCTTGCTTCACTATCACAAGTATTTGATTAGTTTCCCTAAATGGTAATAAAATAGGGACTTGATTATCCCAAGGGTTTGTCAAAGCTTCCTGGTCATCTCTGATGGTATTTGCTGACTTCTGGTACCTAGGTATAAAAAGTTCAACTTACATAAACATCTATATCCTTTATACTTGATGTATGTTTCAAAGCCAAAGAGATTATCACAACCTGACCTGCTTTATTCATTTCCACAAAGAGGTAAAATGGGTTTGTGTCTAACAGAGTTAAGTGCAATCTTGCAAATATTTTTTCTTTGGGAGAATTAAGTAGATATATTTTTGAAACTATTCAGTGACTTGCAAGTACCTCATTTTGACCCAATATTGATCATAAACTGTATGTTACCCTAAGCCTTCACCTTAATAGATATGTTATGAATTTCAAGAGAGATATGAGATTCTAATGAAGGGAATTTTAGCATCATGATCAATTTGTTTTATGACACTGTTGATGTGTCAATTGCCATGCCATGGTTGGTTAGCAAATATGTACTATATGTATTTGAAGAATTTTATTCTATGAGAATACCTAGTTCATTTTTCATGGTACTGCTATATTGGTTTTGGACATTTAGCAGAGCTTGAAAGTAGAATCTAGAAGCTAGAAATAGTATTTGACCTTATATCATGTTCAGAATAGAAACTGCACAACCTGGACGTACATATACCTAGTCTTAGAAGAGACTTTAGAAGTCAGCTAGATGAATTCCCTGACTTTACAGGTGAATGAATTCAGATTAAAGAAGTTTTGAAAGAGAGGGAGAGAAAGACTCATACAATAGACAAATAAATGATAAATAAGCAATAATACATAGGACAGTGATACTTCTGCTCTCAATGGGGGATGAAGGAAAAGGGCTTCTTTATCTCACTTTTACTTTTCATAAGCTACTGTGTTATCCAATGGTTTCTAAATCCAACTAGGACAGGGCCTCTTTTGCTGATGGGCACAGACATATTCGGTAGAGGATGACAGCTGGACTGATCTTTAGGGGACACTGTCTGAGAACCTTGTTTCAGTAATCAACTCCATTAATGCACATCTGCCTTAATGACTTTCTGACTCAGATATCCTATAGAGCAAGAGGAATCTTCCTAATAGTGAATGCAAATCATCACTGTCACCATGGTCATGCTTGGGCAGTGCTCTGGGGAGTATGCTTCATGTTGTCATATATTGGGCAGGATTTTCCTAACAAGCTCTGTCTTTGGGGGTTCTGTGACTTGTAGTTATAGCTTACTTCTCCTAATTAAAAATGTGTTGCACTAATTTGACATGGAACCACTTATAATGCAGCTGTGTGTTTTTGTGATCTCTGGGTATTTGACAATTCATTTTGTCTTATTTACAACTTAATATTCATTGAGTTAAAGTTTTGTGAAATGAATTAATTTCTTTGAAAATAAAATTTGAAAGAAAATGTGACTAAAATTTATGGGTAAAGGAGCTCATAGAGCACTGAATAAAGTTTTCCCAAACTTTTGCATGACTTTTTTGAAAATAAACTAAAGGAATAAGGTTTTTATTTATTTTAAGCAAAAATGAGTTTCTTTTAATACATATATATTTTTCCACTACATAGACAGATAGTTTTCAACATTCATTGTTGTAAGATTTTGAGTTATATTTTTTCTCCTTTCTTCCCTTTGCTTCCCTCTCTCCTTGGCAATGACCAATCTCAAAAAGGTTATAAATGTATTCCTATGTTAAACAAATTTCCATATTTTAATCCTTTTGTCAAAGAAGAATCAGAACAGAAGGGAAAAACTATGAGAGAGCATGGGGAAAAAAGCATAAAATAAAAATTTAAATAGAAAATAGCATGCTTTGGTTTGCCTTCAGATTCCATAGTTCCTTCTCTGGATGTGGATGATATTTTCCATCACAAGCACTTTAGAATTATCTGATCATTTTATTCCTGAGAAAAGCAAATCCATCATAACTGATCATCACACAATGTTCCTGTTACTGTGTACAATATTCTTCTGGTCCTACTCATTTCCTTCAGTTTCAGTTGATGTGAGTTTTTCTAGGTTTTTCTGGAACCCATCTACTCATGATTTCTTACAGAACAATAGTGTTCTGAAATACTCATATTCCCTAATCTTTTCATCCATTTCCCCAGTTGATGGGCATGCCCTCAATTTCCAATTCTTTGCCACTACAAAAAGGGCTGCTATAAATTTATTAAATGTGCTTTCCCCCCTTTTCTATGCTCTTATTGGGATACAAATCTAATAGTGGTATTGCTGGATCAAAGGGTCTACACAGTTTTAATGAAATGTGGGCAAAGTTACAAATTACTCTCCAAAAGTTTGGATTAGTGCACAACTCCATTAATTATGCATTAGTGTCACAAATTTTCCATGCATTCAAACATTGATCAATTTCCTTTTTTTATGCTCTTGATCAATCTGATGGTACCTCAGAGATGTTGTAATTTCTATTTCCTAAATCAATAATGTTTAGAGTATTTCATATATATAAAATGTTTTACTTCATCTGAATCTGCCTGTTCATATCCTTTGATCATTTATCAACTGAGGAATGACTTGAATTATTATAAATTTGACCCAATTCTCTATCTATTTTAAAATGAGTCCTTTATCATAAACACTAGCTATGTTTTTCCAAACTACCTTTCTTTTCATCTTAGTTGGATTAGATTGATTTGTGTAAAGATTTTTTAATTTAATGTAATTGAAATTATCTATTTTGCATTTTATAATGTTTTCTATCTCTTATCGGTCATAAATTCCTCCCCTCTCCTATAGTATCACCTTGTATGTCTAAATTCTGTACCCATATTTAATCTTATCTTGATATAGGGTGAGAGTTTTTGGTCTATGCCTAGTTTCTGGCTTCCTGTTTTCTAATTTTCCCAGTAGTTGCCACTAAAGAATAAATTCTTAGGCCAGAAGTTGGAGTCTTTGATTTATTAAACAATAAATTACTGTAGTAATTTAGTAATATTTCTTCTGTACCTAATATATTCCACTGATCCAAAACTATTTATTGACTAGGACCAAACAGTTTTGATGAATGCTGCTTTTTAATATAGTTTTAGTTCTGGTACAGCTAGGCTATCTCCCTTTGTATATGTTGTCATTAATTCCCTTGATCATTTTGACCATTTGATGCTCCAGTTGAATTTGGCTGCCATTTTTTCTAACTCAATAAAATAATTTTTGATAGCTTGAACTTTATGGCACAAAATAAGCAATTTAATTTAGGTAGAATTATAATTTTTTTCTTATATCATCTCAGTTAACCCATCAGCAATTGACATTGTCCAATTATTTAGTTATGGTTTTATTTGTTTTCATTTAGTGTCTGGGTTTGTTTTGGCAGGTAGGCTCACAAGTATTTTATGTTGTCTACAGTTACATTAAATGGAATTTCTCTTTCCATCTCTTGCTGCTCTGCTTTGCTGGTGATATATAAAAATGTTGACGATTTATGTGGGTTTATTTTATATCCTGCAATCTTACTAGAGTTGCTAATTGTTTCCAGTAGGTTTTTTTTAGGTTGTTTTTTCTAGGATTCCCTAAGTATACCAACAGATCATCAGCAAAGAGTGAGAGTTTTGTTTCCTCAAATGGTATTCTAAATTCAATTTCTTTCTTCACTTATTGCTAAGCCTAACATATCAATACAATATCGAACAATAGTGGTTATAATGGAAATTATTCTTTCACTCCTCTTATTGGGAAAGCTTCTGGTTTATACACACTAATAAAATTCTTAGGGATGGTTTTGGTGAGATACTGGTGATTTTAAGAAAAAAATTCATTCAAGTGTTTTTAATTAGAAATGAATGTTTTATTTTCTCAAAAGCAATTTTAGTATCTATTATGACAGTATATCTTTTTTGTTTGATTTGTTATTGATATTGTCAATTATGCTATTAGGTTTCCTAATATTGAAACAAATCAGCATTCCTGGTATAAATCCAACCTGATCATATTGTATTATCATAGCAATACCTTGCTGCAATTTCTTTGCTAATATTTTATTTAATTTTTTCAACATTTATTAAGGAAATTGTTCTATAATTTTTTCTTTGACTCTTTAGATAACAACATCATACTGGTATCAAAAAGGAATTTGGCAGAATTCTTTCTCCTATTTTTCAAATAGTTTATATAGAATTGGAATTAATTGCTCTTTAAATGTTTGGTAGAATTTGCTTGAAAATTTATCTGGTGCTGGAGATTTTTTCCTTAGGGAGTTCATTGATAGGTTATTAAATTTCTTTTTTTCTAAAATGGAGTTATTCAGGTATTTTATTTCTGTTGATATATTTTTTGCAAATAATCATTCATTTCACTTAGATTGTCAGATATATTGGCATACAGTTTAGCAAAATATTTCCAAATTGTTACTTTTATTTCCTCCTCATTGTTGATGAATTCTTCCTTTTCATTTATGATACTGGTAATTTGGTTTTCATCTTTCTTTGTTTTAAATCAAAATAACTAAAAGGTTATCTATTTTTTCTTAAAACATACTTAGTTTTATTAATTAATTCAATAGTTTTCTTAATTTCAATTTTATTGATCTCTCCTTTGATTTTCAGAATTTCTAATTTGATATTTAATTTGAGATTTTTAATTTGTTCTTTTTTTCTAACTTTTTTAGTTGCATGTCAAATTCATTGATCTCTCTGCTATGTAACCCTTTAGAGATATAATATTTTCTCTTTAACTGTTTTGGCTGTATCACACAAGATTTGGTATGTTGTCTCATTATTGTTGTTGTCTTGGATGAAATTATTACTTATTTCTGATTTGTTGTTTGATCTGCTTATTCTATAAAATTAGGTTATCTATTTCCAATTAATTTTTAGTCTATCTTTATTTCTCCATTTGCTACATGTGATTTTATTGCATGATGCTCTGAAAGGGATATATTCATTATTTCTGCCTTTCTGCAATTCACTGTGAGATTTTTGTTCCCCAATAGATTGTCAGTTTTTGTACTGCTGAGAGTAAGGTGCAATCCTTTTATATTTCCATTCAGTTTTCTCTAGAGGTCTATCGTATCTAACTTCCCTAATATTCTATTTACTTTTTTAACTTCCTTCTTGGTTATTTTGTGGTTAAGTTTATATAACTCTGAAAGAGGGAAGTTGAGGTTCCCTGATTATAGTTTTGTTATCTGTATCTCCTTGTAATTTATTCAGCTTCTCCTCTATTTTTATACCATATCACTATATATACATATATATATATATACATGTATATATATATATATGTATATACTATTGCGATTATTTGATTGTCTATAGTATCTTTTAGGAAGATGTAGTTTTCTTCCCTGTGCCTTTTAATGAGATCTATTTTTTTTTTGCTTTTGCTTTGACTAAAATAAGGATTTCTATCCTTGTTTTTGTTTTCTACTTCAGCTGGAGCATAATGCATTCTGCTCCAGATTTTTGCTTTACTCTAGGCATATCTCTCTGCTTCAGATGTGTTTCTTGTACAACATAATGTAGGATTATGATTTTAATTCCCTTTGCTATCTGTTTCACTTTATGGGAGAATTCATCCCATTTACATTCATAGTTATGATAACTAACTCTATTTACCTCTCTCTCCTCTCTGTTTGTACTTTTCTTTCTCCTTTCACCCTCTCCTTCACCAATGTTTGGATTCTGACCACTGTTGCCTCAATCTGTCTTCACTTCTATCAGTCCCCCTCTCTTATCTTTCACCTTTCCCTTTTACCTTTCCTCTACGTTCTCCCTTCTTTTTAATCACTCCTTCCTTCTTTTCTCCTCTCCCATCCTAATGACCTGTAGGATAAGATAATTTTCTAAATTCAACTTTGTGTTCCTTCTGTGAGCCAAATTTGATGAAAGTAAGATTCAAGCAATTTTCACACCCTTCCTTCTTTCCCTTCTTTCCCTCTACTCTAATACATCCTTTGTACCTCTTCATGTGATATGCTTTACCTCATCCTGCTTCTCCCTTACTCCTGTCCCAGTATAAACCCATTTTAATGCCTTATTTTTTAAATCAGTCTATCAAAATCAACTTATGCCCATGCCTTCTAAGTACACTTTCTCTAATCAAAATATAACAGTATCATCCTTGTAACCAGTTTAATCATATAGAATAATATTCTTTTTTGCTGTTTAACTTTTTATGTATCTCTTGAGTCTTATGTTTGAAGATCAAATTTTGTTTTTAGCTCTGGTTTTTTCATCAGGAAAAGTTGAAAGTCAGCTATTTCATTAAATATCCATCTTTTCCCTAAAGGAATAAATCTCATTTTGCTCAGTAGTTGATTCTTGGTTGTAATTCAATTCCCTCTGCCCTCCAGAATATTATATTCAATGTCCTTTGCTCCTTTAAGGTTGATGCTATCAAGACGTGTAATCCTGACTGTGTGGTTTCTTTGTAGTTGAGTTGTTTCTTTCTGACTGCCTGACTGTAGTATTTTCTCCTTGATCTAATTGTTCTGGAATTTTGCTAAAATATTCCTTTTTGGATTTCATTTTGGTATCACTTTTTGGAGGTGATTGGTAGATTCTTTCAATGGCTCTAGGATATCAAAGCGTTTTCCTTGATTTCTTAAAAGATGTTGTCTAGACCTTTTTTTGATCATGTCTTTCAAGTAGTCCAATAATTCCTAAATTATCTCTCTGTTTTTCTGATCAGTTATCTCTCTAATGAGGTATTTTATATTTTCATCTATTTTCTCATCTTTTATAGAAATTTTGTTATATTCATTCCTGGTGTTACATAGAGTCATTAGCTTCCAACTGTCCAAGTCTATTTTTCAAGTAATTATTTTCTTCAATTAGTTTTTGCATCTCCTTTTCCATTTGGTCAATTTTATTTTTCCATTTGCCCAATGGTATTTTTAAAGGATTCCTTTTCTTTACTGCATTTTTGTTCTTCTTTTTCACGATATTGGATATCTCTTGCATTTCTTTTCTCATTTGTTTCTATTTGATTTTAAAATCCTTTTCACATTTTTCCTAGAAGTCTTTTGGACCTGTAGATCAATTCCTAGTCCCCTCTGAGGATTCACATGTAAGACTTTTCTGTCTTCCTCATCTGAGTTGGTCTTCTGCTCTCCTTTAATTCCATAGATTTTCTCCTGACTTTCATTACTCATTTTGAGCTTTGTTCCTGGGCTAAAGAGACACTGTGTTGGGGGAAGGGCCCAGGCACAGACCTTCTGCATTGATACAAAAGAGACCTGCTAATTAGACTGGGTGCAAACTTCCTGTGTTGAGAGCCCTAGATGCCTGTTCACTGAATTGGGACTCTCCAATTACAGACCTTCTGCATTGTACAATGCTGGAACCCTCCACATTGACCTACTGTGACATTGGTCTACAGAGCCAAACACAGAGGCCTCCACTGAAGATCTCTCCTGTGGCTGAGAGACTCTAGTTGGTCTCCTCTCACCCTGCCTGGGTTGGTTTCAGCTCCCTATTCTGGGCCACAATCCGCCTCTACTTTTTTTGAGATAGACCTTGTGGGAAAATGTTACACACTGTTTTTGTGGGTTCTTTTACTCTAGACTATGTTAGATGCTTGATTAATGTTGTTTCTGAGGGAAGTCCCATAGAACCTTAGGAAGTTACTCTCTGCCAACTGCCCTTTGCCCTGCACAGATGAGTTTTACAAAATAAGGTAAAAACATGTTTTATGTTTTATCAAAAACTTAGGAAAGAGGGTGGCTAGATGACTCAGTAAATAGAGCACCAGCCTTGGAGTCAGGAGTACGTGGGTTCAAATCCAGCCTGAGACACTTAATAATTACCTAGCTGTGTGTCCTTGGGCAAGCTACTTAACCCCATTGCCTTGAAAAAAAATCTAAAAAAAATTTAGGAAAGAGTATTAGACTTTAAGACTATAGACTTGAGTTTGATAGTTAGCTCTAGCTATAAGAACTATGATATCAAGTTACTTAGCTTCACTGATGTTCATTTTTCTTATCTATCATAAAGGGATAATCATTATGAATAATGATATTCATAATGCCTACTTCACAAGACTGTTGGAAGAAAAGTATTTGCAAACATTCAAAGCTATGAAAATGTGAACTCCATGAGCTATAATTTCAATAATATTTCCCAGAATTGATGCAGATTCATTATCCCTAATATGAAAAATAATGATTTTAGGGACTACCCCAAAATTCAGTCATATTCAACAGATATTGAATATTCATTCATCAAGTCATTCAACCATCAAATATTTAATTATTCCCAATACTGTTGAAGATATAGAGAAAAATAACACATGGATTCATTGGTCTAATAATCTAAAAGGATATGTAAAATATATACATTTATAACTGAAGTACATGAATATGGGAAGGTTCTGTGATTGTGTCAAATGGGGAAATAGCTGGATTTGGGAACTCCTTCCAAAGAAACAGGCCACAAACTTCCTATAACTTTATAGATTGGTCCTGGATCATCTTAGAGACACAAAGGAGAAGTGTATTATCCAAATCACTTAACCGATAAGTATAAGAGAGGGATTTGAGCAAGCAATGGAACAGGATTTAATGAACTCATTATGTACCAAGCAACATATTGAGGACAAGGGAAACAAATATAAAGAATGAAACATCTGATTATGAAGGGAACTTGTTTCATTGATATAGTTATCAAAATACTTTTTAAAGATTCACTAACTGGGGGCAGCTAGGTAGCACAATGGATAGACCATTGGACCTGGAGACAGGAGGACCTGAGTTCAAATGTGATCTCAGACACCTAATAATTGCCTAGCTGTGTGACCTTGAGCAAGTCACTTAACCCCACTGCCTTGCAAAAGCTAAACTAAATAAAAATAAAATTAAAAAATGCATTAACCTCAAAATACAAAGTTCAGTTTTAGGGAAGTAGAATAATAAAAAAAATACCTGAGATGATTAGAATAGTTTTTGTTTATCATTAATAGATATGATATTATTTTGGCATATTTATGATGGAGAATGACATTAATTAATCTTTAATTAACCTTTTAGTGTTTCTACTAGGTCAAAGGACATAGAATCAGTTCAGGAGAGTTTTATATGCCAGAAAATTAGATGTTCAGTAAATTCAATTACTAGTTAATGCTTATAATTTGATACTTGAGGTAAAAAATGAAAATGAACTAGTTGCTCCCCTCAAGGAGCTTACAGAGATGTATATGAAAAATAAATATATTGAATTTGTTCCAAGCTATGAAGGAAACTAGGAGATTCTAATTGGTTAAGAGGGAGTAAATATCCTTCCAGCTTCTCCAAGAAGCTTCCTGGTCAGCATTTGCTGAGACATTTCTAAATTTCTGGGTTATATGCATAGCATCTTAAGTAAATGAAATTCATTGTGGGGGGGGAATATGGACTTTGATTCATCAGCTATAATCTCTTTTTTTTTGAGAACAGAAATGAGTTTTCTACCTCCACTATTGCACCTATAGTCAGAGTAGATATAGAATGATTTATCCTGCTGTATTTTTTGACAAAATAAAAATGCCTGCAGAGATTCATGAAGGATTCATGGTTTTGCAGAAGGTATATGATAAGAATCTGAATGCAGATTTGGCTCTTCAACTTATGCCTTCTTGACATTAATAAGATATGGGTCAAACATGTAATAAATATCAAGCTGAGATGGATCTTCACAAATCCTGGCAACTCAAAAATCTGTTAATAAAATGATGCTAATTTGAAGTGGCATGTTAATTCTTTTGGAGAATAGTTTATATTTGGTCTCAGTCTCCAGAGGAGACCAATTAAGGTTCAATAATTACAACTATGTTTGATGGAAAAGAAATCTGTTGCTTTCTTTAACCAATATTCGTATAAAAATAGCTTGTAACATAGTTCATGTCCTAAGGGACTGCATATATTCACATTATGAAAAAAATTAGATTTTTGTAATGGACTATTTCTATTTTATCCAAGGAAAGTTATCTTGATAAATTGAAGGTAATTCCACTTATATTTACTGAGCATGGTAAACTAATTTTTACTCTTTGTTGACCTAGAAAGTTGTTCCCCAAGTTTTCCTTGACATGTTAAAAACCTTTGCTATTACCTTAATAAACATGCATCTACTATTTGTTTAATGGAAGAGGTATTATGCCCCCTCCTTAATAAAGAATAATCAATCAATAAACACTTAATTAGGGCCTGCAATCTGTGTTAGAAACCTAAAATTTAAGGGGGTAGAGAGTATAGACAAAAATGCAAACAAAAAGGTACTAGGCAAGCTACATACAAGATAAATAGAAAATAGTAAACAGAGGAAAAGAAATAGAATTAAAGAGACTGGAAATGATTTCCTGAAGAAGATGGGATATTTTTTAAGGTTTTTTTTTTTTTTGCAAGGCAAATGGGGTTAAGTGGCTTGCCCAAGGCCACACAGCTAGGTAATTATTAAATGTCTGAGACCGGATTTGAACCCAGGTACTCCTGACTCCAAGGCCAGTGCTTTATCCACTATGCCACCTCGCTGCCCCAGAAGATGGGATTTTAACTGAGACTTAAAGGAAGTAAAGGAAGTCACTAGCCAGAGTAGAGGATGAAGAACATTCTAGGTATGAGGGACAGGTAAAGAAGCCCTGG
The DNA here is from genome assembly GCF_037893015.1 of Macrotis lagotis. Lineage (NCBI taxonomy): Eukaryota > Metazoa > Chordata > Mammalia > Peramelemorphia > Peramelidae > Macrotis > Macrotis lagotis. The sequence continues at coordinate 147,975,261 of NC_133660.1, read as the reverse complement.
AGCCAAGGGATGAAGTGTCATAACAAATGAAGACTGTGTTAAAGACAAAAGCTACTACAACCTTGATACATTAAAAACTCTGAATTATGACAATGTCCTCTCCATATTTGATTAGAAAAATCTGAAACATTTATGGGAGAAATATCTCCATTTTAAGTTTATAGGTAGGTAACTGCTACTCCAATCTAAATCTTACAGGGCTAAAAACCTACTTTTTAATCATGCTTAAGACAAAAAAAATGCACAAAAAATTAGGATTCCAACAAAATCAGATAAAAATTATATCAGTGCAATGGAGAAATAATTCTTTTATATATTGTACATTCTTCTTAGGTCATAAATGTAATAAGAAAGATAGATTTTTAATCCCAATATCATTCAATGTCAAAAAAGTTGGACAAACTTAACTAAGTTTTAATCTCATACATCCCCCAAGGAAACAAATCTTGGTTGCCTAGGGAAATTCTCTAAAACTGTAACATACAGACTTAAATACAAAGATTTTCTTCATAGGCAGCTAGGTGGCACTGTCTGTCTGTCTGTCTCTTGCTCTGTGTCTGTCAGTCTCTCTCCATCACTCATTACATAGATAGATAGATAGATAGATAGATAGATAGATAGATAGATAGATAGATAGATAGATATGTTGATCTTTGTTATTCACAAATTCCATATGGGTTTATCAACTCAACTAAAATTTATTTATAAATCAAAATCAATGCTCACAATAATGTTGCAGTCATTCATGGATGTGCAGAATGGCCAAAAAATTTGTTTTCCTTTAGGCATAATCCTAGCTAGTGTCACTCTGACTTTTAATATTCTCTTTTGTGATCTTTATAGTGCCACATTTTTGGTGCTTTTCTAAGTGATTTTACTACTTATAATGGTCCCTAAACATACTGATGAGCTTCTGTCTAGGATTTCTCAGCACAAGAATGCTGTGTTGTGTCTTTCAATGAAAATGGTTGTATTAGATAAGACTCATTCAGGCATGAGTTACAATGCTTTTGACCATGACTTCATTTTAGTAGATCAACAATACAGTATATCCAGAATAAAGGAAGCAGAGATTTGCATAAAAACAATTATTTGTAAGAATGATATATTAAAGAAGCTGTCTTTAAACAGAAACACATAAAACAAGCTATGTATTGATCAGATGACGAAAATACTGTGACTAGAGATTTAAAGGAAACTAACACATTAAACCAGTGTTCATGGTATCTTTATAAAACATGACTACCAAAAAATTACAAGATGTGTATGTGTGTCTGTCTTCTACCTTTTTATCTAACTGGATAACTAGCTAAATGTATAAAGTGTATGGGGTTTTCAGAAAGATTAACATCTCTGGTGAAATTGCTTGCCAAGCCCTTTTCAGAGCTGCTCATTCACCTTTATATATATATGATTCATGTCATTCTCACACCTGTAATCTCAAGAAACTATAGCCTTGCAGCAGTCATATCTTCATATATAATCTAGGTAGATTAAGGGTAATCTCAAACCTCTTAGCAAATGGGGGGGGGGTTATCCCAATCATATGAACTTTCCCTGTCGAAATGGTAAAAATTAGCAATTTGTTCCAATGGTCATGAAAGCAGCAGAAGCAGGAATTTTAGGGTGCCAAGATCTTGGTCAAGCATCAAAGACACCAAGGTCACCAATTTACACCATGGGCTATCATCATTTATCTTGATTTTCGTCCTCCACTCAATTTGGATGACTCAGGAAGAGAGAGAGAGTGAGACTAAGGACTTCACAATACTGTCTCACTTATATACAATTTATACAGAAGTCAAAACATCATCCCTGATGCCCTTAGTACTCTTCAAAAAATAAAGAAAAAACAACAGCTATGTAACTATAGCCAGATACATACATACATACATACATATATGTATATATAGTAACATGAGGTACCAACTATTTATTATGCTATTTTGCCTCTGAGTTACATGTATATATGTCTATAATCTATATGATTTATACATATTATGAATAGATATCTATTCATAATATGTATAAATTGGGATGAACACAAATTTGGTAGTTATAGTATCTGTATCCAGTCATGTTGTCATGGACTAGGTATAATGCTAAGGAAACTCAACCTCCAGTTAGCCAAATTAAGTTCACCATTCTCATACTCATTGACTCACTAACAAACACCACCCTTTTGAAAATGCTAATGACTGATTGAGTTATGAATAATGTCTGACTCTCCCCAAGAGAAAATTAAACAATATATTCAACGTAAAAATATCAATCAGATATGACAGATAATTTATTTTTACACTAAAAGCAATGATATTCATGAAAAAAACAATCACACTGTATCAAATCAAGGCAACTACAAAAGCTTAATGATAATTTAAAGCCATCAAAATAATTATCTAGGGAGAAAATATCTAAGCCTTGTTGGTGGTCAATACATATGATAGAAATTTTAATTACTTTTTTTTTATTATTTGATTTCTCTCTGTTGCTATTTGAACACAGTCATTGAAGGTCTGCTGGCAAAGGAGTCAGAACTGAGTTAGTCTTTTTTTTCCCTTTCACTGGACATTCTCCATTCTTCAATACTTTGATATAATTACAGATGTTCTATACATAGACTTTTGTAGCTTTCATAATTCACAAGGTCACTAATTCAAGAAAAGGAATCCAAAATGTGTGACAATGATTTCATCTTAGACATAAAGACTCCCTTAGGGAGACCATGTAGTCATGCTCAAGTGGGCTAAGTGGCACCCTCTAAACATTTCACTTGTGCTTCAAAAGTGTAAGAAGACAGTCTGGAAGAACCAGGTTGCCTGTTTTATATATCCACTGAATTTTTGATCAGCAGTAAATTAATTTTTCAGCATAATAGTACAAAATATGATGATAAATAAGTAAATCTTGTGGCAAGTTTCCATGTGGCTATTTGGAATGAGGAATGGAGACTGGGGGAGAGTGTAGAATGAAAGGTCCTATTATAAATATACTTTTTGTACAAATATATATACATTTATATTTATGATTATATTAGCTTTATGGGAAACCATGTCACCTCAATGTTGATTCAGTGAGATTGCAATCCACCAAAAACACCAAATTTGTTGTTTTGTTGTTTTCATTTTGTATTGCCTAAACCATTTCCCCTTAAGTTTATCCTCAGGGAGTTTTTTTTTTTTATTTTAAAATTTATTTATTTCCATCCATTTATACATGCATATTTCCAAGTTACAAAGTTTCCCTCCACCCTTCCTTGTCCTCAGGAAGTTAATTCTTTGAATCAATGTAAGACTTTAAATGTTATCTCTCTTATTTTGTTTATTCTATTGAACCCAGTCACTAATTTGTCCATGATGTGAGCTTTTTAGATTCATTCAATGATCCAACCATTTGTTAATTCTCATATGTATACATATTTTAAATTCACATTAGATATCCTTCTAATCTATTTGTAAAATTCATAGAGAGTTTTCTGGGCTAAAGATCTACCTTCAAGCTAACATTTTACCTTTTAGCAAAAGTTTGCAAATCACCTACAACAATGTCCAATACTCTGCTGAAATGCAAGAATACATTTGGTCTTTATTTTTCAATTTTTCAGTGAAATCTGACTCTTTATGACATTTTGAGTTTTCTTGACAAAGATATTTGAATGGTTTATCATTTTCTTCTCAGTTTGCATTTGAAGAAACTGAGGCAACCAGTATTGTGATTTTCTTTTGCATCCCCTTAATCAGTTTAGTAAGCCAACTTCTTCTTTGTGTAGAATACCAGGAGTTTTCTTGCAAAGAGCAAATCAATCCATTGACTTTTGGCTTAAGTCACCATATTTTTTATTTCCTACATCTAAACACCTTTCCTTGTCCAACAATTTTCAGGAGGTATTCCCCTCTGCTGGAATGTAAGTAAGTTCATTGATAGCAGGAATAATTGTTGCTTTTGCTTTACATAGTATCTGCCTTAAATAGTCCCCTAATAAATTTTATTGATTTATATTGATTGCTTGCCTTTATATATTTATTTCTGGCCCTTAGCAGAGTGTCTGGCACTAGTAAATATTTCATAAATACATTTGTATTCATTCAATCATTCATTTATTTGCAGATGAGGAAAATGATTTAGAGAACTTAAAGAACCTCTTCAAGGTCACAGCAAAATAGTGGCAAAGCCAGATCTAGATTTTCCTGTCTTTTAATCCAGAAGCACATTCTGCTTTTTGCTAAATTCAAAAAATAAGATAAAAAAAATACTTGAAAAGAAAAATAGGGTGGAAGGAACCATAATGAAAACAATGTAACCCAACATGTTTCCCTTTTTGCCTTAATTGTCAGGAAACTGGAGCCAAATGCATTGCCCAATTGTAGTAATTAGCTCATCTCAGGTGCCTGGTAACATCTGTTCCATCTGCTCCCTTTAGACTGAAAGTCTTTGTTCTGTTTTTATCCTTAATTGTCCTATATTGCATTATGTTTAATCTTGTAAGCCATCTCAAATCCTTTTGAATGTAGGGCAAGAATACTCAATCAATCAATCAGTCAATCAATCAATAGATGATTAAATGAATAAATAAATAAATAAATTACTAGATGACTAAATAAATAGACAAATGATGATGTTTGTCCTTCCTACTCAAAGAAGTTCATGGAGGGGTGGGGGGATGCCGTACTATGCATTTAACTGAACAGTTGTGCAAAATCACTAGCCTCAGTTTCTCCTCCAGAGTCATCTGGGACTAGTGACTTGGAGACTACTGGAGATGGCCCTAGCTGCAGTTGGAGTCCTTGGCCTTTTAAATGCTAGACTTTTCCCAGGTAACAGTTTCCCAGGCAATATCCAGTCAACTAATTAAGGTTAGGTCAGAGAAAGATATGGAGAAAAGGACAAGAATGACCATTTCCCCCCCCAAAAAATGAATTTGAGAGATTAAGACCCTCAGGGTTTCTGGACAAAAACAGAAACAACTGCTAATTCACATTCAGTGTGCATCAATTGGATTCAGAGCTTAACCTGAGACCCAATCAAGGAGAGACAGATGGGTTTGGGGTGGGTGAACTCCAAGAAATCTTTCTGAACATAGGGATAAAAGGAAAGAAAAGAAAGGAATAAGGAAAAGAAGAAAAGGAAGGAAAGAAATCAAATAACCCCAAGATATCCTTGTTACAGATTCAGAGAGAAAGAAAAAAAATAAACAAATAAAGATAGAAAGAACAATACAAATCATACTGGTAAATAATGACAATGGTTTGTTAGTTATCTTGAATGCTGGAAGATAGTCAATAAGAATATGGAAGAATAAAGCTTTTCATTAAACTTAATAATATAATTCTTCAGACTTCTAATGCCTTGGAATTGAGTTAGAGAGTTTGAAGGCATTTTTATTTGCTTTGTTTTTGTTTTTTAATTTAGAAAATTCTTAAATTTCAGATTTAAAAACACAATATAAGTGCCTTTCCTCAGTTTAACTTGTATATAACATTGTTTTGGCTTATATGTCTTTTTCTGTACTTGACTGTTTGGTGTGCATTCCTCACACTCTCCATTTCCTGCCAATGCAACATGCCACTTTTGGCAACTAGGTGGCACATTGGATAGAAGGCCAGACCTGGAGTCAAGAAGAACTAAGTTAAATTCAACTTCAGACACTTACTACCCATGTCACCATGAGTAATTTACTTAACTCTAAATGACTTAGTTTCTCCAAAAATGATCCAGAAAAATATTTGGCAAACCTACCCAGTGTCATTTTGTAAAAAACAAATAAATTGCATCATTAAGAATTGGACATGACTTAGAGGCAGCTAGGTGGTACAGTAGATAAAGCACCAGTCCTGGAGTCAGGAGGACCTGAGTTCAAATTCCATCTAAGATACTTAACAATTGCCTAGCTTTCACAACTAGGAGTTCTGATGATCTCATTTCTAAAATATATAGAGAATTGCATCAAATTTATAAGATTACAAGTCATTTCCCAATTGATAAATGGTGAAAGGATATGAATAGACAGTTTTCAAATGAAGAAATTAAAGCTATATATATAATTAAATAAAAAAATGCTCCAAATCATTATTGATTACAGAAATGGAAAATAAAACAACAATAAGGTATTATCTCACATCTATAAGATTGGTCAAGATGAGTAAAAAGGAAAATGATAAGTGTTGGAGAGGTTGTGGAAGGATTGGGACATTGATGCATGGCTGGTGAAGCTGTGAATGGTTCCAACATTTCTGGAGAGCAATATGGAACTATGCCCAAAGAGCAATAAAACTGTTCATACCCTTTGACCCAGCAATTCCAACTCTAGGTCTATATCCTGAAGAAATTTTTAAAAATGGGAAAAGTCCTATATGTTCCACAGTATTCATAGCAATTCTTTTTGTAGAGGCAAAAAACTGGAAATTGAGGGGATGCTCGTCAATTAGGGAATGACTAAACAAGAATACAGGAATGCTATAGAATACTGTTGCTTTTTAAGAAACAATAAATGGTTGGACTCTAGAGAAGCATAGAATGACTTACAAGGTCTGTTGCTGAGTGAAGGGAACAGAACCAAGAAAACAATATACACATTAACAACCACAACACTGTGAGATGATCAACTTTAATGGAAACTGTTCCTCTCAGTAGTTCACAGAGCTAGGACAACCGTATTAGACTGGCAATGGACTATGTTATCCCCACCCAGAGGAAGAAAAACAGAGCAAAACAAAAGAAAAAAGAAAAACAAACCCTTCAGAATCTGATGAACACTTTATAAAAATTATCTCTTATGTACCTCTTTCCCTTAATCCTAATTCTTCATACCAAAAATGACTAATATGTAAACATGTCTATCAAAAATATGAGTGTAAAAGGCTAACATTACTGTTCACCACTGAGGGGAGGGGGTAGGGAACGGAGGGTGGAAGGAAATTTTGGAACTTAAAAATATACATGTGCATATGGATTAAAATAAATAAATTAATTTAAAAAATAGCTAGATGTGTGAACTTAGGCAAGTCACTTAATCCCATTGCCTTAAATAAATAAAATTTTAAAAAAAGAATTGGTCATGACTTAAGGACTTATCCCATTAGATTAAGTTCCCCAAGTCACAGAATTGTGTTTTGCTTTTCTATGTATTACTAGCATTTAGCACTGTGCCTATCATAAATGATAATCATTTGATTCATTTTGTGTTTTAATATAGAGCTTGGTCTTCATCTTTTTAAAAGTTTTTAATTAATAAAAGTAATGGTGCTGATAACTCTTTCTGGTCATGCAATCAGCAAGCATCTTTCAAGTAATAACTTTGTGCCTTGGTAAGTAAGTCCTTAGTGCTGGATATTCAAAAATGTAAAGGTCTAAGAAATGGAACCTGCAGTGTGTATACTCTCTAGTCTGTCTTCTGTTCTGATTCTATCTTAAAAGTTGGTCTTCCTGAAATTACACTTCACATTCCATATAGACCTCCTGAGGAGATTAACTAGAGATCTGTACCCCTACTGAGATAGGCACCTGCACCACCTGAAGAGAGCAGATCTGGGAGAGCATCAAGGTTAAGACATTCTGCTCCACCCATCACCTAAAATTCTGTGTCTATTATTCAAAGTCCCAGATGGGGGACTCTAGTTGCCTCATTCAGACTGTGTAAAACTCTTTGTTCTACAGAATTTAAGTCACCTAGAAACTGACTACCAGTTGACATTAATTAAACATTTTATTTTCTAGCCTTGTCTTTTGATTTATTGACCTCCAAAGTATCCAAGTGAGAGGAATTATTTTCCTGGAGGATTCTAGGACCTCTGGGTTGAGATAAGGGGATACAGGGAAAGATTATGAGAGATGTTCTTCTGAAGCTCACATAACAGATTGTATATATGGAGTACCTGAAAGTGAGGAGTTGAGGATAATATTAAGGTTGAGGCTTAGAAGACTGAGATGTTGGTGCTCTTCCCCTTAAGATAAATAGGTAAGTTGAAAGAAGTTTGAGGTTCGTATATAATTTGATATGAATAAGATGCAGTTGGTGATATAGAACTCTATTTCAGAAGAGTAGCTAAGTATCTAAATATTCTACATAGACATATAGAGGGTAAGCTCATATATGCAAGTATATGCATATATACATATACATATATATATTATAAATATATATTTTATATATATATATGTTGTCAGTAGTCAATAAACATTTATTAAGTACTGACTATTTGCGAAGGCTAATCTCTAGGGATACAAATAAGAAGAAGGAAAGGCCCTGTGTTCAAGGAGCTTTCAATCTAGTGTTAGGAAATAATATACCAAATGAAGCTAAAGAGAAGGAGGAACAAGAAGGTACACTCCTATGAGGGGGGCTTGATGTTTTGTAGAGTTGAAACTAAGCAGGAAACTGGTAATAAATGAAAAGAGGGCAAGTAAACTCATTAAGGGGAAGTATTTTTTTTGATCCTTGTTTCTATACTGTAATCATAGAGAAAAGGGAACAAAGGGTTCTGAGAAGGTTTTGAATATCAAAACTTATATGTATTTGTGTGTATATCACACATATATATGACATATATATATATATTTCATCTGCATAAAGATGTAGAAATAATGAGGGAGATGATAAGATCACTAAAGAAGACAAGAAAAGTGGGAAAATAAGACCCAAGAAAGGGTTTTGAGGAATAACCACAGTTAGTGAGCATCATCTGGGTAGAGAACTAACATAAGTGACAAGAAAACAAGGACAGAAGATTATCAAGAGAATTCAGAAAGGAAAGAATATGTAGGAGTAGATGTTCAAAAATGTCAAATAGTACAGAAAGTTCAAGAGTGATAAGGATCAAGAAAAGTCCCTTAGATTTTTGTCATTTAAGATACAACTGGAAACTCTGGAGAGACTAATTTCAGTTTAGTGAATATATCAAAATTAAATTATAGAGGATTTAGGAGAGAGTGGGAGAGGGAGTTGGAATTACCTGATATCTGGTTTTTCAAAGTATATATTTCTGAGAATGAAGACTATATGAAAAAATGCAAGTAAGGATGGCTTTAAAAGATGAAGAATTTTTTTAAGGATAGGAAAGTCATGGGTATACTTATAGACAACAAAGGAGTCAGTGAATAGAAAGATATTACAGAAAAAATAATAGGGAAAATAATGGGGCTATCTGCTAGAAATAATAGCAATGGATAGTACCAAGAATTCACATGAGGGTGCCTTGGCAAAGAGAAGGGTTATCTTTTCATCCAAAACTGGTATGAAGGAGGAGATAGTTGGAGAAGACTTAAGTGATGTGAGAGGAAGAAGAAGCCCTTTTCAGTATGATGTTGAGTTCATTAACAGAAGGTGTAAGAAGAGATATACCAAGGTAGGATTGAGAAAATACAAGAAGTTTAGTAATATCCACTTGACGGGTGACATAACTAATCAATCAAAGATCAGTAGCATTATTGCCTTGTTGCAGGGAGGGCTCAATTGAGATTATAGCATAAAGTTGTAGTGGACCCATTCACCATGGTTTCATCATTTACTTGTTATTCAGCATCATGTATATATGGATCAAAAGAGGAAGTAGGAAGTGAGAGTAATGCAATGTTAGGACTTGACAAGTCATAACTATTCATAGCACAAATGGGCAAAGAATTGGAGAGAGTAAAGGATATTGCAAAGTTCAATTGGCTCACCAGAGGGAGATAAGAGAGTAGAGCAAGTATAGGTTTGTTGGACTGTGAAAGAATTGAGAAGTAGAGTAAAAAGAAGTTAAGGTGAGGATGAAGAACAGGGTTAGATTTTCTAAGATATAGGGAAAGATAGAACAATAAAAAATCATGATCAGATAAATGATTTTTTTAATTCATGAATTTGTTCATGAAACACTTGTGGGTTATAGAAAGATGAAAATTATGACCATCTCTTTGTGGAGCTGAGGTAGAGTAGAAGGAATGGAAATTGAGAATACTGCGAAACTGGTCAGTTAATATAGTTAGGGAAGCATCAGCATATATATATATATATATATACATACATATATATATATGTGTGTGTGTGTGTGGGTGTGGGTGTGGGTGTGGGTGTGGGTGTGTATATATACATATTTATATATCTTTGAAGTTCCTTATAATGAGTAATAATTGGATTAGAGAAGATCTACAAAAACTATCTGGGGTAGAATATGAATTTGGAAATATACTTGTATAATGTGAAATTCAAAAGAAAGGCTGCTTAGTGATGGTGGTAAAAAAGAGAGTATGGAAGGGACAATGAGTATCAATGACCCTAGAGAGTTGAATAAACAGGATTATTTTTTCAGTTGCAGTCAGTTTTAACTCTAGAACTACTTGATTTCAAGCTTAGCATTTTAAACAAAGTGTTATGTTGTTGAATTTTTTGGTTTGAATTTGGTTTGGGGGGGGGTTTCATAGAGATAGCATGGGATACTAGAAAAATCATTGCATTAGATGTCAGGAATCCTGAAATTTTTCCTTAGATTTCTTCCTTCAGTACTCTCATCAGGAATTTAACTTTCTAGGATAGATGAGGGTAAAGATACAAAAAAAAAATTCAAGCCAAGCACAAATGTCAGCTCTACATTTTAACTAATTATTTTTGGCTTTGTTACAGTTTGACTTTTGAAAGTTTGCAACCAATGCTAATACCCTCAAATTCCACCCCATAGGGCAAAGCTCTTGCCAACTCACCCAAGTTTTGATTGTTTCCTATTCTAAAATTCTGTGATCCTGATTGAAGCACTTGAGGGGAATTAAAAAAGACTTGGAAATCTTTGCTCAGAAATATATCAACTGTATGGCTCTAAGTCAGTCACTTACACTTTTTTTGTTCCTATTCATTATAAAATTAGTTCATTGAATTTATTGACCTCTAGGGTCCCTTGGACTAAAGCAATGATCCTAACATACTTGACTTCCTAACTGTTTTCCATGAGTTGCACAAAAAAGCACTTTCTAGCATATTGAATTTTAGAATTTAACAGGGTTCAGTTTCCTCTGGAAGCAAGGATTAATTGTACTTCTATCCAACATAAAACAAATATGTTCTCTTTCCCCCAAATCCCAAATAATAGGCCACACAATATAATCATACAACCTGAATCAAATAAGAGACCATGGTAATACCAAGGTCACAGCAACTCTTTTCCCCTGCTTCTGAATTGAATCATCCAGCCGACAGCTGTTCTAGATACAGAGTGGGCAAGGGAATTTTGAACCACCTGAGTTCCTCTCATTCCTGCTCCAACAATCTGTTTCTCATTAGGTTAAAAGATAGGGAATACTGTAGTGATTCATGACTGGAGAGGAAAGAGGGTGGTTATCATCACATCAGGAAAGCTACTACAGATCTTATTAAGAAAGAAAGGGAAAAAAAATAGATCCAAAGGAATTATCCAAAAAATGGTAGAAGAAAGGAAAGAAAAATAAATGAATAGACCATGAGAAGGAATTTTTTGTATGTCACAGTCTGCAGAAACCAACTCAGAAATCTGTAAAGCAGTAGAAAACTGGAAATATAAACATCTGTATGTGCATACCAGCCAAGTGGAATTGTAAATGTGCCTTTGCTGTTTACTTAGCAGATTATACTGAATACCATTTTACTTTTCAGGGAAGGGGAACTCTGAGAAAGAAACAAAGAGAAAAACACTAGAAAGAATGGAAAGACAAATCTGCTTCTGTTTCCTTATCTCCTTATAATCTTTATATTCCCTTTATAAAAAAAACCTGAATATTCTAATATTTATAGTTAAAGAGACTAAGATCTCTTCTACCTCAAACATTGTGAATTACTCTTTAAGTCCCTTGAGAAGGTTTGAAAGACCCCTTTTTATTAAATGCTCAAAAGGTTTGGGGATACAGCAGTGTTATGCAACACAATCTAGGAATAACTTTTATTTTTCAACTTTTAGCTATTTTACTCTCTCAAAATAATATATCATTCAGTAAATGTTCTTTAAGGATGCAAAATTCACTTTGCCACTTCCCCATGCTTTCTATATGTGTGTGTGTGTGTGATTGTGAGTATGTGTGAGAGAGAGATAAATATACATATTTAACATTACAACATTAAATAATAGTAAAAATAAAGATGTAATTTCCCCATTCAAATTCACAGACCCCCTGAAATCCATACAACTACAGATTCCTTGAGGACCACTGGACCCCAGGTTTGTGACCCCCTTTTTTGAAATATCAAATGATTTATACAACCATACTAGGTTAAATGACTTCATAAATTTCTACAATTCAATAAACATTAATTAATCTCTGTGAACAAAGGTAGAGACTGATGGTTTTGTGGTAGAATTCTTCCTCACCTGTCATCTAAGGTTTAATGACCAGTCAGTGACACTGCATGAATTGCACAAGGCAATGTGGTACCATGGAAAGTCTCCTTGATCTTTAATCAAAAGACTTAGCTTCAAATCCTACTTCTATACTACCAAAATGAACATGACAATACACAACATTCCCTAAATCTCAGTTTCCTCATCACTAAAATCAGAGACCTAAGACTAGATGGCTGGATTAGTTAGTCTAGATCTAATTTCCTGTGAAATATATAAAGATATTGGCAAATGTAACAGTTAAGATAAGACATTGTACTGGCTCTCATGAAGTTTTCTGTCTAATAGAGGTTTGTGATAGATAAATAATTAAAGTATAGTATAAAACTGTATAAGTAGATAATAAAGATGTAAGCAAAGTGCTTATGTGAAATCTGAAGGGTTGAAATACTATTACCTAGGAGGAGAGGACCAGAGAAAGATTCCTATAGGAGGTCACATTTGATATATGTTTTTACAGGTAGGGATTCAGTATGAACAAAGAGTATTAGAGTTTTCCTTTGTCCTCTTCCCAAAATTATCCACTCTTATACAGTTATCATACTTCCAATTTCAATGAAATTATTGATGTCTTTTGACAGGAGATGTCTCAATTCGCCATCCTCAATCCTGCAAAACTTTTTATCCCCTTGTTTCCTAAATGTGTCTGATTATTATTTATTGACAGATACAGAATATGGAATGCCAGAACTAGAAGGTCTCAAACACATTAGGACATAATATTCTGTGTTGAGCATAATAAGGATATTAGAGCAAGATTGTCACAGCAGACAAGAACTGGGAATGTGAGAACTGGGAAGGACCTTAGAATACAGAATGACAGAGGAAGCAGAGACCTTAGAATATGGAATGGCAAAAGTGCAAAGACCTCAAAATAAAATGTCAGAACTAGAAAGAAGGAATCAAACATTTGTTAAGTACTTACTATGTACTGGGGAAGAGCTAGGTGGTGCAGTGCATAGGGTACTAGACCTGGAGTCAGGAAGATTTAAATTCAAATCCTTACTGGTTGTGTAACCCTGGACTTGTCACTTAACCCTGTTGCTTCAGCTTCTCATCTATAAAATGGGGACACACAGGAGAAGAAAATGGCAAACCACTCCAGTATCTTTGCCAATAAAACCCCTTGGATTTCAGTTTCTTCATGGATTAAATCTAGGAACTGGTTCATTCTCTCCAAGGTCTTTCTTAATCCTGACATTCCCTACTTGATACTCTTAATCCATTCCATCCAAAGTCACTAATAGGGTAGGTGACCCAGCATTGACTAGTGTCTTGAATTGAAGGAAGAAAAAACAAAAATGGTCAATTAATTTTGAAATCTGCAGAACTTTTCAGTGACTTTTTACCCATTTCTCCTCCTTTCATCTGATCACAGAAGCTACCCTTTATCCATATTAAGACTAATTCTGTGACAAGAACCCTTGATTCATTTCTAGCCCAACTCTTTCCTTGCCATAGATTGAGCAGTCTTTGTTTTTCTTTCAGTTTCAATAAAATTCCCTCTTCACTGACTTCCCATTTTAATTTCATGTTCTAATTTTTCCAATGCTAAAAAGAAAAAAAGCCTTAGCTTATATATATTCTATCTTACCCTGCCACTATTCCATCTCACTATACCTTTCCACTTTTAAATTTATTGAAAATTTTATCTTTTGTAGAAAACCTATGGCTCAAACTACCCACTACTGACTATTTCACAAATATTGTCAAATCCGGGGAAATTTCTTTTTTTTTCCTTCAGCTTTATGGATCAATCATCATTTGACACTAAGAAATACTTAGTATTCAATAATTTTTTAATTTCCTGGTTTGAAAAACATCATACTCTTCTGGTTCTCCTACTACCCTGATATCTGCTTTGTTTTCTGACTAATCTTTTCCTCTTCTCATTTTCCTAATGTGAATTTGTTTATAGACTTCAAGAATCTAAATCACAATACTAAATTATTCCTGGAAATTTCAAATTTAATGTTTCAGAAACATCTCAAACTCTTGTTAATTCTTCCTCCGAGCCATTTCTCACACCTGTACTTCTCCATTTCTACTTTCACAATCCTGGTAGAAACCCTCCCAGCTGTATAGAATATCCCAGGTGCCTTTATTCACTCTCTCCTCTAGGGTATCCTATATACTACTAAAAGTATATATTAGGCCTCAATTAATACAAATATTCACACTATGAAGTGTTCATGTGGTTAAAATTTGAAACTACAATTCTGTTTAAAATATTATTATTGCTTCTTTCCCAATGGAAACATTCTAATTTATTTTTATTTATTTTTAATGTAACCAAAGAAACATGTATTTCTGATTCAAATTTATTACCAAGAGATTATTTATAGAAAACAAAAAATTAATCTAAATTTAAATTAAATAAAAAAATCCTACCTAAAGGTAAAAGTAAATTGATAATATGATTTAAACCACATTATTATCATTTCTAATATTTAGTCTAAAATTTAGACTAAATTTTATTTTCTTTATTTCTTCATACATATGTTGTATATACAGAGCTCTTTATCCATCTCTGGGCATATTTACTTTCTCAGATTCTCAAACAATAAATCAAAAGTAGTTGGATAATAATTTTGAGTTTCAAATTCTTTTCTTCCCTTCTTCCTCTATCACATGTTTGAAAATGCACACAATTTGTTATAGATTAAAATGTGAAGTTAGGCAAAAATACATTTTCATATTAGTCATGTTGTGACAGAAAATACAATTAAAAATTAAAAACAAGAAAAATGTTTTTTAAGTTGAAATTTAAGTTCAATTTTCATTCAAACTTGATCAATTTCCTCCCCTTTCCCCTAAGAGGTAGGTAGCATTTTTCATTGTAAGTCCTTTGCAATTGTCTTAAATCATAATATTGATGAGAAAAATGGTTAAGTAATTAATAATTGATGGTTAGACAATATTGTTGTTTCTGTATACTGTTCTTCTTGTTCTGTCCCCTTCACTCTACAAGAATTCATTTAGGTCTTTGCAGATTTTCCCGAAAACCTGCTTATCATTTCTTAAAGCATAATAGTATTTCATCACCTTATGTATCACAACTGGTTCAGTCATTTGAAATTGATGGACATTTCTTCAATTTTCAATTCTTTGCCACCATGAAAACAGCTACTACTTTTAAAAATGCATATATAAATTCCCCCCACCCCTTTTTTTTTGTTTTCTTTATGAAATCTAGTAGTGGTATTTCTGGTTCAAAGACTTCAGTTTTTATAGTTCTTTGAGCATAATTCCAAAGTGTTTTCTTAAATGATTGTCAGTTCACAATTCGACAGACAGATCATTAATGCCCCAATTTTCCCATATCCCCTCCAATATTTTGTCCTTTTCTTTTTCTTTCATATTAATCAATCTGATAGGTGTGAAGTGATACTTCAGGTTTATTTATATATTTGAATTTTTAATCAATAGTGATTTAAAGCATTTTAATATGATTGTGTATAACTTTGATTTCTCTGTTTGAAAACATCCTGCTCATATTTTATGATCATTTATCAGCTGGGGAATGACTTATGTTCTTATAAATTTGACATAGCACAACATTTCTGAATTTGTCTCTTTCAATCTATTTCCCAAGTTAGTTGTTTTTTTTCCAATAAGATATTTGTTATTTTCTTCTATTTTCTTCTTTCTTTTTTGTTTTATTGCTTCTTGATGGCTCATGGAATTATTAGCTTCAGTTTGGCCAATTCTATTTTTTTAACAAATCATTTTCTTCTGTGAGCTTTTGTACCGCCTTTTCCATTTGTCCAGTTCTGCTTTTTAAAGCAGTCTTTTCTTCAGTTAATGTTTATACATCTTTTTCCATATGACCAATTCTTTTTAATGAATTCTTCAGTGTATTTTTGTGCCTCTTTTAGCATTTGACCTATTCTGTAATATAAAGTATTTGGGCAAGTATTTTCTGTGTATTCTTTACCCATACTCTCTGTCCATGTACAGTTCTACTAGCTAGGCTATTAGTGATACAATTTCTAAGAATTACAAATGCTTTTCTGTGTAGGATATAAACAATTTAACTCTATTCAATCCCTTAATCTTTACCATGTTTATGCTTCTCTTGGATTTTGAATTTGAGATCATTTTTTTTAATTCTGGTCTTCTTCTTTTTCTTATGAAAACTTGAAATCTTTCTATTTTATTGAAAGACCACTTTTTCCCCTTACTGTATTGTGATTAATTTCACAAAGCACATAATTCCAGTTCCTTTGCCTTCTGGAATATCTTGTTCTATGACCTCCAGTGTTTCAATGTTTCAGCCACTAAGTCCTGTGTAATCCTGATTTTGACTCCTCAATATTTGAATTGCTTTTTTTCTGGCCACTTAACAATATTTTTTTTTGACCGGATAATTCTGAAATTGTCCATTATATTCCTCAGAGATTTTATTTTAGGATGTCTTTCCTGAAGTGATCTGTGGATTCTTTATTTTTTTTGCTGTGGATTCTTTCAATGTCTCTTTTGCCCTCTGATTCCTTGGTTTTCCTTGATTATTATGACTTTTAGGTAGTTTAGTGATTTTGTTATTTTCTCTCCTGAATATTTTTGTGGCTAGTTGTTTTGTTTTTTTCCAGGGGATATTTTACATATGTTTTTGCTCTCATAGAGTTATTAGCTTCCACTTGACCGATTTTAACTTCTAAGGAATTATTTTCCTCATTTAACTTTCCTACTTTCTTAGTTGGTCAATTGTATTTTTTAAAATTATTTTATTCAGGAAATTTTTGTATCTCCTTTTCCATTTGTCCAACTCTACTTTTTAAGTAGTTGTTTCCTTTTTTCCAAGCTGTTGTTTCCTCCCCCCATTCTCTTGTATCACTCTAATTTCTTTTCCCATTTTTTTATTTTACATCACTTATATGATATTTTTAAGACTTTTTGAGCTCTCCATGAGATCTTTTGGGACTTTAGAGCAATTCCCATTTTCCTTTGGGATTTTGCCCATAGGTGTTGATATTGTTGTCTTCTTCTGAGTTTGTGTCTTGGTCTTCCCTGTCACTATAATGACTTTCCATGGTCATATTCTTTTTTGTTTGTTATTTTTTACTCATCTTTTTGGGCCTTTTAACTTTCTTTTAAATTTGAACTCTGATCCTATAATTAAAAAGGGCACTGACTCAGGCTTCGTAGACCCTGTTTTTTACCTGATACTGCATTGATGTTGTCCTGAGATCCAAGGGGATCCCTCATGTTTGTGTTGCACTGAGGAGATATTGAGGAGAGTGCCTAGTATTGCTGGAGGTAATAGCGGACTAAAAAATTATCTGGTGCTATATCAGGGTCCTAGTGCTTGGGTATGTGGTGTGCTGTGATTGGTGGGATGTTTCTGTCTTTCCTCCAAGAGATACACTGAAGTTCATTGTGTTCTGGCCTCTGGAGGTTATCTATTAGCCAAGGGCTACACTTAAGCATGTTGAAGTCTGGCCACTAAAGAGTACTGTTTGCCAGAGTCGTACTGAAGCATGTGGAGGTTCTCAAAGATAAAGTCTGTCTATTTCCCTGCCTATGCTGAAGTACATACAGAGTCCTGGCATGGACCTTTGCCTAGTCTGCCACATTGGGACTCAGGATCTTGTCATGGTAGGTGGAGGTAGGGCTTGTTGTTGGTTTTTTGTTCTGAACTGCTCTCCTCTGTTACCTTAATGAAACAGACTTTTCCTGTCACTCTACAAATTTCCTAGATTCAAAGATTATTTCAGTAAATCTTTTTGCTGGTTGTTCCAGGTTATAGTTGGGGGGGGGTATTATTTAAAGTTGTTTGAAGGTGAATATAGGAGTGTTATAATGATTTACTGCTTACTCTGCCATCTTGGCTCCTGGAAGTTCCTGTAAGACCCTTTAAATACATACATACATATATATATATATATATCTTTTGGTATGTTGCTCAATAGTACATCACATCTGCACTAGGTTAATATGATGACAAGCAGATGTTGCAGCAGGATGCTAAACCTCAGCAAGCCTATACATGATACATTAAATTTGTCCCACACTAAATGTAGCCTGTATGATCTTGTAATTCTCATTAATTCAAATTTTACATTATTCAAATTCATTTTAATCAGTAGCTATAATTTTTCCATACCAATCCTTTGTTGCTTCCCTATATCTGAATCAAATAGACATTCAGTAACCTAAACCATCCTAGAATCATCTTACATAAAACTTCATAAACTTTTACTATGTACTCCTATCTGCCAGATGTTCTATTAGGACCTAGGGATACAAATACAAAAACATAAAACAATGCCAAATAAACAATGCTGGCATAGATAGATAGACAGATAGATAGAGATAATATAAATGATATGAATGATGATATGGATGATTGATATAGATGATTGATATAGATATACATAATATAGATATATGCTGGATATAGCTATAGGTGAATAAATATAATAAAGACAAGTACAAAGTTGTACAAAGAAGCTAAATTAAAGGTATACATAGGGAGGGTGGACAGAAAAAATTAGTGGGTTCAGAAAAGATTTCACAAAGTGGTCCTTGAACTGCATCTTAAAGGAAGAGAGGAATTCTGTGAGACTGAGTTGAGAAAAATACATTCTAGTCATGTGAGGAAATCAGTATGAAGTCATGGATAAAGGAGATAGAGTAATTTGTATGAAAAATAGAGAATAGCTTGGCCAGACAAAAGAATGCAGAGGAGGGAATAATTTCTAAAGAGTCTGGATAGACTGGTTGTGGCCAGGATTTTATAAACTAATATTGTTTTCTCTGAGAGGTAATAGGGAGTCAATAGAGTTGATACAGTAGGGACGTCACATGATCAGATCCAAACCTAATGAAAATCACTTTGGTATTAGTAAAAGGAGAAATAAGTAGGGAAAGACTTGAAAGAAAAATCCATTAAGATGCCATTGGAATAATCTAGAGAAGAGTGTTAGTAAGGAAAAGAGGTAAAATTTGTGCAGTATTGATGAGACAAGATTTGGCAACAGATTAGATATGGGAAGAAAGAAAGAATGGAATCAAGCATATTATCGAAGTTAAAAACTGGATAACTGGAAGAATGGAGCTGCCATCCAACATAAATAGATTTGAGAAACTGCCAAAAGGTTTTCTTTACATTGATGTCATAAGATTTGATCAGCCTCAGTCAAGGGTGTGTTGGTAAATGTTTTAAAAGTGACTGGGATGGAAGAGAAATATATAAAAGACTCACTTTTAAATTTAATCTGCATTATTAACACTTTCTCCAGCACTTACTTAAGTCTGGAAAGTTAAAAAAGATAATAAACCAAGCTCCAATTTGTAGTTTTTGCCAATTTACAAATCATAGATGGTCAAACTAAGAATGCAATGATTGATCAATTTGAGTCAAATCCAACATTTGACTGGTGAGGTTTCCACTTTCTAAATATATCTCATTTCTAAAAGATATCTCAGCAAGTACAAAGAAAGCAGAAGAAGCAGAGAGTCAAGGAGACTTGAAAGTGAACTTGGATTAAGCTTCTAGGAGAAGGTAGAAATTTAAACAAGGAAGATATAAGACTTTTAGAGAAGTGCCTATGCTAGAAAATAAGCATTTTCATCATTTAATTCTTTAGGAATTTTCCTATACAATATGAATGTAGCCAATATTAATTTTCCTGACCAAAGTCATTTTTTAAATAATTTAATAAATTGTTCAGATTTGTTTTGTGTGCAGAGAATTGTGCTACATATTGAAAAAATAAGAGAAAAGTTAAAAAGGTGATTTTATAAATGCAGACACAGCAAAATAAATCTAGACCCAGAAAAATTAAATGGCTGGCTACAAAACTAGCAAATTCAGAGATGGGAGTGAAATCCAGCTCCTCTGATTAAAAATCTAGCATCCTTTCCCAGTATCACTCTGTGTCTTAGAAAGTTTGAGTTAAAATATGGTTTCTTCCTTAATAAATGTTTTATTCTCTCTAGGGGGTGTCATATATACATATGGTTTTGCTAACGTAAGTTCAATTTAGATTTTTATAACATAGAGTCAACTAAAGACCAGATGTGAAGATTTTAACCAACAGGGAAGTATCTCGGGTTTCGTGGAGATGACACCACTAACACTATTCATCTATTGGAACTCCTTATGAAACTGAGATTCCAATTGTTTCCTCTGAAACAAGGTTCATTTACTTCTGATACCCGTGCTCTTAATTTGGATTGTTGAATAGCATAAATAATTCTTAATCACTTCACACATATCTCACACCCCCCAAAACAAAACAATTCAATTAATAAGACCCTTTCTTTCCAGTGGTAATCTTGAGTACAAAGAGAGGTTTTGGTGTAATTGCTCTATCTAGCTACTTCAAGAACCTCCCAAAAAAGATAATATACACAAAATAAAATTTTATTTTATTTTTTTCAAACTTTGAGCCTAGTTTCTGCAAGTTCTTAGTCACTCTCCTTTTTTTGGTAGTCTGTGGAAGAATGAGGATCTGGTGAATTTGCCTTCCTAAACCTCAGACTCTTTAACAATCAATGACATTTCTCTTCACAAAGAACACTGAAACCTTAACTCTGGCATATGTACCTGAGATGTATCCACAATCACACATAATCATAAATGCTGAACATTTAAAAATAATAACTTTCTTAAATGATAGAGTGGGGGAAAATTCACATAAAATAAGCATTTACCTATTTTGCTGAGCAAACACATTTAAAATAATGTTCCCTAAAGTAAAATAGCATTAAAGTATAACCCCAAATTTTATAAACCTTTCCCTAGCTTAAACAATCCTAGTTTCTTCTAGGCATGCACATTAAATTTCCCAAGTGCCTCTCAAATTCCCTGTGTTTATTCCAAAATAGTGAACAAGTTAAATAATTTTTTTAAACCATAAAACTAAAACTGAATTATAACAGTTGTTTGGCTGTCTCACACCAGTGTAACACTTTGCATCAATCATGGAAATGGATTTTTGTAAAGTTGATTACTTGCTTTTGGACACACTATGGTGAATTGGGGGAAAACAATTCACTAGCATTGAAAAGAAATATAGACATAGATCTGGTACTAACTAGTCATAGAGGAAAATCATATAGTCTAACCTTCAGGTTTTTTATCTGCAAAGAGAGAGTCAAAAAGGATAAGTTGTATCTTTTTCAGGTCTAAAATTCTATGACTTTAAGTATATTTGGAAAAAACAGCTCCTACAAAGTTGGGGGGAGGCTAAGAGAAAGGATATGGAAGGTGGGAAATGAGAGGAATTAGTTCATTAAAGGGAAGAATCAAATAATATGTAATGAGAGTTTGGCTCATATCTATATGACCTCAGATGGCATCTCTCCATGTTGAAGATGGTAGGGAGTCATAATGACATGAAATAAAAGTGGCTTCAAGAGACTGTAGCATTCATAGACATTCTGATTCTGGTTGGTGAACCATGCAGAGAAAAGGAGGTTTCTTTAATTGTCTGTGGAGGCATTCAAAAAAGCTTCTCAACTGCAAGCACTTGCTTCCTCTTTGCCTCAGTGCTCTCAGACTCATTAAGAAACTTCACTAATAGTGTACAGGGAGAAACCATGCAAAAAGGGAAAATGCTTTAGAACCTTCTTCCCACTGATTCTTTATGGTCCTGTGAAAAGGCCTTCATCAGTTTGTTCTTTTCCATCCTAAATGAAGACAATATAGTCTTCAAAACCTTGTGACTTAAAAAAAATCTTGTGACTTTCTAAAGGGTCAGATAGTCCCTCAGTTTCTGGTATTCCACAATAAGAATCCTGTTTTGGGGTCCTGGAATTCAGGGCCAGTTTGGTAGCCAGATCAGCATCAAAGACCAAAGTAGCAATGGATGACTTAAGCCAGTAGAAGATGAAAGATCTTTTGTACCTTTAAAACTCACAAAATTGTGGAGGTTACATATTCCTTTCACCAAAAGTGGGGGAAAAAAGCAACATAAACATAAGGCATCTGGTATCAAAGAGTACTACTCTAACCAACTAAGTGATGGATGGCACAATTGCTTTTATTATAGTGAGGGAAGAAAGTCTGAATCTCTTCATATTTCATTGTCTCTTATTGGACGTTGTGTAAGTAAAGGAGTGAACTAATGAAATATAGGCAAAGAGGAAGTGATTAAAGTGATTAAAGCTGACAGGTTTTTTGAAGGCCTCCAGAACCAATTACAAAGCTTCCTCTTTACCACCATGTTTAGTTCCTCTCAATCAGGTCATGGGGTAGAATAGTTTTTGTAAAGATAAATGAGGACTCCTCCAGTGAACACTATGATAAGCACATTTGTGCAAGTCACGCCATCAGTCACTGGGCTAGTGGGTGTGTCCTCTTCAATACCAAAGGCTGATGACGATATGCCACTCTATTAATATGTAGTATTGGCATAGGAATTGTAAGTGTGATTTTATTGCTAAAGGAAATTCTATACCAATGTAGTTCATTACCTTCTCTAAAATTTATAGCCTTAGAGTGTTACCTCAAAGATCATGAGGTTAAATAATTTTCTCAGGATCACCCAGCTAGTATATATCTGAGAAAAGTCTTGAACTGGGATCTTCCTGATTATAAATTGTCTACATTGTATATGGTGTAAGTAAATAAAGATGGAGAGAGTTTATCATGAAAGATGAAGAACCCTGGTTCTGGAGTGAGAAAGACCTGAATTCAGTTCCAGACTCAGAATCTTAAGAGTTGTGTAATTGGGTAAAAACCTTTCACTCCAGTTTTTCAACTGAAAATGGGATAATAATAGTTCCTCTATCGCAATATAAAATAAGATAGAATTTGTACAAAACATAGTATCATACCTGGCACAGATTATGCTCTATAAAAATGTTCATTTTCTCCCCTTCCCTTCCTATATACTTCCACTCAGTCTATACAAGTTCTAAATAATACCATAAGGACCAATCATTAAAGAAACATGTTTGAAGTACCTACGCAATGGAGGACACATAAAATTGAGATGAAAACATTTCTACAGTCATAGAATTTTTAGTCTAATGTGACTATGGGTAGGAGGTAGGGAGAAGAGAGAGAGAGAGAGAGAGAGAGAGAGAGAGACAGACAGACAGACAGACAGACAGACAGACAGACAGACAGACAGAGACAGACAATACCTAACTATTTATATCATATTATAATGTAAGTACATTCAAAAAGTGAAAAATAAAATACTGTGTGGGACCTCCAAAGGGAGAAAGTAGTTCTTTCCCCTCTTTAGCAATTAGTGGAAATAAGAAAGACATTCCAGGCTAAAGAACCAATATGATCAAAATATAGAAGAAAAAAACACAAAACAATATAATGCTTTTTCAAGAATAGAAGGAGTGGGGGTGGCTAGGTGGGCCCTGAAGTAAGGAGGACCTGAGTTCAAATTTGGTCTCAGACACATAATAATTACCTCCCTGTGTGACCTTGGGCAAGCCACTTAACCCCACTGCCTTATGTAAAAAAATAAAAAAAGAATAGAGGGAGTGGAATTAAGTTGATTTGTAGTGTGTTGAGGGAGCAATATAAAAGGTCAAAATTGATATTCTTTCCTCAGTTCTATTTTATTCTTGAACTCTCTCTAGCATCTGACTATGCTATAGTGGCTACCATCTCCTTCTGTACCCTTACTTCTTTATTGTTTCTTTCATACTACTCTTACCTGGATAGCCTTCTACCTCTCTGAATGCATTTTCTTAATCTCTTTTGATATTGAATTATGTCTACTTACTACAAAATATGTATTCCCCATGACTCTAACCTTCTTTTTAAATCTCCTTGCTTCCTCTCTCTCCCTCCCTCCTATCTGTCTCTTTTTTCTTCCTCTGTCTTCCTTCTCCTGGGCAATCCATGTTTCCCTTAGTGATTCCATCACTTCCCCAGCTTTAATTATCATCCTTATCAGATGAATCACAGATATCTGAGTCCAGTTCCAATCTCCCTTCTGAGCTTCAGTGATTTGAATGACATTACTGCTTGTTTTCCAACCTACCCAAGTTAGCATCATTCCCTCCTCCCCATTGCTTTGCCAACCCACTCTGCTCCAGTACCTTACTGCGTTCCATCCAGTTCTTGCTACAACCACAGAAGTAACCTGAGTTCTTTGTCTGTACCTCCTTTGCTTTCCCTGTACTTGCTGAGAATCTTTTAGACTTGAGGTAGACTCAGAAAGGGGTGACCTGGGACCAATAAAACTCATGACATCAAAGTAGAAATAATGGTTTTGTAGTTTCTCAAATCTATTCCCAAAGCAGTTTATTGCTTTATCTATTCCAACACCATGAATTTGATCACTTAATTATAAAGTAATGTTCTTATAACAGGTACAATAAGGGGAAGAGAAAAGGCAGTTTAAGTGTGGTGCTTACTCAGAACTTTAAGATGACAATTAAAGTGAATGACTTGCCATTGATCATTGCAAACCCGAAGTTGCTCAGGCCTTCCTGTTGACATATTAACAGAGAGAGGAAATATAGCTCTTATTTCATGAAAGATCACTCCTCTTCCTTTCACCTTTTGTATTTATGTTCCTGCCTGAACTTGTCAAATGACATAGATCAGAAATTAAACTGTAAAGGAGTCTTTTCCCCCTCTACTTCCCTCCTGAAGAAGGTTGACCATAATTCAAAATATGTTCACTGTTTTTGCACATTCTGTAATAAAATCTGTGTTGATACATAATTGATATGCAGTCACAAAATAAACTTTTGAGACTGACTGGGAAGAAAATGTTCTCATCTTATTCTAATAAAATGTTCTCCTTTCTTCAGTATACATTTCCCCCAGCTAATATTAGCCTATTTGCTTTATGTAACAATAGCTGCAATGGTTCATGGCCAGTTAATCACCATATAGAGGAATATAACAATTTTGGTGGGGGGCTGGTATTCAAATATTCATTTAAAAATGGAATCTTGAGTTATATCTTCTAAAGCTGGCTTTGCAAATAGGTAGCAGATTCAAGCAGTTCTTTACAATAATTTTACTTTCTTTTTCATTTTTTATTGACCCTTTCCTGAAAATGTATGACTGAATACAGTTAAATAACGATGATTGAATTTCTTTTTATAATGAGCCTCAGAAGACACAGGTAGATATCCCAAATAACCCAACATTTTCCTTATGTAGTGCAGTGGTGAAAGCAGTTTTCACACCTGCCACATTTTTTAAAGGTGACAACAGCCAGAAATAGTGCCCTTGTAATGGTTATTTCTGTATATCTTGTGCTGTCTTCCTTTGTTCTTTTATCCAGCATAGGAAGGTTGGCAAAGCACATAACTGATCATTACTCTGTTAACTCTTTTTCTTTTAAGAGAGTATATTACAAAAGAAGGGGCAGTTCTTGTTCTTTCTAACAGTGGAAGAATACACATAGCTATGAAATATATGATATTAGTGATGGAAAGGACCTTTAGATCATTCACAAAATGAAGGGGTTGAACTAGAGTATCTCTAAGAGATCTTCCCTTACAACTGAGGAAATAGATTCCTAAAAAGATTAAGTCAGAGTTTGGAGATGAACCGTAAAGTAAGGCAGAAGATGGTAACTTTATGTCTGCCTACCCTAGAGGAGATCAAGTTTCCAGGAAAAATGAATCACTTTGACTCAGCACCAGAAGGTCCCATAGAAGATATATGATCCAATTCTATCATTATACAGGGGAGGAAATTCATACCCATCAAAATTAAGTGACTTATCACATGGGAATTAAGCACTGGAGGCAGAATTTGATTCCATCTCACACCATTATTTATCATAACATCATCAATAATCTTTTAGGAATAATAATGTTATGGTAAGATAATAGAGGACAAAAATTGTTTTTCTTGATTTTGAAGCAATGATTCTTTAAGCTA
Organism: Macrotis lagotis; assembly: GCF_037893015.1. Classification (NCBI taxonomy): domain Eukaryota; kingdom Metazoa; phylum Chordata; class Mammalia; order Peramelemorphia; family Peramelidae; genus Macrotis; species Macrotis lagotis. The sequence goes on along the minus strand of NC_133660.1, from coordinate 147,949,101 downwards.
GAGAACAGTGAAAATGATGTTAAGTTCTAACAAGTTTTTGGAATGTCATTAAAGAAAAAGATTCATGCACATTTGTAATAGATCACAGAATATTAAAATTATTTCTATTTTTTGGCAAAACTACCAGACAAGCTCAAGTGAATTTTATCAACCCAGAAATTGATCTCAGGATTTAAATAAGAAAGGAACCTTTAAGATTGTCTAGTCTAATCCATTATGCTGGCTAGTCTTATCTTGTGAACAAAAATAGAAAGATATGGACTAGATGAGAGTATGATTAAACAGATTGCAAAATGATGGAATAACTGGGTAGTCAAAATAAGGATTGGTTGATTGATATCAGCTTAAGGGAATTGGTTAGTCCTGAGTCATAGTAATCTGTCATTGATCAATTGTCATTATTTTTATTAATGTATTATATCACCTCATAGATGGCATGCCTATCAAATTTGTAAACAACATAAAGGAGGGAGGATAGCTAAGACTTTGGATTACAGAACATCCACAAAAATACTTACAGACTGGATTGGAAGTCCCATTCTAATAACAAGACTTTTAATTGAGACTAATATGAAGTCCTTCATTTGAGTTCAAAAAATCAATTTCATAAATACAAGATTTGGGAAACAATCCAGAGTTATGTGTACAAAGCATCTAGAAGTTTTGGGTTACAATATCAGTATGAGTTGATAATGTTATATGGCAATCAAACACATGAAAGTAATCTTAAGCTATTATTGAGGAGAAACATTACTTCCAATATACCTTGTCTTAGTCCCAAAATATCTGATGTACTGATTTCAGTTTGGGGCCTACACTTAAAGAAAGGTAATGACAATCTAATTGAGTGTCTAAAATACTGCCTTAATGCCACATGAGCATCAGTGAAATGAATTAGAGATGTTTAGGTTGAGAAAAGGAGACTCGAGGACACTATAAAAATTAGCTTCAAGGATACAAGTCTGTAGCAAAAGAATTAAATTTGTTTTTCTTTGCCTCAGAGGGCAAAAGTACAAATAATTCGTAGAAATTGCCAAGATTTTGACTCAGTTTAATGAAAAGCTTTCTAACAATTACTGCTAGACAAAGTAGAATGTGTTGCTTTAAGAGTCAGTGAGTTCACCATCATTGTGAGTTTTCAGTGAGATCTGGTACACTTAAGACTGGAGAACTTCTGAGCAGAATCATCAGTATAGATTCTGACAATGGGAACAAGTGCAAGGAAGAAATTTAGAGGAGACTTCTCTAGTACAAAAGAACCCTAAGGGGTAAAGGCCTTAGAATATTTTGTTAGGGTAAGACAATGTCTAGGAAATGTTGATGATATGATTGGAGAGAACACTTGTGGGAGATGGAAAAGGGTGAAGCAGATGAAGGAAAAAGACATCCAATGGCACAGAACAGCCTCAGAGTCCCATGTGGTATGACATAAATCCAATCTTCATTTTAATTAATTTGGGGCACCAAGTTCATTCCTTTCTATTCAATATTAATCTCAGTGTCCCAAAGAGTCTAACTTAAACTCCTCTTAAGGGGAAAGCATGATAGCTATTTGTTCCCTTGATTCTGGCTTGTGAGACATGTTTGTGATGTTGAGCATCAGTCAACCCTGGCAAAGGAGAATGATATGGTAACAGAACTGATTTCTCTATGTGTATGAGTGTTTCTGTGTGTGTGTGTGTGTGTGTGTGTGTGTGTGTGTGTGTGTGTGTGTTTTCACAGGGATAGTGTCTCAGTGGGAAGCAAGGGAATGGAGGTAGTCATATCTTGGTTATAGCTTGGGATAATGGATGATCCCAAGGATAATGATGACCATAGAAATGTATGCAAACTCTCCAGATGCCAGATATCCATAATCTCTTCCCTATATGTGATTCTGAAGGTATATTATTGATTGAAATAAGAAGAGATTAAGAGAAGTCACTGGAAATTGTCCTGAGTTAATTCCTTATATTTGCCCCCACTATTCCTTGGGCAAGATACTGGCAAGATATGGAGATAGCATAGTGATTTTAATGGGGATCATTTTCTAGACCACACAAGTGAAACCCAAAGAGTTGGGAGTGAGGAAGGAGAAAAGTGCTAAAGAATACTCTTATCCTCTAAGACCTATCTCTCTAGTTTGGGGACTCACCTATGTTTTTTTTTTGTTTTGTTTTTTAATAGGAGGTTTATTTTAAGTGATAAAACAGTATATAGCTGTGGAGCACTGAAACATAGGAGAGCTGAATCCTATTTCTAAGTGCATCATTAGTTCACCACGTAAACTCAGGCAAATCAATTCCCTTCTCTGGGCCTCAGTTTCCCTATCCATGAAGTAAAAATATTAGGTTAGAGCAGTAGTGTCAAATTCAAATTGAAATGAGTTCCTGCAGACCTCTTAATGACTTAAAAATAATATTTCCCATATATTTATTTATTTTGTTAATTCTTTTCCAATTGTATTTAATCTTTTTTGGATAACTTCACTTTATACATCTGGACTAGAAGACTTTTTAGATTTTTCCCAGTCATAATAAAGTTTAGTTCTACAGAATCATAAACAAGTTCTCAGTGGCAGCTTAGAGGTCTAGATATCTCACTGTAGACCAAGAGATGATGTGATCTGCAATCTATTGGAATGAAAGTAGTAATAGTGGCATTTAAATAAATTAACAACCAGTTCTCTGCCCTAATGATCAAGTATGCAAGAAGATATACCGAAAGATAGTTTAATGTGTCATGCATTTTTTTTAGCTTTTTGCAAGGCAGTGGGGTTTAAGTGACTTGCCCAAGGACACACAGCTAGGTAATTATTAAGTGTCTGAGGCTGGATTTGAACTCAGGTACTCCTGACTCCAGGGCTGATGCTCTATCCACTGAGCCACCTAGCCGCCCCATGTGTCATACATTTAATACTCATATAAGAACAATAAAAGAAGTACAAAAACTAGATTGTTATATTACTCACTCCTTACGAAGCAAAAGCAGCCATGTGATCACAACAGCCAACATCAGAACATATGCAGAACCCAACTCATTCTACCTATTCTGAACCATTTTTTCTTCTACTTCCATGGCTTCCAAAATAGGTGATAAGATAACCCTTGAAATCAATATTTCAATTAGTTTATTGTGTTCCAAATTCCCATTGATTTCCCTGTTCAGGAAATACTAGTGCACTCATACTATCTAAGGTAAATTTTGGGCATAACACAAAGCAGAAACAAATGACAGTTTGTCACTCCCTAGTTGTTTGGAATTTTTTCTCTTTACATTATATGTTTGTTTACTGAAGTATCAAAAAAAAGGGAATTAAAATGCAGGATTTCATCAAAGATATATTAAGTTTTGAAAATGAATAAATATTATAAGCATAGTTCTGTCCATTTTTTTTCACCTATAGATGGAATGAACATTACTACAGGCACTTAAAAAACACTGTTGCATGTATGAATGTTAAAAAAAGTAAGAAATGTAAATTTGTGATGTCCACCCTCCCAGGTGTCCACTCTATGGAGAACCCTGTTTACAAGTGCCATTTTAACAACCAGTTCACAAAACCCAAGATAAAATTAGGTATCAGTTCTGCCGAACTGGTGCAACAAACTGGAAAGTAACCTGAGTACCATAGGGAAAGTCTAAAACTCTCCTTCTCCCTCTTCATGTCTGTCTCTATTCCTCTGTCACACACATACACACACACACACACACACACACACACACACACACACACACACACAAACACACACTGGCAGGAGAATGATAGCAATGCTTCAATGGAAATCAAATCATGTATGTCTAAAATCAAGAATAATTTGCCATTTCTCATCAGCAAAACTGCTTGGTATTATCTCCTGGAAACATTATATCCCACCCAGGATAAACTGATCACCTAAAATCTCATCATCATGCTGATTGACTCAGTTTTTGAAATTTAATATTGAACTCTTCAGTTCCTTTCAGTTTCATCTCCTCTGTTTTTGGAGGGTTGGAGGAGAGAAGAGTAAATTCCTTCCTAGACCTTCTCTATAGAGGGTTGGGATCTGAACTTTAAGGTTACTCTATTTTCCATAAACAGATCTAGTTGGTCTTGACTTCAAGAAATATATTCCCTGATCTCCCTCCCACATATCTCCTTTCTTATATCCTCAGTGCTGAAGATAGGGTCTGACATATAGATAGCACTAAATAAATGTTTGTTGAAGTATTACTATCATACGTAATAGTAACAAATGAGTATGCATCCCAATAATAGAATTAGCTATGAAATAAGGATGCTTATTGTCACAGTACTGCTTGATATATTACTAGAAATGCTGATTCAATAAAATGATGAAAAGAAATCAGAGGAATAACATTAGTAAAGAAAAAGCAAAATTATCACTCTTTGAAGATAATATGAATATTATACTTAGTACCCCAATGAATCAACTGAAAATTTAAAGAGTAACTTCATTTAACTTGAAGAACTCTCAAATAATTGAACAAAATGAGCAATATTTTTATATTACAATAATAAAAATTAGCAGGAAAAGATATAGAAATTCCATTCAAATAATTACAGAATGTCAAAAATGCTTAAATGAGGTTATCTAGAAAGATGCACATACACATATACATATGCATATATGTAAAAATAACTATATAAGTATAACTATAAATCACTACATGCAGAAATAAAGATGCACCTTGTTAATAAGAAGATAGTATTTGCTTGTGGGTAGGACTAATTAGCATAATAAAAATGGCAATCCTTCCTAAATTAATTTATTTATTCATTGTCTTCTCAAACTGCCAAAGAATTACTTTATAGAACTAGAAAAACTAGCTTCAAAATTCATATGGAAGCATAAAAGATCAAGAATCTCATGAAAAATAATGAAATAAGAACAAAAAGAGAATAGTGGAGTCAAAATTCAAAGTATGCTACAAACCGATACTACTCAAAATAATTTAATACTGGTCAAAAATGGATATCAATCAGTAGAATAGATTAGGTATACTATATGTCAAAGCAAACTTACTATCCATTATTTCATAAACACATACAACAGAAACACTAAGATAAAGGCTCTCTGACAAAAAACACTGAGAAAATTGGATAGCAATATGGAATAAATTAGACTTACGACAACCACTCATTTATTATACAAATATAAACTCCAAATTGTGGGTAAAAGATCTAGTTATAAGATGTATGATAAATACATCTCAGACAAATGAATAGGAAAAAATATGTGACCAAAAAATAAATTTGAGAGGATCACTAAAGATAAACTGAATAATTCTGATTATATAAAATTTTTAAACTTGCATGAACAAATCCAATAAAGCTAATAATACAAGGCAAACAACTTGTTTAAAATTTTCAGTGTTTTTATGAAAAAAACACAATTTCCAAGTTATATAATAAATAGTTTCAAATTTCCTAATTAATAAACGACCTAAAAGTAGGAATAGACAGTTCCTAAAAGAAGTCTCTATAGTCATATGAAAAAGTGATCCAAATCACTTCCTATTAGAAAAATGAAAATTATAGTAATTCATAAATTCCATCTCACATCCATCAAGAGTGTCAAGAGTGACAAAAGAGGTAAATGATAAATATCGGAGAAGCTATAAGAAGACAGCATATTGTTACACTGTGAGTGGATCTGTAAATGTATACAGCCTTTTGGAAAGTATTTTGGAATTATGGTAAAAATAACAAAATAGTGCATGTCATTTGACTCAGCTATATCACTGGTAGGTCTATAGCCAAAAAAGATCAAGAAAAAAGGCAAATGTCCTATATGTAAAAGAAAAAATAAAATTAAAAAGCTGTTCTTTTTGCAATAATAGGAAAAACTGGAAAGTCCATTAGCTTAATAGGGGCAAATTATAAATGTGTATAATATTAAAAAGAAAAACAAATCACATCAATAACACTTAAGAAAAAAATTAATCAAATGTCTGCTGGCAAATAGCACAAAATATGTCCCAAGCATCTTTCAATCAATTGCCATCTAAGAAAAAATTCCATTGTTGAAAGAGGATAGACCCATGAGCCAAAGATTTGACCCCCTAGAGGCTGCAGGGGGGAAGATAACTTATCAGATTGGCCAAGAAGGAGTTACTAATTCCCGTTTCTCTTTCAATTTTCTAGAAAGAAAAATCTATAAATTCTTCCCCCTATGCCTCATCATTATCTGTTGTCTTTTTAGTTTTTTGTAATCTTGATTTCACTCCTGAACACTACACTGAAATCATTATCTTAAAATATTATATCAACCACTTAATTATCAAAATCATTATCCCTTTTCTTTGTCCTTATCATCCTTGACCTTTATGCAGGTCGTGACAAAGTAAATTCTTTAAATACAATATAATGAAATACTTTCTCTTATAGAATCAATACAAATACCAAAAAGGAATTGTGAAAGAAAAAATGAGAATATTAATGTTAGAAGAGATTTTAGAGATTAATTAAACCCAAAACCTAATATTAGAGGGAAGGAAACTGAGATCTAGATAAATTTAATCATCTGAGTGCTTTTCTTACTATTTCTTCCTCACTTGAATTTGTTATTATAACCTTCCTTGGGAATCATCTGAGTGCTTTTCTTGCTCTTTCTTCCTCACTTAAATTTATAATTAAAACCTTCCTTCAGTTCTTCCTTTAACTCTATGACCAGAACTATCCAACTTCCAATGACATTCTTTCTTCATCCTACACCCTAAATTGAGGATGCTAGTCTTAATTTTATTTCTTCTCTCTTTTCCACCATGGTTTCTACCAGAAAAACTCTTGTATTCATTCTTATTTTTTTTAGGTTTTTTGCAAGGCAAATGGGGTTTAAGTGGCTTGCCCAAGGCCACACAGGTAGGCAATTATTAAGTGTCTGAGATCGAATTTCAACTCAGGCACTCCTGACTCCAGGGCGCATGCTTTATCCACTGTGCCACCTAGCCGCCCCTGTTTATTCATTCTTAATATGTAGTTCTAGATCCAATCTTTCAGGAATTGCTTATCTACTCTTTCATCATCTCTCTGAATATCTGAATAGGAGTCGTTAGGTGATACAATTTAGATGCCACTAGATCTGAAGTTACAAAGACCTGAATTCCAAATCTAGTGTTAGACACTTACAAATTATATACTATTCTAACCAAGTCACTTGGCCCCTGTTTGTTTCAATTTTTCATGTGTTAAAGGGGATTATTATAATTCTCTGACAGACTTTTTGTAACAAACAAAAGACATAATATCTGAAAAGCAGAGAGACTGGTACATAGTGAAAGCTATCTAAGTGTTAGCTTAGTATAATTACTATATATATGAATTGTTATGTTTTTCAAAAATGTGTCACAGTGATTCATTTTAGTAAAACATAATTTATATCCCTGTTTTTCCTCTCAAAATCTAAGTATTTTCCCAAATCAGATAAAAGATTAATTTGGCTGGCCTGAGGCAGGCCCAGGTGGTGGCCTCATGTTTCTCGTATGCACATATTGCCTCACACCTGCTGAATGTTACTTCATTCTGTTCTTCTTCATAACAGCCCTAAAATTGCATCACTAATAATAATACTCTCACAAGTGAACAGGTAAAGTCGAAGTCTATCATCAAAATTGTTACTATTTGTACTTGGCTGAAAGCATTTCCCTCAAATTGAGACTGAAATCTCTTCTCTTTTCTAGTAAAATATGAAGAAGTAAACGAGTAACTTTCCCTGGAATAGTATATCCTTTTAAGGTTTCCCTTTCAAAGATTCAGTTTCTGAGAATGGAAAGAAGAGAATCTGTATCAAAGTAGATGACTGACTTTCTTTTATCATTTCATCTGTGATTTTCTGGTTGTTTTGAAGTGATATTTTTTTCCCTAAGGGGTGGGAATAAACCCTGTAGTAATGGAATACAACAATGAAATTTCAGTGAACCTGGCAAAGGGAAAAATAAAACTGTCCAAAAAGCACAACTACCATTTTTAGGTAACATATATATTATATGCTAAAGGATCTCGTACCAGCGACAAACTAAGAATATTAGAACTAGAAAAGGCCTCAGAGACGAGATCATATAGTACAATTCATTCAATGTACAGAGAAAGAATTTCAATCCTAGAAAAGGTAACTTGTGAAGCCCTGAACATGTTGTGATGGTGATATTGTTGATACAGTATGGTCTAGTGCATAGACAACCAGTCAGTGAATCAAGAAGACCTAAGTTCAAGTGTGTTCTCTAATAATATTCTGGTTGTATAATGGTGGATTGGTTTTTGAGTCACTTTACAACTCCAAACCACCATAAATCCTCAAAATTGCTATTGATCAGTATTAGCAGAGTGAGGTCAGATTAAGAATAGGTCTAGTTTTCCCAGGTACAGATTTAGTATATTATTATCTTGCACTATCAAAGGGAATTGTGTTCTTTTAAGCTTCTTTGATATGCTGTTTTGTTTTAGTGAGATTGTACTACTTTTTATTTCCCCCAATTCATATCTGCTTCCTCTGCTTTTTAAATTTAAGGGAAAAATAAGTAAATTCCCTATATGAAGTAATATGGACTTCATTACTAAAATATTTGCAGGCTTTACCAGTATTTTCTCATTTCTATTTGTCTAAATGGTGAATACCAAATTATTCAAGTAAGTTAATAACAGATTATCCAGTACCATCCTAATTAGTTTGTGAATTTACCAACAACCGAGATGTAGCTCTTTGGAGTAGAAGTACTGCTGAACCCTGTGATGGTGTGCTATCACTTGTTTGGCTTGCCTCCAAAGGTTAATGAACCTGTTGTTTTTTATATGCTTCTGTGAAGCTTCTACTCCTCTTCCAAGTTTACTAAAAAATCAACTTCTACATGCAATGCATTTAATCTTACACTCTAACCCCCTCTGAGCCACCAAAATTCATAAATGCCCCAAAGGAGCTAGCTAGGAGGCAAAAAGATAAAGTCTTAGGTCTGGAATCAGGGAGACTTATAACTCCCTCAGTTCAAACTGATCTCAGACATTTATTAAGTAAAGATTCCTGAGAAAGTCATTTAAGCTTATTTGCCTCAGTTTCCGCATCTGAAAAATGAGCTGGAGAAGGAAATGACAAACCACTCTAGTTCTTTTGCCAAGAAAACTACAAATGGCATCATGAAGAGTCACACATGACTGAAACTACTGTATAACAACAACAAAAAACATCAAGAAAAGAGGGAGATTTATCTCCATATTGGGAAATATGGAATATCAACCCAAAACACACATTTGGAGAGACAGAGGATTACAATATAAAGTAGTATCTGTTCTCACATCCATGGAGACATATATTGTATCTATATTGTTTAAACTTCTGTATTGCTCTTAGTCTTGATTTCAAAGGCCATAAAAATCATTGAGTTGAAAATGAGTTTATAGATAATTTTTGAGATTCAAAGAATGAAAATGATTTGTCCAAAGTCCTGCTAACCTGGAAATAGCTTAGGCAATGTGAGAGCCCAAATCTCCTGGTTAGCTGTATAGTGTTCCTTGCTCTAAAATAATATGATTGAGAACTCTATTGATTTTACTAGAACTTCCCTTGGACAAATATACATATATATATATATATATATATATATATATATATAGTACCTATTTATATGTATATATGCCTTCTATTGCTCCAGGTGCTAAGAGGAAAGAGTAAATTCTCATGAAATTTAATTCAATTATTAAAAACTTTTATTGTATCTAGGCTTGTAGACATTTAAATTATAAAAAGCTCCACTAAAACAAAAACAAAATCATTCTCATTTTCAAGAAAAAGGAAATGAAATAATAGGATTTAGTCTGTGCATAGAGAAACTAATACAGAGTATACATAATTCCATTTTATACCTGATGTTACCTTATCTTTCCAATTCTTGAATAAATCAACCCTACCTTTATTTTATTTTTATTTATGCTGTAAATATTTTTGTATATGCATGTATTGTTGTCATCCCCTTTTAGAACATAGGCTCTTTGTGTAGTTTCTTATTTCTAGTCTATGTGGGGTCCCTCATGAGGAAAGCCACAATAATAATAATAATAATAATAATAAAATGAGGCCCCTATAGGTGAGAGTCAAAATAATAATAATAAGGTAACAGTGACCAGTTGTAGGGTCACTATTAGTGAAATCCATGAATAATGTAAAGCCAGATTAATCTAAGTCAAAATTAGATACACTGATTAAGCCATGACCAATATCTTGCATCTGGCACTTCAGCCCAAATAACACTGATATATAGTACCTAGATATTTGAGACCTGAATGCTGAATAAAGTAAACACAAAAACATCAGCCAGTCCATACTAACATGAACTATAACCCCTACTCCATCTGATTTCTACAATTATGACAGGGCTTAGGGGAGGGGTCTTTTTCAGAGTCTTTTGGGGAATACAAATATGTTGTCCAGTGGTAATCCCAAACTACCCCTATATCATTTTAATTATTAAACTACTTAGAAAGTCAATTTTGGGCTACTGACATCTTTCTTTGGTATCGTGGTGGAGACCCCTTATTTGGTGAACCTTTCATATCCCTCTGTATGGGAACTTGAGAAATACTTAATTTTCATTGATTCTTGCTGTTTAAGAGAAATCAAGAAGTTCGGAAAATGAAGTTAAGAATTCCTACAACAAATTTTTTTTAAAACACCAACATTTTTCCCATATCCCTCCCTCTTTCTCCTCACAGAGAACCTTTATATTTATTATGTTATATTCATTTTATTATATTTTATATTATATCATATTATGTTATATTATATTATATATTATAAAGGGAGAATCAGTAAAATAGATCAATGCATCAAAATTTTCTGAAAATATTTGCAGTTTCCCCACACTATATATCAAATGAGTAGGTTATGGTATCTTCATATATCTTTTCTTTGGGACCATACCTGGGTTTTTTTTTGGTTTGTTTGGGTTTTTTGGTAAATTTTCAATGTTCTATTTTTTCTATTTTATGGTTATTTTCATTTTCATTGCTACATTCATTGTATATATTTTTGCTTGACATGGATTACTTTATTCTACATCAAATCATCTAAATATTTCCATACTTCTCTATATTCTTCAAAATTCATCATGTTTTACAGCATCTATTTATATATAACATTTTTAGTCATAAGCCAATTGATAGGCATCTACTTTTTTTTCTATTTTCTACCCCTCAAAAAAGGTGTTGTTGAAATATTTTTGCATATATGGTTGCTAGAAATATATAGTATATATTGGTGTATATGAACTTTCTTATTATCAATGATATTCTTGGTGAATAAACATAGTAGCATAGGCTCTAAATCACAGAGTATGGACATTTTAGTCACTCACTTAAATGCATAAAACCAAATTGCTTTTCAAAATGGTTATACTGTGTGGGAGGGGCTAGAAATTCTAAGAATTGGGCATAGGAAATAACTCTTTTAATTATGGATACATTCAAAGGCTGTTTTGTGAATAGAGTGTATCAGTCTCTAGTGTTCTTAGCAATAAGTAATATTGTCCTCTTCATGGAGATAGATCCTATTTTGATAGTTTTGGTTTGCTCTGCAAAGTATATAGTAATAATATATATATGTACATATATGTGTAACTATATATCTACTGACATATATGCAGATTCATAAACATATTAACTAAGAAAAATGAAGAAAAATGATCATTCCTAAAATAATTTCTTCTTAGATGATGAATCTTTTTTTTCCTCTGAAATTTCTATGGTAATAGTTCCATGGAAAAGAATTAATTTTCAATTGCTATTTCAGATCCTGATGTGACAAGGACAGTAAACTGGTTGCAGCCTTTTTTGGTAGCTGAGACATTTAGTCTCAACATTTCACAAGGAACCTTGTGCATATCTCATGAATGTGCAAATTTTCCCTTTGCAAACATATCCTTGCTTAAAACAAAGCACTTATGGATGACATTTGTGGCAGGTGAAAAGCTCATAATGTCTTTCAAAATGCAAAAGATAGCTTATTATGATTTGATTTTTTTGAACATACATTGTCTGCTTTCTTTATGCTTAGAGATGCAACAATGACTGCTATGTAATTAATACATTTTAAATAAATGGCATTACCTACATTGATGATACATGTGGGAAAAAGTAGAAGAGACTGAACAAATCTGTCTGGGGAAAAATACATAAAAATATCTAAATCAAGTTTATACACAGCCAATACATATGTATTTAAGATTCAAAGGGATACATATTTCTCGTACAATTAGAGAAATTCAGTCTCAGGATCTAAATTTCTCTTTGACTACAACGTTGGAAACATTAGAAGTCAGTAAATGAAAGGGAATAGAAGTACTAAATCTATTTTGAATTTAATTTAATGATAGTAAAGAACACAGAATTTAGAGTTTGTGGACCAGAATTTGAGGTTACATGATTTCTTATGTTCATTCCACCTAAAAAAAGCATATGATTCAATGAACTGCTAAATATGCATAGCATACAGGCCTTTCAAAAAAACCCTACAATTTCGTCATCATAGCTTCAGAATTGCTCTGGCAAAAACAAAAAATAACAAAGCATTTGTTGCTTGGAGATCAACATTGTAGTACTAAACTTCCCTAACTTAACACTAGTTTTGATAGTCTTCAGATGATAGCCACAGAACTTGTCCCACAAAGCTTTTCCAGCTGCAGAGAACATAAAAGAGCTTCATCTGAGTCTTTGAGAACCTAATGTTTTATTACTACTGTGTGGGACAAATGCCACAAATAAATTTTAGAGATCTCTCAAGGTATGAAGAGAAGGCTTTATTCGTTTCTCGAGAAACGGGCCACAATCAATTAGAGAGATTGATGCAAAAGCAAAAGGCTCAAGAATCACATTTATCATAACTCGATCACTCCCCCCCCCCAACTGACCCACCCTCGTTAATGAGGAATGTGGTCTTACAATCTAAACACGAAAACTACCCTAGGGAAAGGGGCATAGAATTCAAACAAAGCAAACTAATCTAGGGAAAAGAACATAAAATTCGGGGCGGCTAAGTGGCACAGTGGATAAAGCAGCGGCCCTGGGGTCAGGAGTACCTAGGTTCAAATCCGGTCTCAGACACTTAATAATTTCCTAGTTGGGTGGCCTTGGGCAAACCACTTAACCCCATTTGTTTTGCAAAAGCCTAAAAAAAAAAAAAATTAAAAGTACATCCAATCAAGACAAAGTATAAGCCTAATGGTGATCTTTGGTCACAAAAGCTAAAGATATTTCACTTCACACAATAGAGCTTTAAAAATCCCTCCATTTAACTCAAGGATTAACTGCACTGCTATGAAATTGGGAAGATCTTCATCCAATTCACTAGAAGTGAAGTCCCTCCCCTCTCCTCCCCTCTTCTGTCCTCTCCTCTCCTTTCTCCCTACAGACCTACCTACAAGTAATGCTTTTTGCCTTAAATGAAATGCTTTTGTCTGAGATGTGGAATTTTAAACTTCTTCCTCTCTTATGTCATAAAGAATTAGTTTATATAACAACAAAAGAGTAGACAATTTATTACATGGTAACATGAAATATTTTATTTAAAGAGTAAAATATGAAAATCAAGGGTCAGATTGGAAGATTTTATGAAGCAATGCAGAATAATATGAGCAATATATAAACAATGTACATGATGACATAGAAATGAAAATGAAAGATCACCAAAGGAAACCGAATTCTAAGTAACCAAAAACCCAGTAACTGTTCTGGAATTTATATCACAAAACATGCCTCCATCATTTCTGTAGAAAATAGGGGAATTGCCAAGGCAAAATGTCACCAACATTATCAGACATGGGTAAAAATAAAGATGAACATTTTTAATTAACTATTTTTGTTATAAGGGAGAGAGGATTCATCTTAGGTTGAAAGCTGAAGATATTGTTTTAAAAACAGAAAGTATCAACAAAAAATTTTAAAAGTTGCAGTCTGTTTTCACATCTATCCTAGAGTCAATGGGAATAGCTGAATAAAAGGATATTTTGTAAACAAAGGCATTTCCTCATTCAGGTATATAGAAATAAAATTGAGTGTTGAACTAAACCACTTTGAAAAGTAAAAAAAAAAAAAAAGAAAAAACTTGGTTTCTTTTCAGAATATTCCCAAGGTAAAAAGTGAAATAAAAGAAAATAGAGTTAAATTAGTGAGCTGACTTATCAAATTGGGTTGGTCAACTAGGGTTGATCCAGGGAAAAGATTTAGAGAATTATGATTGTAACAGAAGCAAAATTTGCAATATTAAACATTGTTGAATCTTAAATTGAGTGAAGGTTTCCTACTCTTGAGATGTAAATTGACAAGATGTAGAGAATTATGAATGTAACAGAAACAAAATTTGTAATCTTAAAGATGTTGAAGCTTGCTAAATTGGGTGGAGATTCCCTACTCTTGTGAAGCAACTGCCATGATATCTTTGTTTAATGTAAAATTTGTATGCTGATCTCCCTAGGCTTTGTCCACTACCTAATTCCAGATCCAGTAAGGGGAAAGGAGTTTACCTTTTGCCCTCTGGATGAGAGGCAAGACATAAAAACCTGCCTTGGGTTCTTCTCAGGGCTGCCAGTCTTCTCTGACTTGCTGGCTCAACTTGACTGCTCTTTTGTCTGTCTTTCTTTACCTAGCATTTTCTTATGTGCTGTAACTTCTTTTAATAAATTTTTGTATTCTTTCCACCCTTGCTTTCCCAAGTCTGAATAATGATTCCTCATAAGCAGAACTAAACTCAAGTAGTTTTCCTTAATCTACAGGTATTTATTAATTCCAAGACCCATTTAGCTAGGCTAAGAAAGTCCCACCCATGGGAGGGGGAAGGGGAAATGGGCAGATTGATTAAGAAAACTTGTGGTCATTTAGTTAAGAAAACAAGAGACGATAACTTTTTCTGGTACTAGAAATTCAGATTTCATCTTTGAATTAAGCCTATACTAACAACTAATATTTTTGTAATGCAGTAACTGGATTTGAACTGTATAAAGTTGCTTAAGAATTCAATTTCAACTATTGGTTGGCTATTTCAAAATCTTAATATATGAGGTTCCTCAAGAAATTCTGATTGATTCTAAAAAGTTATTATTTTGACTGGTCTTAATTGGTATACTCTAAAAAAATATAATATATGTATGTATATGTGTGCATATGTGTATATTTAAACATCAATGGGAAATTTTCACATCTCTCTACTACCTGAAGAGGTAGAAAAATGTTTCTATATTTTGAGATTTGGTATGAGCCAGTAATCCAACAATCTCACTTTAGTAAATTTGAAACCTTTGTAAAAAAGAATTGTTTCTGTGTGTTTGTGCCTGTGTCTGTGTCTGTGTGTAATTCTGGTCTAAAATTCAGTTACCTGTGTTAAATATTACTACTTTTAGTTTGGGTTTTGAAGTTAAATGCTTTAAAAGCATAATTTTAAGTAATTAATGAATTTGGGATCTAAGCCTAACCCTTTATACAAGTTTAAGGTTTTTAAATTGCAAAGTTTGTGAGTAGGCTTCCTGCCCTCAAGAGACTTTGAAAAGGGAGGGAAGGCCTTTGACAGGTAAAAGTAACCACCTTGTGTTTAAAAAAGAAACTGAGAGCTAAGTCAGAGTAATTCAGTCACCTTTGAAAGTTCTGTAACAAGTCTTGAGAATTTCTGTGTGTTATTAAAAAGGAAAATATAATTGGTATAAATTGTATGTAAAAGAATTTGGGAATATTGAATCATATATAATATATTTACTGATTTCTTTTGGGAAAGAGACATATTGTACTAAATTTTGTAATCTGATTTGTTTTGATGTTAAATCGATATTAATAATATATTGTCAACAATCTCACAAGGTCTTTTGTTGGTAAAGGAAGAAAGTTTGTAATCTTTGTCACATATTACAGGTTTATGGAAGGGTAGATATAGATATGGATATGGATATGATATGATACGGATGTATGTATATATGTACATATGACTAAAAATAA